>NW_024080642.1:5476219-5788199 GCF_003009895.1 Hyaena hyaena | reverse complement strand
GCTCACACTGTCTCTCTCTCTCTCCTAGAAATAAATAAAACATTTAAAAAAAAAACTTAAAAAAAGAAAAAGCTTTAAGTATTTGGAAAACATCACAATCTGCTCCATGGTTTTGCCATCCAGCAAATCTGCTTCCTCCACTGTGAAAAAATACAATAGGCCTTAGGGCTGTGACAGTTTCCTATCATGTTTACAAAAGCTAGAAGCCATGTATGTTGCTCAATAAGGACGGTATTTTACACAGACTGATATACAACAGAAACTTGCCACGACAATAAAAAGTTTTTTTGGTAAATCACTTTCTGAATATTACTCCTCCCGCAAAAGGATCATAAAAACCACCACCAAGGAAAACAAAGAATTCCCATATTTTTAAAGCAAGAAAGGACTGGCCATTCATAATCACGCACTACCAAGTGTATCAACCAAATATGAGCACGATCACCTAAAAAGTGGTTAAAATGCCCAGTTGTGCCTCTGTGTGGTTAGTGAGCTCATGTTTTCCCAATGTGAAATTTACAAACGGTATCTGTGAAACTGTATTTCAGACTTTAAATCCTAAATCTGTACCTTACATTTGCTTGGAGATGATTTACTCCAGACATCTGGGGTCACAGTATAAGCCTTTTGGTCTTACTAAATCTAAATCATGCTTCTCAACAAGGCTCTGTACACATAAAAGAAACACATGGCAGGCCGTTACCATCCTCCCCAGAGGCGCCTCCACACCCCCAGAGCAGCCCTTCTCACTGTCCACTCCATAAACTAAGATTCTCCTCAGAAAGGGAAGGTGCCGGATTCACACGCTGCACCAGGCATACAAATTAAGCAAGAGCGCTCCAAAACTTCTCCTGCTTCGATTTATGACAAGATTTCCTGAATTCATTTTATTAAAACAGACAGCTTCATCCAACAGACGCACTCAAAAACCCAAACTAATTTCAGCAGCAAAATGGTAGGAATGAGCAGTTGACAGCGAAGTATAAATTTCCCCAAAGCCTCGTTTTACCAGTTAACCTAAGGGATCAGTTCAGCATTTAATTCGAAGTGTGCCAAGACGACAGTGGCCCACCGAGCAAGCAACTAAGAGCTGCAAAGACAGGTCTGTTCCTGCGCCTGGGAGGCATCTGGGGAGCACTGCTGGACAGGCAGACAATGAAAAGCTCCCCGGTGGCCACTAGTCGAGCCCGCGGGGGCGGAGGGACGGAGGAGGGGAGAGAACTGAGAGCCCTTCTCACCCAAAGCCGCGGTCAGAGGCTGCCTCTCCGGGGCGCGGGGCGGCCTGGCCCCGGGAGTCCTGGGTCACGGGGGGAGGGGTCCCCTGAAAAGCAGATTTCTCTCGGAGAGAGGAAACTTCCTGGTTTGGGCATTATGGGTAGGGGGCGAGCGCCACCCCCCTACCCCCCCCCCACCACTACAGGTATCCGCCGGGAGTCTGGAGACTGAGGGAAGGAAGCAGCCCCTCCCCGTGCCCACGGCGAAGAGTGGGGGTCATGGGGTCGGGACCCCCGGCGCAGCCACCCCCTAGGCGAGGCTCCCGACGTGTGGGTATCTGGCTCTAGGCTCCTCCGGACGCAAGCCGGGGTCGGGGGCCGGAGGGTGTCAAACTTCCCCCGCGGGCGCGGCCTGGCACCCGCACCGAAGAGTTGCCACGGGAGCCCCAACCCGGCGGGGTCCTCGGACGGGGGCGGGCAGAGACAGAGGAAGGCGACACTGAGGGGCACGAGGGGAAGCGTGTGCAAAGATACAGGAGCCGGGCCTAGGAGCCGCATGGGTGCGCGGGTGGGGCCGGCGAGCACCCCGCTGCCCCGAACGCGCGGGCTGCGCACCCAGGCCAGGGGCGCCGACGAGGCCCGCGCCGCTCACCTTCCTGTGCTTCTCCTTGTAGGGCAGCGCCAGCCAAGGCATGTCCCGCACGAAGTCCTGCCACTGCCGCTGGTCCTGGTCCGAGGACACGAAGACGATCTCCAGGCGGCGCCGCTGCTCGGGCTCCGCGGCCGCCCCGGCCCCCGGCCCCGGCCCGGCCCCGGGCCCCGCCGCGGCGTCCCCCCGCAGGCGGCCGTAGAAGGCGGCCAGGCTGCCGCTGAGCTGCGCGCAGGGGGCGCTCAGGCTGCAGCCGAAGTAGAGCCCGAGCAGCGAGATGCCGCGGGCGCCCAGCGAGTGCACGTCCACCTCCTCGCCGCCACCCGTCACCAGCTTCTCGCCGAGCAGCTCCTCCAGGAAGCCCGACATCCTGGCCCACCGCAGCCCGGGCACGCGGGCGAGCTGGCGGCGGCGACCCCGCTCCCTCGGTCCTCGCGGCGGGCGGAGGCGGCGGCGACGGCTGAGGCGGGCGGCGGGCGCGGGGCAGAGGAGAGCCCCGCCCACCAGGCCCGCCCCCCGCCCGCCCCCCTCCGGCCCGCCCCCGGCCCGCCCCCTCCGTGGCCGTCCCGGGCCGCGCTCTGGGCCCCAATCCGCCGCCGCGGGCGAGCCGGCGCGGGCTTCCACCGCGTGGCCGAGCTGCTCGGGAAAGAGCCCCGGCGAGAAGGCGGGCCGGAAACGCCCCCCTCTGAGGGCACGCCGCGCGCTAAGTGCCGAGAGGAGAGGGGTCCGCCGAGCCCGCCTCTCCGAGGCTGCAGTCCGCGCGGAGCGGGCCTGGGCCCCCGCCCTCCGAACTCTCCATTCTCTCCGGACTTCTCCAGACATTCCCACAGCCCGCCCCACCCGAGTGCTCTCTCTCCCTCGCTCGCTCGCTCGCTCTCCCTGTCTCCGCGCAAGGCCTAACCGGCCATTTCGTACCCCCCCTCGCACTGCTTACGGGACTCAGCATCTAAACACAATCACCGCTTCACCAGCCTGGGGCTTGCTCGCGCGGATTTCTCTGCCGTGTGTTTTGTGTACGTGTTGTCTGCTTAAGAGGCCTGGAGGACGCCACCTCTCGCTGTTCGCCGGCAGCTAGGCACGCGTGGGAGAGTCCAGGAGACCGGCGAGTGGCGGGTCCGCTGTGGGAAGTTCAGTCCCCAGGTCGCCGCGAGTGGCTCTCTTCCATCCCCGCAAGGGTACGCGACAGACGCCGCAGCAGCTTTCAATCGATGCTGGCTGCGCTCCTGAATCGGTTCCACAGCTTCTATCAACGCTGCTGATAGTTAAGAAAAATTCTAGGAATTTTTTTTTTTTTTTTGGCCAGCTGGCAAGATGCTACCCTACGCTGAGATTGAACAGGTGGTCTGTGGCAAGACTTCCCGCCTCTCTCTCCCTCTCTCTCTTTCTCTCTCTCTCTCTCTCTCTCTCTCACACACACACACACACACACACACGAAAAAAATGCATACCGTGCCAACCCGCAATAGGACAGGACCTTCAGTGTGTGTGCTCCGCTACCAGCAACCCCGTGAAAGGAAAAGACGTCCCCTCCGCCAGGCCTTTGCAAGTTATTTCTTGGGGATCTACCGCCATCTAATGGGAAGAGTGAAAAAAATTAGATCTGCCGGAGCCCAGTATGTGAAGAGATACTGGCAAGCAAGCAAAGTTATTTCTGTTATTTTATAGCGGCTTTCCACACACACAGACACACACACATACACACCATAGCACACTTTACAAGAGTTCATTTAAGCCTCAGTATCATCACAAGATTTTGGCACAAATTTTCATGCCTAAGGTTCTCAATTTTTCGAGGCTAGAATAAGGAATCGTGCCGATTTTCAGCTCACTGAAGTGTTAACCACACAAACTGATGGAGGAGGTGGAGGTGGGAGCCTACAGTGGATTGGCAATCCTAAAAATTACAACCGCTTTCTTAGTATCCTTTAATAGAGCTGCTCATTTCAGGAGAAGGATCTTTGGATTGAAGACTGCCTTTAAACAGGCAAGAATCCTATCACAAAAGGCAAATTCTGAGGGAAGTCTTAAAGTGTCATGCCAAAATTTTGTGCCACTGCAGGGACAGTCTTAAAACACAAATAAAGCATCACTTTTTAGTGAAAGTTTATTAAAGCTATGAACATAACAGACATTAAGTTATCATATACCTTTAAAAATCCTGAAAGCAGGGGCGCCTGGGTGGCTCAGTCAGTTAAGCATCCAACTTCGGCTCAGGTCATGAGCTCATGGCTTGTGAGTTTGAGCCCTGCATCTGGCTCAGTGCTGCCAGCTCACCTGGAGCCTGCTTCAGATTCTGTGTCTCCCTTTCTGTCTGCCCCTCCCCTGCTCGTGCGCACTCTCTCTCCCTCTCTCTCTCTCTCAAGAATAAATAAATATTTAAAAAAAAATTTATTCCTGAAAGCAGGGGTGCCTAAATGGCTTAGTTGATAGACCCCCACGACTTTTGATCTCACTCAAGTCCCACGTTGGACATAGAGATTACTTTTTCAAAAGGGGGAAAAAATCCCCAAAGGCAGTTAAAATGCTTTGTCTTCTCATCCAAATTATATTTGAAATACTCGTTGGTGGGTTAAATTAGGCACCATTGAAATCGTGTGAGAAAGATAGATCCTACGTTCTGACATTTTCAAATGAGCACTGAAGAGATATAAAAGGACTATAAATAAGCATTTACATCCTATGGAAGCCAAAGGTGGGGAGGTAGGTGAAATGGGAATTCGGGGGATTGCCACGTTGGGAAAAGAGTGAAGTCATTATTAGCATACTTAACTTTGGTCCACTTGGTGCAAGTCTGATATAAAGAGGCAGCTTGTTCAGCCTTTTACTTTTATTATTTCACAGGAAAGCACTTTCCACTGGAGTATATCCAAACCAGCATCTGGCACCTGGGAAAGTGAGAGTTTGAGCATACTGCACATGAAATATAAATAAAATTTAGAGAATTGTTGGTGCAGCAGGCTTTGGTTAGAAGCCAAATATCACAGCTGCCTTTTAAAGGGGTGTGGAAAGAGGGGATTTGCAATGGAAATGATTCCAAAATCATAATTCTAGTGCGTGTTTGTTACAAGAAGAAGCCCAAGGAGACTCATTTGGCTTCCTGTAAAGAATAGCCAACATCCTTTGGCTTATGAAAAGCACTCTCTCTGCTTATGCAGTTCAAGAGACCCACTTAAAGATAATGTCCCTACCGGTACTTAGCTAGTTACATTATATGAGTTGACTGGCTACTCTGAAAATTATTATTGTATTAAAATATGTATTAGGGAACCACAATGTGCCTGTCTAACACTGTACGGAACATACACATTTACAGAATTTCCCTTTTGAGCAATTGCATTCTAAAACGCATGATGCTATACAAAACAGGTACTGACATACATGACATACACACACATATTTGTACACACATATATGTCACGTTTAAGATTCACCAAGACCATGTTCCTTGGTCTTCAGGTCGAGTAGCAGACATGCACAAAGATGCATATGGACAGATATTTACTGATACACTGGTGAAATCAGAAAAAGACTGGAAAATTGGAAGAACTTAATTGTGCATCAACAAAGATGACTAAATCATAGGAAGTTCATTATTTGAAATACAATCTAGTCATTGAAAAGGATTAAGGAAAACTCAATGCATGCTGTATTAGACCATGTTCTCCAGAGAAATAGAACCAATATATATAGTGATTTATTGTAAGGAATTGGTTCACATGATTGGGGAAGCTGAGAAGTCCCAAGATCTGTACTCAGCAAGCTGGACCCAGGAGAGATGATTAAATAGAGTTCCAGTCTGAGTACAGAGGCCTGAGAACCAGGATAGCTGAGGGTGTGAGTTTTAGTCTGAGCCCAAAGGTAGGAGAAGACCTGTGTCCCAGCGTGAAGACAGGCAGAGAGTACGAAGTCTCCCTTACCTGGGTCTTTTATTCTGTTCAGGCCTTCATCCAATTAAACAAGGCCCACACAGGGGAAGGCAATCTCCTGATTCATATGTAAATCTCATCCAGAAACACCCTCACAGACACACCCATAATGATGTTTAACCAAATATCTGGGCACCCTGCATCCCGGTCAGGTTGATACATAAAATTAAATATCACAGGTCAATCCCTTGTCAACCTGGTATCTATAAGCATCTCCTGAAACCATGCCTACTCTCCAAAAAAGACAATGACAAGATCACAATTCCACCTAACATGATACAAATATCCCGCGTGTAAGAAAAAACGCACTAACCTCTTCTCCATAAGAGGAGATCAAGTTCTTTTTCTTTTTTTTTTTAATGTTTATTTATTTTTGAGAGACAGAGAGACAGAGCATGAGCAGGGTAAGGGGAGAGAGAAAACGAGACACAGAATCTGAAGCAGGCTCCAGGCTCTGAACTGTCAGCACACAGCCCGACACTGGGCTTGAACTCATGAACGGTGAGAGCATGACCTGAGCCGAATTCGGCCGCTTAACCAACTGAGCCAACCAGGTGCCCCAAGAGGAGATAAAGTTCTTGAGTGACTTTACTCCCCTCCTTATCTGGTAACTTGAATGCGATAATTTTAAATTAACAATACTTAAGTATATCTCTTTTTTAATGCTTATTTATTTTTGAAATAGAGAGACAGTGAGCGTGAGCGAGGGAGGGGCAGAGAGAAAACAAGACACAGAATTCTGAAGCAGGCTCCAGGCTCTGAACTGTCACCACTGAGCCCAAAGCAGGGCTCGAACTCCCTGACTGCAAGACCATAACCTGAGCTGAAGTCCAACGCTTGACCGACTGAGCCACACAGGCACCCCAATACTTAAGTTCATCTTATGTTACTTTTTAAGTGAATAAGAGAGGGAAGAAGTAAAGATGTTTGCCAAATATATATGTATACGCACAACCTCATAACAATATAAGACAATGACAATCAAGTGAACACATAAAATTAACCATCACATACACTAACATGAAATATCCCTAAGATGTAGCATGAGAGGAAGTAAGGTGCACAATAAGTAGGAAATACTAAGATACCACCCATAGAGTTTTAAGTGGAGAAAAAAATATATATATGTACACACAAATATGCTTTTACAGGGATGAAATGTATCTGAAAAGACATTTAAGAAATAGTAACAAGTTGCCTGGGGAAGGAAATTGAAGCACTAGAAATAGGTGTGAGAAAAATATGGAAGATTATTATTTTAGCCCAAGAAAAAAGCTTTTTAAATTTTCAAATAAGGACTTACTCAAAAGATAAGATACTAGGGGCACCTGGTGGCTCAGCTGGCTAAGCATGTGACTTCAGCTCAGGCCATGATCTCACGGTTCGTGGGTTCAAGCCTCACATGGCACTCTCTGATGTCGGCGTAGAGCCTGCTTAGGATTCTCTCTCTCCATCCCTCTCTGCTCCTCCCCTACTTGTTCTCTCCTCTCTCTCTCTCTCTCTCTCAAAATAAATAAATACACTTACACACATACACACACACAAATAAAGTACATCAGGACATCTCAGAATGATAGAGAAAAAAGGTCTCATACCAGAAAAAAGTCAAATTCCATCATAAAAACTTAGTAAAAAAAATGAACATTTTAACTGCTAAAGTCTTCCAAGTCCATTAGTTCAAAAAATAATTGATTCAACACATTTTGAATCAAGATGTACTTGAACAAAAAAGGTTTTCCATTTAATTGTGTTTCCTATAAAAGATTCTACCTGTAGATGAATGCTTTATTACAGATTTTATATAAGTTTTATCTGTCCCTTTGAAAAGAGCTGGTCTTTTCAGCGCCTGGATGGCTCAGTCAGTTAAGCAACCGACTTCGGCTCAGGTCATGATCTCGTGGTTCGTGGGTTCAAGCCCTGCGCTGGGCTCTGTGCTGACAGCTAGCTCAGAGCCTGTAACCTGTTTCAGATTCTGTGTCTCCCTCTCTCTCTGACCCTCCCCTGCTCACGCTGTCTCTCTCTCTCAGAAATAAATAAAACATTTAAAAAAAATTTTTTTTAAAGATCACCCACCAGAATCAGTCTAAGGATCTCTCACTGGAAACAGTACAGGATACCTTTGCTCTTACCAGGGCTGTCACAGGTCGTAGGGAAGATGCAAAGAGAATTAGAAATAATAATATAATAATAATATTATTATTATGTTATTATTGACTGAGGACAGGGCACAAGTCAAAGAAATGACACATAGTCAAAAAGTCTGGACTCATCTCTCCAACACTACACATCACAAATTATTAAGAATGATTCTGAGTCATCACTTTTAGATCCAAAACAGATACGGAAAGCAGACAACTGGGAATGGAAATGTTCCAATGAGAGCAAACGTGGACTGAAGCCTATTTGTCTTCTTGGGCACAAGCTCTAAAAGCAACATATTGAGTTTCAATTTTATCCTGGCACGGAGAAGAATTCTGAGCAGGGAATTAATCACGTTTCTGTGCTGAGAGATCACTCTGGATGCTCTGCAGGAGAGCAAGGTAGTAGGTATGAAGAACGACTAAAAGTCTATTCAGTGAAAACTGACTAGAGCCCAAAATATGGCCGTGGCAATGAATACAAAAAAGAAAGGATGGTTGGGCACCTGGGTGGCTAAGCATCTGACTTTGGCTCACGTCATGATCTCACAGTTTGTGAGTTTGACCCCCACATCGGGCTCTGTGCTGACAGCTCAGAGCCTGGAGCCTGCTTCAGATTCTGTCTCTCCCACTCTCTCTGCCCCTCCCCCACTCGCACTCTGTCTTTTTCTCTCTCAAAAATAAATAAACATTAAAAACATTTTTTAAAAAAGAAGGGATGGATTTGAAAGATATTCAGATGGTATCTAGGAGATGCAGGATGCAAGGAGCCCAAGACTAACTAAATTCATGGAAGCGCCGTTCGCCTAGATGGGAAACTCAGGAAGGGCAGGTTTGGGGAGGAAAATAAATTCTCATTAATTTTTTAAAAATATTTTTTATTTATTTCTAGGAGAGAGAGAGAGACAGCGTGAGCAGGGGAGGGCCAGAGAGAGGGAGATACAGACTCTGAAATTGGCTCCAGGCTCTCAGCTGGCAGCCAGCACAGAGCCTGACGCGGGGCCCGAACCCACGAACCGTGAGATCATGACCTAAGCGAAAGTCGGACGCTTAACCGACTAAGCCACCCAGGCGCCCCATAAATTCTCATTTAGATCTACCCAAACCCAGTAGCCCCATAGGAGGTTCCAGCTGTGGGTGTACAATAAAAGCCACACACACCCTTAGGCGAGCTCTCTGGTCTATCTCTCAGATCTGCTCCCTTGGCCACAGAGAGCCTGATTTGGGATCCAACTTATCTCCCCCCAACTGCTCCCCTGAGAGATTCAGGCTCTTTGATTTCTGAGGCCCCCCTACCGGGCTTCTGCTCCCAGTTCACAGGCAAGAGCGTTTCCTGCCAACCCCCACTCTGATGCTGCCTCCTGAGACCTCAGAGAGCCCCCCACCCATGGGCCAAAGCCCCTTCTCCTGGGTAGCGATGGGAGGATGGAAGTTCTTCTCTAAAGCCCAGGTTGGCCTCAGCATTCTGGGCCCCAGACCTGCTTCCAATCCTACAAACTCTTCTTGACCACAACTGAGCAATCCATTTATTTGTTTAATTTTTTAAAAACGTTTATTTGAGGGGCACCTGGGTGGCTCAGTCGGTTAAGCGACCAGCTTCGGCTCAGGTCATGATCTCACGGTTTGTGGGTTCGAGCCCCGCATCGGGCTCTGTGCTGCCAGCTCAGAGCCTGGAGCCTGTTTCAGAGTCTGTGTCTCCCTCTCTCTCTGACCCTCCCCTGCTCACACTGTCTCTCTCTCTCTCTCCTAGAAATAAATAAAACATTAAAAAAAAAAATTTGAAAGCAGCCCCCACACAGCGCAGCAGCGAGAGGCGGGAGCAGGAGGCAGGCTGCGAGGTGGCAAGTTTAATAAGCCCCGTGGAGACGCAGAGCCGCACGCCCACTCGCCTCACTTAAAAGTTGATACAGAGGGGGCGCGTGGGTGGCTCAGTCGGTTGAGCGTCCGACTTTGGCTCAGGTCATGATCTCACGGTTCGTGGGTTCGAGCCCCGCGTCGGGCTCTGTGCTGACAGCTAGCTCAGAGCCTGGAGCCTGTTTCAGATTCTGTGCCTCCCTCTCTCTCTGATCCTCCCCTGCTTATGCTGTCTCTCTCTCTCTCTCTCTCTCAAAAATAAATAAAATATTTTTAAAAAAAAGTTGATACAGAGGCCTTACCTGGGTTCAGTCCTGTAGGCCGTCCAGTTGCTCTGAACACCTATCTCAAGGCTGTGTCCTTGCAGCAGCCTCTGGGAGCGTGGGCGTCAAGCAGAACCCACAATCCAAAAGCAGAAGAGGGGTTGAGGAGCCTCCGAGGGCCTGGGTCCAGTTCACCGGTCATCAGCAGTCTATTTTCTCCATGATCTCCCCCAACAAATAGGAAAGGGTAGTAAAATATTTAGGAGGTGATAGATTCTGTGTCTATATTTCCTTTATTTTTAATAAGATTTAATTGTAAGTGTATAGAGTTTAAAATAATGGGTCATGCCTGGGGGGCCTGAGAGGCTCAGTCGGTTAACCGTCTGACTCTTGATTTCGGCTCAGGTCATGATCTCACGGTTTGTGAGTTTGAGACCCTGCATCAGGCTCTGCGCTGTTAGGATTCTCTCTCTGCCTCTCCCCCACGTAGGCTCTCTCTCTTTCTCAAAATAAATAAATAAGTGTAAATTAAAACCAATGGCCATGCTTAATAACCAGTTAAAAAAATTCCTGAAAATTCAATAATCGGTTCTTGTGAATAAGCTGGAGCTGGCCCCGGCACCCCCCTGCTGGTAACAGACTTCTGGAAATCCCTGGCTGGGGCAAGGGTGAAGAAAGAGTAAGGTCAAACTTTATGAGGATGTCAAAAAAACTCAATAATCAAGAGAACTACTATTTAATTTTTTAAACAAACAATGTGTTTGTTTTAGTTTTTATTTATTCATTTATTTAAGCAATCTGTAACCCTAACATGGGGCTCGAACTTACCACCTCGAGATCAAGAGTCACATGCTCTACCAACTGAGCCAGCCAGGTGCCCCAAGATAAATGATAATTTTAATGCAATGTTTTAAAAATCAAAATTATGGAGAAAACAATCCATGATGAACAACTTGCCAAAATTTAAATACACAGAAGATCAGTGGAAACTTTGAGGGTGTGAGTCTGGAAGCGGGGTTGGGGAGGGGGGGGTTTGTCCACCAGGTAAAGTCACCTGTCTAATGCGAAAAAAAGAGTTCAACCTCGAAAGAGAATCTTTTTTTTATGTTTACTTATTTATTTTGAGAGAACGAGAGAGAGAGAGAGAGGGAGAGCGAGCAGTGGAGGAGCAGAGAGAGAAAGAGAGAATTTCAAGCAGAGTTTGCACTGACAGGGGCAGCCCCGACTTGGGGCTCAATACCAGGAACCATGAGATCATGACCTGAGCAGAAATCAAGAGCCCCCTGCTCACATTGTGTCTGTCTCTTTCTCAAAAATAAAGAAACAAATTTAAAAAAAACCACTTTGTGCTTTTGATCCCTTGTTTTCTTGTAACTTGAATGGATATTGTCATTAATTTTTTAAAATGTCTATTTACTTTTTTTTTAATGTTTTTTATTTATTTCTAGGAGAGTGAGAGAGACAGCGTGAGCAGGGGAGGGTCAGAGAGAGAGGGAGACACAGACTCTGAAACAGGCTCCAGGCTCTGAGCTGGCAGTCAGCACAGAGCCCAACGTGGGGCTCGAACCCACAAACCGCGAGATCATGACCCGAGCGAAAGTCGGACGCTTAACCGACTAAGCCACCCAGGCGCCCCTAAAATGTCTATTTACTTTTGAGAAAGAGAGAGACAGTGTGAGCAGGGGCGGGGTAGAGAGGGACAGAGACACAAAATCCAAAGCAGGCTCCAGGCTCCTAGCTGTCAGCACAGGGTCCGATGTGGGGTTCGAACTTACGATCCCACTATCGACAGTGAATCAATTGGCTACTCAGAATATTTATGTGACCATACCTCCGGCTGGTGACAGGACTATTCAGTTTACTCCCTGTTACCAAGTTCACATACAGTTCAAATCCACATAGGACACGATGCACTTCTCCACGTGGACCTTCTTATTCTATCCCACTTGTGCTATTTCTTGTACTCCCGGGCTCCAGTGGCCTGCTGAGAGAACTACAGGCCAGCTGGGGTCTCCTGGACACCTGGGGTATGGTGTCATCAGACCCTTCCCCCACTCAGCACCTACTCTCCAGAGTCCTTCAAGTGATGAGTCAGACACTCGGAGTGTTCTGACTCTTCCTACAACCCTTCTCATGAATCTAATTCAGCTTGAATGGCCTCCTGTTCTCTCTGACCCACTGAGATGCTCCCCCAGGCTTGTGGCCAGAACAGACAGCCTGGGGGTGGGGAACCAAACTGTCACAGGAGACTGCTGGACTCTCAATGACACCAGGGCCAGATAAAGTCCCTAGATTACTGGCCAAGATTCAGCCCAGGGGAACAGACATGGGAAAGCACTTCTCACTTTCAGCATATACTTGAAGAGGTTCAAGTTTTCCATCAGGTGAAATCCATTCCACCTATGGAAGGAGCTGGGTGGGTGGAGAGAGATACTAGATCAGTGTCGGTAACTGTTCTCTCCCCATCTAGGATCAGGCCAAGGATGTTCCTGTAAAAGGCTCCCTCCTTCATGTACCTTGACCACATGGAATTTCTCCATGGGCTGACCTGGATCTCACCTGAACTTTATTTTTTTTAATGTTTTTTTTTTAATTCATTTCTAGGAGAGAGAGAGAGAGACAGTGTGAGCAGGGGAGGGTCAGAGAGAGAGGGAGACACAGACTCTGAAACAGGCTCCAGGCTCTGAGCTGGCAGTCAGCACAGAGCCCGATGCGGGGCTCGAACCCACTAACCGCGAGATCATGACCTAAGCGAAAGTCGGACGCTTAACCCACTAAGCCACCCAGGCGCCCCTTCACCTGAACTTTAATGCAGACCCTTCATTTGGGGATTGATTATTGCTCTCTAATCAGTCCCATGGGTTAATTATTTAAGCCATTCCTTGCTTTCCAAGGCTGCCTTACCTGGGACTTGCCTTGTGGGGGTCGGGGGGCTGTCCCAACTTCTCTCAGATCCAACTGTGGCTCTTATGATGTCAGCATGAATCAGGGCACTGGGCCCCTCATTCATCTGGAAGGAAAGGGTGGTTGGCTTGGCGTGCTGAGTTAGAGGTGCCTATGGGAAAGGTCTGGTTCTTGTGCTTGTGAGAAAGATCGAAGCTGGAGATGAGGACTTGGGAGTCATTAATGCATTGCGGGTGGCAGTAGAAGCCGCGGGGATGAGTTGCTCAGGTGGGGTGAGTTGCGTGAGAAGAGAAAAAAGGATCAAGACCTGGTCAGGCAGAGGTGCCTGCGATGAAGACTGAGCAACTGGAGAGGCTGCAGCGAAACCAAGAGACGGCACTCACCGAAAATATGGAGAAACCTCAAAAAAGGAGGGAGGAGGGGTGCTCGGGTGGCAGTCAGTTAAGCATTGGACTTCAGCTCAGGTCATGATCTCACAGTTCATGGGTTCAAGCCCCACATCTGGCTCTCTGCTGACAGCACTTCAGATCCTCTGTCCCCTCCTCTCTCTGCTCCTCCCCTGCACATGCTCTCTCTCAAATAAATAAACATTAACAAAAAATTTTAAAAATGGGGGGGGGGGGCTGCCTGGGTGGCTCAGTCGGTTAAGTGTCTGACTCTTGATTTCTGCTGTCATGATCTCACGGTTTATGAGTTCAAGCCCCGCGTCAGGGTCCACACTGACAGTGCAGAGCCTGCCTACTTAGGATTCTCTCCCTCTCTCTCTGCTCCTCCCCTGCTCATGTGCTCGCTCTCAAAATAAATAAATACTTTTTAAAAAAAATTTTAAAAAGAGGGAGGGGCGTCTGGGTGGCTCAGTTGGTTAAGCCTCCAACTCTTAATTTCGGCTCAGGTCATGATCTCACAGTTCGTGAGTTCGAGCCCCACATAGATTCTGTCTCCCTCTATCTCTGACCTTCCCCTGCTTGCTCTCTCTCTCAAAATAAATAAAAATAAACTTTTTTTTTTAAAAGGAGGGAGGAATCAACGGTGTCAAATGCCGCTGAGAAGTCTAGTATAATGAGGTCTGAATTAGAGTCAACAACTGGGAAGTCATGGAGGACCTTTGGGGCAGCTCATTTAGTGGCCTGGTGGGGGCAGAAGCAGGGCCAATCATATGCTGGGCTGGGCTGCACAGAGAACTCTGGGTACCAGAGAAGCATTTCTGCCCATGTTGACTGGCAACGCTCACTACCTCTGTTTACATTTATGTTTCTCTTAGCTACGTACTACACCCAAACACATTACTGGTTGGGGCCGGTGCCACGGTAGGAGATCTATTTCAGTACCCTAAAAACTACTGGGTTCCGAGATAGTACCATCTCACAGTTTACCTTTACGCTCTGAGTTTGCAAGCTGGTAACCACTTTAACTGGTTTAACATAAACCGGGCTTCCCATAGCAATGCTAGTCCCACACCACCCATTCCACGGACAACAACTGGCTGGAGGGAGTAGCAGCCTCAGCCTTGCGCTCTCCATCTGGTCAGTTGCCTCCACCTCCACCACCGTCCCGATTTTTCTTACACTTGGCTAGCTTAACCCATGTGTTCACTCATTTGTTGGGCCCCTTCTCTCTCCTCAAAGGTTTAACTGTGAAACAAAACATATATTGCATACATTTGTACCACGCTTTCACGTTTGTTTACGAAACCCCTTCCATCATTTACCTCTCACAACCCCTTCGAGGAATGATTAGGCTGGAAGAGCAGTGGCGAGGCGCGTGCGCCCTCTGCCGTCACCCCGGCGCACTGCAGCCTCGCGGACGCGCTCCCGCTCCCCACCTCCTGTCAAGAGCTCCAGAGGAGGCCTCCAGGCGAGTGCCCGCGCAAAGCTTCCTGGGAAATGCCTGGCCTACAAATCCCAGTACCCACCGCGCTGCAGGCCGGAAGCAGGAGGTGCTTTCTGTTGACTCTAAATCTTGCTTGTCAGTGTCACTGGATGCTGCACAAGCCCGATTCAGCATTCCCAAGATGCTTTTGGGGAACATGATTTCGCTTCCGCCGGGTGCGCACGAGCGGACTTTGCTTCCCCGGCTTCTTGGTCTTGCCCATTGTGGCGAATCTGCCGTTGCGGTACGGCGGCTAGATGTGCAGGACCCCAACCGGAAGCTTGCGGAATCAGCCGCGGGAAGAACGCCCGGGTTTTTTGGGCACCTACAGTCATGGCGGCGACGGCCCCCGGTGCGGCGGGCTCCGCGCCTGAGGCCGCGGGTTCCGACGAAGCCCCGCTACAATACAGCCTTCTTCTGCAATACCTGGTGGGCGACAAGCGTCAGCCCCGGCTCCTGGAGCCTGGTAGCCTGGGCGGGATCCCGAGCCCGACCAAGAGTGAGGAACAGAAGATGATCGAGAGGGCGATGGAAAGCTGCGCGTTCAAGGCAGCTCTGGCCTGCGTGGGAGGTGAGGCAAGACTCGGGGGGCAGTTGGGTGGCTGAGGGCTTGGACGGCAGAGGGGTCCTCTGCCAAGAAGACCACGCGTCTGGGAGGCAAGGAGCCTGTGGATCTCGACCTTGACTACACCCCTGCCTCGATCCGAGAACTCGAGTAACCCCACTCTAGACCCTGAGGTTAGTTTTCCCCTCTGGAAAGTGGATCGGAGAACCGGTACTATTTGGGCCGGGGCCTGGAGGTTGGTTATAAAATGGTTGGCTTCGTTCATTCATTCGTTGATTTTAGATAAGGATTCTTTCAGCAAATTGTTATAAGCAACTGTTTACATGCGCGGTGGTGGAGGCACAGGGGGAGACAGAGCCTGGTTCTCACGAAGCTAATATTTTAATATATGTAGAAACAGTGTTGAGAACGAGCCTGGCAAGAGAGTGCCGCGGACAAACGGGAACAGCAAGTGCAAAAGGTCTGGCAGGAACCGGTTTGAAGTGTGAAAAACACAAAGGCCACTGTCGCCAGTGTGACTAGATCGCAGTGAACAAGGGAGAAAGACGCCTGGAGTTGGCCCTTTTGTGTTTTTTTTGTTTGTTTGTTTTTTATTTGTTTAAGCCTTTGGAGGATTTGAGAATGTGTCCCTCCTGTAAAGAGGTTGGCCACATTTGCAGAGGAGTTGAAATCTCACCGAGAATCAAAGACAATCGAGAAACAAATATAGTGAGAGTGCAGATGTACAGCATAGTAAAAAGCAAAAAGGCTTTTGGGTTTGTTTTCTGTTTTGGGTTTTTTTTGTGGTTGTTTTTTGTGG
Organism: Hyaena hyaena; assembly: GCF_003009895.1. Taxonomy (NCBI): domain Eukaryota; kingdom Metazoa; phylum Chordata; class Mammalia; order Carnivora; family Hyaenidae; genus Hyaena; species Hyaena hyaena. Next base: position 5,772,018 of record NW_024080642.1, on the reverse strand, counting down.
GGTTTTTTTTGTTTTTGTTTTTGTTTTTTTGGTGTGGGGAAGACTACAAGAGGAGGTGAGATTGCAGCTGTATCTTGAAGGATTGAGAGAATGGGGATAGACTAAGAGGAAGAGAAACGTCCTTTCAGGCTGCAAGTGGAGTCTGGGATTTGGGCGTTTTGCCTGTAGGCATTAGGGCGGTAATTGAGGACGATGCTGATGACCCAGCACGAGTGTAGTGAAGGGAGATCATCTAGGGAATTTGCTAAAGTGAAGCTCTGTGAGGCCGGGGCTGCGTCTTTGTTCGTCATTGTGCCTGACCCTGATACACCACTTGCACGTATGTTGAAATGGTGAATAAGTCTGTAGTGCTCCAGGATGGTAATTATGAACATAAGGTTGTAGGGGGAAGCAAAGAGGCAGTCAGAGATGCCCTCGAGGGGGCGCCTGGGTGGCTCAGTAGGTTAAGCAGCTGGCTCTTGGTTAGGACCCAGGTCATGATCTCACGGTTCGTGGGATTGAGCCCCAAGTGGGGCTCTGTGCTGACAGCACGGGGCCTGCCTGGGATTCTCTCTCCCACGCTGTCTGACCCTCGCCTGCTTTTGCACACTCACGTGCACTCTTTCTCTCTCAAGTGAATAAACCTGAAAGAAAGACATACCCTTGAGGTTTAAAGCAAGCAAGAGTGACTGGAAAGAAGGAGCCATAAGTACGAAAGTCTGGAGGGGAGGTGCCCATGATTTCATTAAACATTGACCTTGACATGTGAGAGGACATCTATCTTGAAATGACCAGAGGCTCCGGAAGGCTCAGGGAGATGGGGACAGCAGGGCAAGCTTTGCCACTTGGCAGCTCTGTGACCTTAGGGACGTTACTCCCTGAGCCGCAGTTGCTTCAGCTACAGAATGGAGAGGAGGATAGTATGTACCTCACGGGACTATTGTGGAGAATCAATGAAGCTGTGGCTATAAAATGTCAGAGTACTTGGCACATGGTGCTCACTAAATGACAGTTATGAATGTCACCGTGGTCACGGGAAGTGGTATGCAAAGTCAGCAGCTGAATGTCTGAGTATAGACCGAACGGAAGGTTAAAGATTGAATCTTGAGGAATGTTAGACAGTGAAAGGAGGAAGAAATCCAAAGGGAGACCAAGAAAAAGCTGCCAACAAGATAGTTCTCAGCTTGTGTGAGGTGGAAACAGGTAAGTGGAGAGCTTGAGTGGCAAGGTGGAGTGAGGGGGCGGCGGGGTGTCCTGTTCACTGTGGCCGTCCAGATGTGCTGTTCGAGTGGGACCTCATTACAGTCACCCAGAAAACTTTCACGCCATTACAGTCACGCCAAAGAAACTTTCATCTCTTGTTTGTTTTTAGGATTTGTCCTGGGAGGTGCGTTTGGGGTATTCACTGCTGGCATTGATACCAATGTGGGCTTTGACCCTAAGGATCCGTATCGTACGCCGACAGCGAAAGAAGTTCTTAAAGACATGGGGCAGAGAGGGATGTCCTACGCCAAAAATTTTGCCATTGTGGGCGCCATGTTTTCCTGCACTGAGTGCTTGGTAGAATCTGTAAGTGTCTCTGCCTTCTGAGAGAGCCATGCCTGTGCCATGTTACGGCTTCTAAAGAGAAATGCTCTGAATGTTAATTAGAAAGCAGGTCAGAAATGTCTGGTACTCACTCGCTAAACTGAATTTCCATTAGTCCATAATGTAAACTTTTTGTGCATTTATGATTTGGGCCTGCGTTATTTTTTACTTCTCTTCATAAATTTTAAGTTGGTTAATGGTTTTATTTTTTTAAGTTTTAAAAATTCTAGCCAGTTAACGTACAGCGTCATACTAGCTTCAGGTGTACAATGCAGTGATTCAGCAACTCCATACAGCATGGGGCTCGAACTCCCAACCTCAAACTCAAGATTCACACTGACTCAGACAGGCAGGCACCCCAACAGTTCTGTTTTTAACTTTCTGGGGAAACTTCATATCCTTTTCCAGAGTGGCTGCACCAGTTTGCGTTCACACCAACAGTGCATGAGGGTTCCCCTTTCTCCACATCCTCGCCAGCACCTGTGGTTTCTTGGGTTGTTGATTTTAGCCATTCTCACAGGTGTGAGGTGACCTCTCACTTAGTTTTGATTTGCATTTCCCTGACGACGAGTGATGTTGAGCATCTTTTCATGTCTCTGTTAGAAGTTGGTCAGGGCACCTGGGTGGCTCAGTCAGTTAAGTGTCCTACTTGGTTTCCACTCAGGTCATGATCTCACAGTTCAAGGGATCGAGCCCTGCATCGGGCTCTGAGCTGGTAGTGCAGCACCAGCTTAGGATTCTCTGTCTACCTCTCTCTCTGCCCCTCCGCCACTCACACCGTTTGTTGTGTCTGTGTGTCTGTGTGTGTCTGTGTCTCCCTCCCTCCCTCTCCCTTGCTTGCTCCAGATAAACTAATTAATGAAAGAAAAAGTTGGTTAATGGTTTTATTATTTTAAAAAGTTTTTTTTTTTATAATGTTTTTAAATCTATTTTTGAGACCAAGAGAAAGCACAAACTAGGGAGGGGCAGAGAGGGAGGGAGACGGGAACTGTTTTACAACAGGCTCCATGCTGACAGCAGAGAGCCCGATGTGGGGCTCAAACCCACGAGCTGTGAGATCATGACCCAAGCAGAAGTCAGAAGCTTAGCCAACTGAGTCACCCAGGCGCCCCTAATGATTTTATATTTAAAAGTAAAAAAAAATTTTTTTAAATAATGTTTTTATTTATTTTTGAGAGAGAGAGAATGAGCCAGGGAGGATCAGAGAGAGAAGGAGACACAGAATCTGAAGCAGGCTCCAGGCTCTGAGCTGTCAGCACAGAACCCGATGTGGGGCTCAAACTCATGAACCATGAGATCATGACCTGAGCCAAAGTCAGATGTTTAAGTGACTGAGCCACTCAGGCGCCCCTAAGTTTTTTGTTTTTTTTTTAGGGTGGGTTGTTTATTTATTTTATTTTGAGAGAGAACGTGAGAGAGGGAGGCACAGAGACAGAGAATCCCAAGGCTGAGCTGCTGGGCTCAATCTCACGAACTGTGAGATCATGACCTGAGCCAAAATCAAGAGTCTGATGCTTAACCAATTGAGCCACCCAGGTGCCCCAGAAGTTGGGTCAGTGATTTTAACCATGGGACTTACTGGGGAACCAAAGAGGTTTTGGTCACGTCTCAGATGGTACCCTTGGTTTCTGCACTCCGGTACCACCTTCGGGAGGCATCCAAGAGCATGTTCAAATGTTAGGAACTATACTTTTGAAAGCAAAAAAGATTAGATTTCTTTCGGGGAGGGGCTCATGTAGCCAGCTAGAAACCCTGTGTTTTTTCCCCCTTAATCATCTTGTCTGGCTCGTTTCTTTGGCTCTCAACTGCACTTCTCCACCCACAGTACCGGGGAAAATCAGATTGGAAGAACAGTGTCATTAGTGGCTGCATCACTGGAGGAGCCATTGGTTTCAGAGGTTAGTAAACAGCTCTCACGTGGTTTTCTTTGTGGCCCTGGACAGCATGCTGTAGTTAGTGTTTCCAAACGTAGGAGTGTTTCAGCTACAGCCCAAGGCATCTCTGGACACTTGATACTCTTCCGTCCGACGAGTAAATCACATTTACTTTTTTATTAACTTCATTTTGGAAACTTCTAGCATCTACAGCAGGGTTTTTCATCTCTGGCACTACCGACGTTTTGGACCAGAGAAATCTTTGCTGGAGGGAGAGCAGGGCTGTCCTGTGCATTGTTTGGCGGCGGTGTTTAGCAGCGGCCCTGGTCTCTACCCACCAGATGCCAGGAGCATCCCTTCGTTGCGACCGCTGAAAGGGTCTCTAGATGTTGCCAAATTTCCCTGAGGGGCCAATCACCCATGGCTGAGAACCACAGAAGGATCTAGATCTTAGAGAATAGAACTGGCTTCACATTGAAACAATGGGGAGAACGTCCCCCCAGGAATCCCTGGAGTGTGTGCTCTGCGCAGCAGCACGGCGAGGCCTCGCCCAGCCCCCGAGAGCCCACCTGTCCAAACGGCGGGCCCCGTGACGCCCGCAGCCCCGGGCATTTCATGTAGCTGAGACGTTTTTGTTAGTACTGTACAGTTGTCAGTTTTAGTGTTGTATACAAGTTATACGGTAATGTGCTTTCACGTCGAAGGTTCTTAGGCTCCTACCCATTGAGAGCTGAGTGTCCGGTTGTCAGCTGTGAACAACAGAGAAACCCGTCTCCTGCGCTTCTCTCTGTCGGCGTGCCCATCACGAGTGTGGGGTGGGGTGTCTGTGTCCGACTCTCTTCACAGTGTCCATTCCTGGGCCACTCTCCCTCTTCTGTGACCCGATTTACCCTGAACAGCCCATTTTCTCATTCCCTGAGAGGCAGGATTTGTGGTCCCTAAGAGCCGCTTCTGCTCCTCAGCCCCTTGTGATGTGTAGAGTAGCTTCTCGTCTGGTCTTCCCACCGCTCCGCTTTGCCAGGGACTTGGAGAAGCCCGGCTCCCTCTGGGACGGCTTGGATCACCTTCCCAGGGACTTGTTTCATAAACAAGTCAGGGTGACAGGCCGTGTGCTTTCACTCGCTTCCAGGGGCCGGTTCTCTTAACCAGTTTCCTGCCTGTGAGGGGCTATTTCACGAAGCTGCAAACAGTAATTCTTCGGGATGAGTTGAGTCCAACGTCGGTTGCATCAAGCACACTAGAGTAGATGGTGTCCACGGCTCGTTGAAGTCTTGCGGATCTGGTGGGTTTGGTTGAATGACCTCAAATGCCTCCACGGGGAGGTGACTCCCGAAGCGGCCTGACTCCGTGTTTGTCACCACAGATAACGCCATTTCTGTTTGCTTTACAGCTGGCTTAAAGGCCGGGGTCATTGGTTGTGGAGGTTTTGCTGCCTTCTCTGCTGCGATTGATTATTATCTACGGTGAGAGTTCCTGCCTCCAGGGAAGGACAGTGCCAGCCCGGGATCACAGCCGTTCCGTGGGGGGCAGTTTCTGTACCACTCTGGGCACTTGCTTCCAAGACCGAAGACCTTTGTTCTCCCTCACGTAGCTGGTGTCATGAGGGACCCACGGGGCTGCTGTCTGCCTCCAGCCTCTGAGCGGCCGTACTGTCTGTTCCTGGGTTTCAGCTGCGCTGCGTGGGGGATGTGCCACAGCGGCCTGTCTCTTTCAGGCAGATCAGGAGTCAGTGTGTTGACTTGTAGGAATTAAGCTCCCCAAAGGCTCAGTCCTGACCACAGCTGGCCCTCTGGTGGTTTGGTGCTGGGACCAGAGGCGACTGGACGTCCACCCAGGAAGTGCGGAACTCCACGCAGTCCTCCATCTCACACGTGAGGGCGGGGCGGGGCATGGCAGATTTACACCACCTCTCCCATCTTGTCCTTTTGTTTAGTGTTGTCTTTGTTAAAAAAACTTATTACAGTTTAAAAGGTTGGTTCGTTTTGGGTGGGGAGATGGTGACAGCCTGGGTCTTTGGAGCTGCCCTTGGGGCCCGCGGTGTCTTGTCCCCTCCTCTTCCACTTCCCTTTATAAAGAATAAAGGCCATTCGTACCATAAAATAAATGAATAAGTAAAAAGTAGTTTATTTTTATTTTCAAATTCCACGATTCCCAAAAATGGTGCCAGGTGGCCCAGAGGTTGACAAAGGCCCCAGGAGTCTGGGAGTGTTTGATGTCAGGGTTTGCCGAGGATTGTTCTGAGACCGTTACTTCAGCCAGGGCCTGCCCTCCGGGAAGCCCAGCGCAGGTGCGGCCCAGGCTACACTGGCCTTCGCGCCTAGGCCCTGGCCTCTTCTAAACCCCGTGGGCCGGGAAGGCCAGCGGTCCCAGCCATGTTCGTTTTAGGCTTTTAGCTCAAGGACCCAGTGTGCGCAGAGCCCTGCTGCGGTCCAGCCGGCGCAGCCTGGCTGTTCACACTCCGCTCATTCTCAGGTGTTGGGTTTTTCTGGTTGTGTGTGTGTGTGTGTTCTAGCATCTTCGTGTTTTTTTATTTGACCTTGTGGCCTCTTTCTGACAACGAAAGCTCATCCTAATTGTGTTCCCTGGGGCAAAAAAAAAAAAAAAAGGTTTTTATGGTTGGGATCTGTCCTGAGTGCTTCTTTACCTTGGTGCTTCCTTGATGAAGGTGACGAGCTCAGGCTTTGCCACTTGGGGGAGGCAGGCAGGCTTTGTGGGGCTGTGCAGCTCCAGCCACTTCAGCCCCAGGAACGCCTTCTATTTGCTGCTGCACACTCACTTCTTCATCTTTTTTTTTTTTTTTTTTTTTGCTCGCTTTTCCCCTTTGCTGCGGTCTTCTGTAGCTCACCCATCCTTAACCAGAATTCAGACACTCAGCTGACGTGTCCAGGTGCCCCAGGCGTGAGTGTGTACATGAGTGATCACGTCCACCTCAGCTGGTGACACCTTCCTCTGGCTGTGCCTGCTCTCTCCTTTGCCGTGGAGTGTCAGCTAACGCATTTGTGTCCTTCCATGGTGAATTCTATGTAATAGCTAGTCCAGGCCCACAGGTGTGAGACTTCGTTGCTCCTAGGCCAGCTGGAGTAGCCTCAGAGGTCTGGGAACAAAAGAGTGTTTCCTGTACTGTCCCTAAATATGTCACCTATAAGCACTTTGAGAGCAAGAGCAGACGCTCCTACCTGCCGTCTTCTACCAGCCGGTCCAGCAAGTAGGGTCAGATACGCCGAACAAGGATACGAAATGCTGCCTTCAGGAGCCCCTTGGACAGATGAGCCCCGGGCTGCCAGTAGCCATCACTTCAGTAAGCCAAGCATTGTCCACACGGACTATTCAATCAAGAAAGGAGATGAATAGTTTCCTGTTTTAGATGGCTAAGAGTCCGTATGAGCTCATAAACCAAACACCGATTTTCAGAGACATCTGTTCCTGATCTCCAGAATAAACACAGTGTCCAATGGCTTAGGCCGGTGGGAACCTATATGAACCCTACTGGCTCTCCTAAAGGGAGGAGGCGGGGCCCCCTAGGGGATCCAGCGTCTGCAATCATCAGCCTAGGCCAAAAGGTTGCCCCAAAGACGCCCACTGCCAAGAAGGTAGAGAAGAGCTTAACACAAAAGACGACTCCACGGGGATGGACAGCTCTCTGCCATCTATCAGAGGCACACTGATTGCCAGGTCGTTGGCGGGCCCTTTGTCCTTCATGAAAGGGATTGGCTGGTGACTGACCTGGAGGCCTCTGTGAGGCAGGCAGAGGGGGCTTGGGCTCACCTCCCCCCAAACCACCACAGTCCCCATAGGCCAAAAAAAGGCTCAAGAGAAGTTAACTAGGTGCACAGATCCCTGGAAGCTCCCATCTGGATGCAGCTGGAAGAGTTAAAATGTTTAGATTGGTGGTCTTCCCTGGACTACTGAGTATACAAATGTCCACACCACAGGGCTGGGTTGTGTGCAAATGTTGGGGCGTTGCATTTTTTTTTTATTAACATTTTTCTCTCATGTGGTTTACATCAATTTATAATAATCTACATAAGTTGAAACAGAACATAGACAAAAAAAATATATCCTTACCAACTTAATTAAAGTCAAATATTAACGAAGGTTCCCATCCTACCTGTATCAGCAAAAACTGGCCGCCCACAGCCATTGCCAGCAGGGACGGGCATCCTGGGACTCCTGTCGCCTGTCTGCTGGGCTCCTGTTGGCACAGCCTGCCCCGCTGGGCACAGTGGCTGGGGATTCTGGGCTGCACAGTCCCTGACTCTCAGGAGAACCCATGGGCCCTTTTCCTTGGTGCAACTTAGTCCGTGTCTGGTTACCTGCCCTCCCCACCCCCCGTGGGGGCCTTTTGCATTTCTCAGCCCCTCCAACCTTCCTCCGGTTCTCAAGTTGCCAAAGCAAGTTTGGGGGCTGTGGTGGCCACCTGGTGCTGGGAAGCAAACGCCTCCTGTTTCGGGGAGGTGGGAGGCACCCATTGTTTGGCTGTAATAGCTCTGGCTGGTCGTCCAGTTCATTACCATGAATGGCTTTGGACGCAGGAGCCTTCCATGCCCTACACCGGCTCCTGAGTGCTGAGCAGAGACCCCCAGGGTGGTCACAAGCTGGGATCTTTAGACTCAAATGCTGTTGGTTTTCCACCTCCTCTCCCAGGGAGCAGGGCTCCTCGCTAGGCCGCTAACGTGCAGCTGTTAGTCATTTCCTTCCTCTGATGTGCACAGAATGTGTACCGTTCTGCCCAAGATTGGGCAACAGGTGTAAACAAGATCAGAAAGGCCCTTCCTCTCACTGAGCAAACGTTCGAGCTGTAGGGCCAGCAAACCCTTCTTTAGAACTCCGCCCCGAGCACAATCTAAGGGAGCTGTTTCCTGCTCTGCCGCCCGGAACCAGAGAGTACCGCGGCTCCAGCCTAGGCTGTCTGCTCTCCGAAGCCGCCCGCCGCGTGCCGGCAGCTACTGCTCAGGTGGGAGGAGATCCCGCTCAGTCCTTTCCACTGTGGAGAAAGGGGTCTCCGAGTTGGGAACAGAACCTGCTGATCCTCTGCTCTGGGGCAGAGTGTCAACAAGGAACGTCCCCAGCAAATCCCAGTCCCCAAAGAGGCAGATGCCTGTGACTCCTCGTTCCTCCCCAACCTCTGGAGTTGCCTAGAGTTCACCCAGGAGGCCGCATCGAGAAGCTGTGGGTGGGGAGGCAGCACCAGGACTGCCAGCAGGACCACGCCTGTCTTTCCCAGGCCCTGTGGCGCCCACGGCCTCGGGGCTGCCCCGTGGCAGTGCTTGGCTGTGGAGGATGCGTGAAATCTAAGGCAACGGTACCACAAGGTGGGAGAGGCTACGAGAGGCGCCAGGAAGGGCTGCCTCCTGGATGGAGCCTGCCTGTTTCCAGACACCTGCGTCGGCCATATTAGTTGCCCTCCTAGAGACCTGGCTCCACTAGAGAAGCCACTGGAATTCCTTGCTGTTGAGAGCCGCTTCCCCCCAACCTGGGGCACCCGGTGCTACGTGGCACTCCTCTGAATGTCCAACCGGTCTTGCTTCCTCAGTGGCCCACCTCCCCCGCTTCCTGACCCTCTGGCTCTCTTGCTATCCGGTCACTTGTGAGTCTCTACACTCCAAGAACACCAGGGGAAAAGGAACTGAAAAGCAGAAGAACAGTCAAAGATGCCTCACTAGTAGGCAGGAGACAGAACAGAGAAACCCCAGGAATGGAGATTGTCAGGTGGAAAATTCCAGAAATCTGCTCTCCAGCTCTTGTGCTAAGCTGAGGATTAGTGTGAGTCTGTCTCCCTGTCCAACATTTGCACAGGCAGCAAGGCAAAGCAGGTGTGCTTCCACAGGTAGACAAGGAAAGGGCTGGGGGTCGGGGGGGCAGCCTTCGATGGGCCGCCGCCGCCGCCGCCGCCGCCCAGGGTCTCCTCAGCTCTCGAAGTGATGGAGCCAAAACCAAGGCTGCACATGCATGTGGGCGGGCTGGGGGGAAGGAGAGGGTGGAGGAAACCCCGGGGGAGGCTGCCAGGAGACTGCAGTCTGGGAGCAGGGCCAAGAGAGGAGAAGCTGGCAGCGGCTACAGAGCGCAAAATAAAAGCCCTTGGACTGGACTCGGGAGGAGAGAGAGTGTCGGAGGAAATGAAAGAACAAAGCAGGCTGTCTGTATGCCCTTACTGGTCGGTCACTACCATTTCTGCATGACAAATAGACATAAAACAATTCCTGAACAGCACGGAGCATTAGACACAACTAGAGGTACGGAGGGCAGGGCCCGGGCGCGGCGGTGAGGCGGGGGGGCTGGGCCAGCTGGCTTTGTACAAGGTGGCACGAAAGATGCGCGTATTCCAGTTCTTGGAAATCTGTGTCCCTTGGAGTCTGGAGTGCTGGGTTTGGGAGTTTGCTATTGTAGTCTTTCAAGTCTGTGTCGGGTCCCCCGGCTGGAGGGGCTGGCTCGGGCCGCCCCCCACAGCGGACCCCACCTCGGGCTACACATCGGTGGAGAAGTACAGTGTGTTCCGCTTCAGTTCTGCGAAGGAAATGGGGGGGTGCTGCAGGTAGTAGAGGAGGACCTGGACCTGTGGGGGGACAGGGAAGACTCAGGCTGGGGTCCCCGTCCTCCAGGCCCTCTGATCTGCTGAGAAGAAGTGGCCCTGCACTGGGGTCACCTCGGGGCCACTCCCCTCCCTGCCCTCGGGCCGCTTCCCCTCCCAGCAAGCCTAGCTGTGCCTGCCTGTTGGCAGCAGCAGAGGGCACTGCAGGGCAGGGGCTCGGGGAGCCTGGGGCCACTTTCCCAACCTCAGTCAGAGGCTTCCAGTCTGCTCCAGAGGCTGGCTTTGGCTGGGCGGCCTTGCCTCAGACTGGACTCTGCCCTGGGTCTTGCAGGGATTCCAGGGAAGTTTCCCGACCCCAGAAGCAATCCTAGAGCTCCCACACACGAGGACAAGACCCCCAGATGTTTCCTGTGCCCCTGAGCTGGCTTTCGGGATCGCAGCCAGCACCTGGGCCCTCCTCTGGGCCCCTGGTCTAGGCTCAGACTTCTGCGGTGCCAGTCCCGAGCCCTGATTCCCTGGCCACATTCCACAGACCACCCGCCCCATTGCTCGGGAGGGAAGGGGTGTGGGACTCTGAGCTGCTCTCAAACGCCCCCCCCCTCCCAGGGAAGCTTGTTTCCCGCCTCTACCGGCCACAGGCCTGGCGCTGCTGGCCGTACCTGTGCCATGACATCATGGGACCAGATGTCTGCAGCCGACGTGAGGTGTGCTTTGCTCTCCACTTCTGAGGGTCTCAGTAACGTGGGGCCGAACACAGTCGCCAGGTTGTGAAGGGACATTTTGTTGATGGGTTCCTTCTCAGCAACCCTGAAAGGGTTGGGGGAGCAGAGAAAAAAGAAGTCATTTCTCAGCAGCTGCTCGGAGCTCCAGGCCATCGGCCTGAGCCAGAGGAACTGGAAGGATTCCCAGAAGGTGGGCTCTAGCCTCCCTCTCCTAAGGGTGGGGACCTCTTGGGAGGGAGGGTTGAAGCCACTGGACCAAGTCTCCCGCTGTGTCCCTGCACATTCCTGTATTAGGTTCCTCGCTCCTGGGCCACCCCCCCGATGGTAAACTGCCAGAGCCAGAGGGCCTAACCCAACTCCTTTGATGATACTACTGATTCAAGAACTTTACAGTAACTCCTACTCATCACGGTCCTTTGGGCAGGTACTATCATCATCCAGCGTACAGACCAAGAAACCAAAGGACAGAAGGGTTAAGTGACTTGCCCGAGGTCACACAGCTAGCAAGTGGTAGAGCGTGACCCCACGCAGTCCGCCTCCAGAGCCGGTGCGCCTCGCCACTCTGCTCTACCCGTGATCGGTGACACCGCCGCACGCGGCCCGGAGGCAGAGCCACAGTGTGTGGGGCGGTGGCAGGGACAGACGTAGGGAGCCGGCGCTCCGGCAGCAGTCACTTGCTAGACCTAAGGTTCTCCGGCCCTGCTGTGGCAAGAACCGCCCTCATCCCAGATGGAGCCCAGGGGCTCTTCTGCCGCGCCTTTCCAGAAGGGTCTTCCTCATGGGACCCCGGAGCTGCCGCCCTTTGGATCTTTCTCAGCCTCTCTTGCATAAGAGGCCTCATTGCTATGTGGACACTTTCCCTGAGTGGTACTGGCAGGCCCAGTACCGCCCAGCACATCAACTAGGCCCCGGGCCTCCCTCCCCGAGCAGCACCTCCCCCCAGCTCCCAGCTACGCCATCGTTCCCAGCCTCCGGGCAGGAGCCGCGGACGCGCATGCGGACTGCTTTGGAAACGGGCAAACACTGCCATGCCAGGGGGCAGCCGTGCGGCTGGCCCAGCCCCTACACACACACACACACGCGCGCGCACACACACACGCACACACACACGGCCCAGATGTGGGAGGAGGCTGTGCCCAGTTCCAGCCCCCTACACGCACACGCACACACATACACGCATGCGCCAGGGGCCCAGATGTGGGAAGAGGCTGTGCCCAGTTCCCAGGGTGGAAAACCTAATGAATTTTCCCTTCCCACTCCTCCTCTGTGTGTCCTCCCCACAGTGCTCGCCAAACCATGGGAACTGGTTGGGGCTTCAGTCCTGGCCAAACCAGAGGGAAAATGTCTCATAATGGGAAACACAAGACAGCAGCCCCAGGCGTTTCCAGGTCTCCGCTGGCCCTCCAGAGCTGGCCTGGCTGAGCTGCAGCCCCGAAGGCTGGAGCTGAGCTCAGGGAAGAGCGGGCCCGCGGGCTTCCTGGTTCTGGCGGACAAGCGGATATAAGGGACACCAGGACACTTTTCCTCCCCACTTACACCCAGACCAGTGCTGGGCTCAAAGGCGAATGGTGGGGACACTGACGGCTGGTTTCAGTTCTGAACTTTGCAAGCATCAACTTTAGCAGCTCTCGGTTGGAGCCAACTACAGCAAGCTGTGTGTGTGTGTGTGGGGGGATCGTAGGGGGTGGGGGTAGAACTCAGTTTAGGACCAGGGACATGTGCATTCTAAGGACAGAGGCCAATCCCTGCTGGGCTGGGGCTCGGTTTCCCTGTTAGGCGAGGTGTAGGTCAAGAGCAGTGCGTTTCAAACTTTTGTGACTGTGACCCACAACAAACACACTCTGCAACCAAACCCAGAACACGTGACCGCACGGAAGGGAACAGAACCACAACACGCACGCTCACTGCTCGCAGCGCACCCTACGCCGTCTCTTCCATTCCATTCAAAAACCGTGACGGTGACTGAATGACCACTAGCTGCAAATTCCATCTACCGTCCTTGGCTCTGGCCGTGCCTTTCTAGGCAGTCCATGGCCCCTACCTGAGGTCGCTATCAGGACACGAGTATTTCTCAAAACAGAAGCATCTGAGGGCAAGAGTTTGAAAAGTCAACCCTCACCCTGTTAGGGATGGCCCGGCAGAGGCCAGTACCCATGAGGAAAAGCCAAGAAAAGGGGCCTCCCAGCAGATGTCTCCTCCCCAGCGGGGGCCTGCCCTGGGCTCCCGGCTCCTCTCCTGATTGGGCCCTTGCTCATTACCTTTTCAAGTGTTCCAGCAGGAAGAGGAAGGTGATGAGGTTGGGGTCGGGCAGGGTGCGGAGCAGGTGCATCATGCAGTTCTCCTTGGCAGCAGGGTCTGACAGGGCTGGGGGGAGAGCGGGCAAGGCTGGGGGTCGGCTCCCAGGTGGGCAGGCCCGAGCCAGTGCCCCCATGGTCAGGAGGCTATGGGACCCTGAGGGAGAGCCTGGGCTGCCCTGTGCCCCTGAGGGGAGCAGACCCATAGGGAAGGAAGGGCCTGGAATCTCCCAAGGGTGGGCTGTTAACAGCTGGTCCCTACAGAGGCCCCCACCCATGACCATGAGGTAGGCTGGTGGGCAGCAGGCACCCTTTCTCCCCTCACCACGTGGGCCTCTGTGGCTCTTGCCATTCCCCATGCCTGGTCTAGAAGGCCAAGTTTAAAGAATGATGACACTAGCATGAGCGTTTCCTCTCTTTCAACTGCCTCTGATGCTGGAGCACGGCAGCAAATAGCCTTCCATGGGGCTCCTCACTTCCTGCGGTGGCTGAAGCCTTGATCTGCTCCTGAAGGACCCAGGAGGGAGGAGGGACGCTCCCAGGTCTGGATTCGCCCGGGTGGGTGGAGGCTGGAGCCCTGCTGGCCGAGGCCCTCAGCCTCCTCCCCACCCATGGCACCAGTGAGAGCGAGGGAGTGCTCCTCTGGAAGGCTGGGTTCCAGCCATCTCAAGTGCACTCCAGCCAGGCTTGTCCTTGGCTCTGGGAGGCTGGCCCTGACCACCCACCTGAGGGCACATTTCCCCGGACGCCTGGCTTTCCAGCAAGGAGGTTGGTATTTAAGGAGGAAGCAACAGAGGGCAGCCCACAGGGGCAAGAGGGGGGAGAGGCAGGTGAGAGAGGGTCCACCTCTGGATCAGGCCCCAGTACGTCACACCTCACCCTTTGGGCCACTCAGCCACGCACACAGCCCCAGAGCACGGGGCAGACCAACAGGCAAGGGAAGCCACGGATCTCTCGGTCTTCACTTTGCGGTTGGGGAGGCCAGGCTCAGGCCAGCCCTCGGGTCCCCCAGAGCCTCACCAATGCCCTCCATGAAGGCTGGGTAAAGTCGGTCTGTGAGGAGGGGTTCGGGCAGCTCCCGGAAGTAGAGCTTGAGGGTGCCGGCAATGGCATTGATGTCCATGTCGCTCAGCATCAGCAGGATGTCCTTGTTATCTGCAGAGGGAGTGCGCAGTCAGGACTGTGCTGGCCTGAGCCCCGCTCTTCCACATAGTCGTCAGCCGGGTGGGTGGCCCTGTTCCGTCCCACGCAACACAGCCAGGGGAGCCACCACCCACTCCGTCTCTGCTCTCGTCTCCCCAGGAAGGGCAGGAGCGTAGGTAGCACCCACAGGTGGTCTGTGACTCAGCCCCAGGGTGGGAGTGGGAGGGGAGCACAGTTCACCATCCAGAGCTCTGGAGCCGCAGTCACACCACTCATCAGGCGCCCTATTTGGAACCTGCCCACTGCTAAGCCTCTCTCTGGAAGGCACTGCACATTTTTTACACCTAAAATCATGTTCCCACAAAGCCTCAGCTTCCAGGTTGCACAGAGGAGCCGAATGCCAGCACACCCCCAGCCCCTCACCCCAGGCTTCCCGAACACGGGCCCCACCCCAGCCCTCGTGGAATCAGCACTACCCGGCCAGTTGGGGTTTCCTGACTACTGCAGCCTGAACCANCAGCACACCCCCAGCCCCTCACCCCAGGCTTCCCGAACACGGGCCCCACCCCAGCCCTCGTGGAATCAGCACTACCCGGCCAGTTGGGGTTTCCTGACTACTGCAGCCTGAACCAGCGGGGGGGGGGGGGGGAGGGGAGAAGAATCAAGAAGGTCAGAAGAAGGTCAGGACCCACTGCCGAGGAGGTGACACGGCTAGGGGCGGGATGCCCCTCCCAAAGGTGCTCAGGGCTCCAGAGATAGCAAAGGGGAGCCCGAGCCAGCCAGCCTGGGATTGAAGCCCTTTCGATCCCTTAGAGCCCACCAGGCACCAGGCACCAGGCACCAGGCAGCTGGCAAGAAAGCCAGGAACGCTGGGAGTAAGAAAGATCTGAGTTTCAATCAGGCTCAAAACCTACAAGCTGGGCAATCCGGAGCAAGTGACTTGGCCTCTCTGAGCCTCAGTTCCTGTCTATAGCAATGGATAAGAGACTGGAGGGGAGGAGGGTTCCAAGAAGATAGAGGTGGAGTCCTTGCTTTAGAGACTCAGAGGTGACCCATCACGTGCCACACTGGACTGTGGTTCACAGACCAAGGCTCCTCTGCCGTCAGCTACTTGGGGCCTCTCTGTGGAGAAGGCCTCCGGCTCTTCTAGGCTCCCCTAGCAGGTGGCTGAGCCTCTCAGAGCGCCCTCTGCCCACCACTGCCCAGCTGGGGCCTCCCAGACTCACTGGCATCAAAGACGGCCTTCAGTGCCTGGATGTCGGTGGCCACCCCCGATATCCGGTAGATGCCGACCTCCTCGATGCCCCTCTTCTCCACCTCCTCTACACATTGCCGCACGATGTAGGGCACCTTGGAGCGCTCCCGCCTGGTGGGGAGGGGAGAGGAGGGGGTGGTGGAGGGCCTCCCCGCAACGGCTACGGGTAGCCCCAACTCTGCATGCCTTGGCCTTGGAGGGCACTAGCCTCTGGCGTTAGGGGGTGGGGCCCAGGAAAGGGCTAAGAGGCCTTGCTCCCTACCCCCACCCAGCCAGCCCAAGGCCTCCCTGCTGAGGGACAGCAAGGGACAAAAACGGGAGGAAGGCTTGGGAGAGAAGCCCAAAGACTCGGACAAGAATGTTCCCTAGAGCGCAGATCTCAGGTTCAAATGCTTACAGGGGACCTATAGGTAGTCCACTGAGGGAGGTGACTCAGGTTCTGGAGACCGGGGAGGGGACACGGGAGGCGGTGGACGGCAGGGTGCATCCCCATTCCCGAGGGGCAGCCACTCCTTGGAGTCCAGCCCACCGCTGCCAAGCGTCGGTGGGGGCCTGCAGTGGTCAGGGCCTCTCGCTCATTACGAGAAGCTGACAGTCTGGGAGCCTCCCAGTGCTCACGGGCTGGCTTGTTGATTTCTAACGTGCTGGGGAAGACGGAGACAGACGTCTGAGGGCCACTTTCGGCCTCCAGACTGGCCGTCCACTGAGCTGGAGGGTGACTGACTGGGGGCTGATGGGGCCTGGCCGGGACCCCGGGCACTCGAGACGCCGAAGGTGGCACCTACTTAGTCACCACGCTGATCTTCACGCCAAAGACTCCAGTCTGCTTTTTGGACGGGGTCCTCTTTAGGCTCATATCTCGGCTGGTGAACTTCATGGAGAATTCCACTTTGATCTGGTTGGGGATGGGGCAGGCACAAGTCCCATGGGGCATGAGTGCCTCCAAAACGCGGGGGTCCCCTCCCTGGGATTGCAGACGAGGGCCACGTCTACCACCCGGGGCTCCCTGAAACACCTGCAGGGTGGGGGTGGGCAGGGTGCAGGTGCTGTGGGGGGAGGGGCTGGGTCAAGGGGCCAGGGGCAAGACGGCACCCCGAGGACAGCAGCCGGAGGCCCACCCACTGTGCAGACATTTCCTGTGTCTCTGGGCTCACCCCGTTCATCTCGATCACATCCGTGTGCCAGTTCTTGGTTTCTACAGTTTGTGGGTCCAACTGCAGAGAAAGGAAGAAAGAGAACATGAGTGAGAGGGACGCAGATGGCTGCTCGGGGGCGAGCCAGAGCTCTCTGCTGGCCAGCAGCTGCTCATACACAGGCTACACGGTCAGAAAGGCAGAACTGGGGCCTGAAGCATCTCTTGAAATCGACCCTTCAGGGAGGCTCCGGCCCCCAGCCCTCTTGTCCTGGCTCGTAAAGGACTCCGCTATTCTGTGAAGGAGCCGGGCCACACTGGTAGGCACTTTGGCCCATCATATCTCATTCGTTCCTCACTACCACCCTCTGAGATGGGTATCATCACCCCACTTCACAGATGCAAAAACTGAGGCTCACAAAAAATAGGCAATTTTTTCAACTACCAGGACTGGAGTCGACAGGAAGGTCTGTAGCCAGGGCATACAGAGGTGCCCAGTGGAAGGCAGCAGAGGTTAGGGGCTGCGTCTCAGGAGTTGGGCTCCCTGGGTCTGAATCCTGGCTCTGCTGCTTTCAGGTGTGTGACCCTGGGACGCTGCAACCTTGGCTAAGCTTCGTTTCTCATCTGTTCCGAGGCCAGTAGCAGAACCTGCCTTGCCAGCTTGTCGGGAAGACTTGGATAATGGTGGGTGGGTGGCTGGCCCCCAAGGAAGAAAACACTCTGTAGGGGAGCCCCCAGATTGGGCGAGGGCCCCAGGAAGTGGAGGTAGCAGGGGATGCTCAGGGGCACTTGGTGGCTCAGTCGGTTAAGCGTCCAACTCTTGGTCCTGGCTCGGGTCATGATCTCACAGTTTCGTGAGTCTGAGCCCTGAGTCAGGCTCTGTGTTGGCGGAGCGTGCTCGGGATTCGCGGTCTCCCTCTCCCTCTGCCCCCTACCCCACTCACGCTGTCTCTGTCTCTCTGGGGATAAATGTTAAACTTACAAAAATAAAAACAAAACAGGGGCGCCCCAGTGGCTGAGTCGGTTAAGCATCCGATTTTGGCTCAGGTCACAGTCTCATGGTTGGTGAGTTTGAGCCCCATGTCAGGCCCTGTGCTGACAGCTCAGAGCCTCTCTCTCTGCCTTTCCACCTCATGCTGTCTCTCTCTCTCAAAAATACACATTAAAAAATGTAAAACAAAAAAGCAAGGGAGGCTCAGAGATATTCCTCATAGGGGACCAGACAGGACTCCGTTTCCCTGACTCAGTGGCATTCAAACTGTTTTTCCTTGCGCACACACACAATCATCTTGAAAAAACTATGCACTCCCTGGCCCGTTTTCATTTCAACATCGGAATATTTCCAAAGCAAGTTTCAATAGCTGCAAAGGCTAGAACTTCCAGGATAATGTAAATATTTACATCTTAAAACACAAACTGCTACATGATTCTCTTCAGTGTAGTCAGTGGAACCCAGTTACCACAGTGATTTGATGGCCACCATCATCCTTAAAAAAAATACAAGCTCTTCTTTCCCTTGTAGAAACCCTGTGTCATTTCTTTTTCTCCCTGGATTTGTTGTTATTCTACTTCTCCTAAAGAATTTTCTCCTAGTGTGTACTTTTCTGTCTTAAAGTCTTTTATTCCTTCCTCTGCTATATTTTGTTTCAACAAAAATATCTGTATAAATGGCAAGGAAATACTTTCTGAGACCACAAGGCTCCAAATATTCAAAACATGTCCTGGGTTAGTTAATTACAACGATTAGCAGCACACGATAAAAAAAAAAAAACTAACATTACAAATAAATATTAATAAATATTTGGTAGCAAAGTACCATTTTGGTGGAACTGCATCTCTTCAGGAGATAGGTAGAACATTTTTTCTGTGTATGAATGTTAGTTTTTGCTAGAGTGGAACTGAGTACAGCATCAAATACTGTGTGTGTGTGTGTGTGTGTGTGTGTGTGTGTGTTTTAAGGGTTTTTTTTGTTTTTTTTCGTAAGCTCTACGCCCAATGTGGGCCTTGAATTCATGACCCTGAGATGAAGTCACATGCTCTTCCAACTGAGCCAGCCAGGCACCCCGGGTTTTGTTTTTAAAGATGTAAAGGATGGAACATCTTGTTCATATAAATAACTAAATGGGGCTGAAAATAGTTTTATAACAATGTTATAGGATTCTCTATGCTATTTCCTCTTCATTTGCCTTAAATTGCATATGTACCTATCATCAAAATTTATTTTATTTTTGTTTTTATTTTTGAGAGAGAGAGCAAGCAAGTGAGCTCGTGTGGGGGAGCAGCAGAAAGAGCATCCCAAGCAGTGAGATCCCAGTGCGGATCCCAACCCAGGGGCTTGCATCAGTTCGTGACCTAAGCCGAAATCAAGAGTCGGACGCTTCACCGACTGAGCCACCCTGGCATCTCTCAAAATTTACTTTAAATGATACCTCAGCTGACAGTTTCCATCAATTTTGTGGAAAGCACTGACTTGTGAAAGGGTTTGTAACAGGGCCTTTAGTGTCTTTCACTTTCTCAATACCTACACCTACATTTCAAGAGGCCCCCGGCTGTTAGCCACCCAGGGGGCCTTGGTGTCCTGGGCTCCCTGGCAGAGGAAAGGAGGTGAAGGCGAAAGGCCCTTCTCAGGCAGATCACTTTTTGGCAACAGCACCCGTGGGAGTCAAGAGTCTGCAGACTGATGCTATGAAAACCCTCCCTGCCCCCACACCCCTGGAAAGTCTCTGTGAACCCCCAAAAGTGTGTGTGCAGCAGTGTGAACACCACTGTTCTAGCAGGCCCACACCCCAGGGGAAAACGATCGGGTCAGCCTGCATGAGCTGGGCCCCGGGGCTTCCTACAGCTCCAGGTAAGTCCTTCTAGCACCTTCTATCACCCACACACCAGCTGGAGGCAGGCAGCAGTGAGGGGGTCTGCATACGGGCCACCTCTGGTCCAGGCCCAGCCTCCAGCAATTGGTTCCCTGCCCAGAGGAGAGACGGAATTGAGAAGGGGATAGAGGCAGAGCAGTGTGGACAGGACCAGGCAACCCCCATGCTCCCCAACTCTGCCCCAGCACCTCCTCAAACACACAAGGGAAGCCTGGCTGCCCAGGCTCGTCAATTCAGAAGATTTGGGGCCAGGTGTCGTACTGGGTCCCAAAGGAAGCCCCTGAAACCTCCCTCTCCCTAAACCTTTTTGATCTCAAGCCCTCACCAGGCCTGTAGCACAGGCTGCCCCTTATAGTTCCCTCCTGCTGCCCAGAATGTGGGGTCCTGGACACAGGGCCTGGGTCTGTCCCCAGCCCTGTCCTCTAGCAGTGGCCACGTGGAGTAGAGAACTCAGTGGTGCTTTGTCGACTGGGGCTCCACCCTTGGGTCACACAATCTGGACTGACCAGGCCCTTTTAACTCTGGTGTTTCCAGCCATCGGCATACGCCTCAGGCCGATTCCACAGTCCTGGCACCTAAAGCCCCTCCCGTGCTCTAACCTCCCATGATCTGGCACCTCCTGGCAGCCGCCATGGACTAGGAGGCCAGTGGTCCCTCCTGGGTCCTAGAGTGGCACCTGGACACAGCCAAGTGGGGACACACAGGGATTGAGGGTCAAGCCTAATCTGGGTCCAAATGACCGCTCTTCCACTCACCTGCGTGAATCTGGGCACGTCACTTAAACCTCCACGAACCTCAACTTCCTCACGGGGGCATCCACAGCACCTCAGAGGACTGTTATGGAAAATACTAACAGAACTGATGCATCCTGAGCATTTTCCAGGAGGCTGGCACAATGGATGTCAAACCCTTCACATAAAGGATCTCAGTGATTCATCATAACAAGCCTGAGGGATCTAAGCCTTTTTTAGCTACCCCCATTTTGCAGATGAGGACACTGAGGCTTGAAGAGAATTAGGAACTTGCCCAGCACCACACACCTAGGAAGCGAGGGCTGAGGTACAAAATCAAGTCTCCCTGACTCACCTGCTCTGCTAACCCTGCAAGATACAGTGTAAAGCACCTGGCCGGGTGTCTGCGCCTCTTGGCAACAAGGTGTGTGCTGTTTCTGTGATTTGCTTAGAAAGGAGACATCAGGCCTTCCTGTGCCTGGTCTGGCACCACGGGGAGGCCTGGGTGCTGGAGGGCTGCCTCCAGTACAATTCAGCCGTTCTTTCCCTATCACTTCCCTCCTAGCTGCCAAGCAGCAGCCTTACATTTTCCGGGGCGCATGTGAGACACAGGAAAGGCAGCTCCTGATGCTAAGGCCGGGTTCTAGCCCGCTTCTTCCAGAAAGCCTTTCTTGGAGAACCCCAGGCCTTCAGGTCCCCTCTGCGTTCCTGCTGCACTGAGACCCCTGTCCCTCTGCAGCCTGCTGGCACCATTTGGTGTCGTTTCATATACTCCAGCCTGAGGCCAAGCTGAGGAAGGTGGCACATTTGTGTCTCCCTGTGAGTCCCCACCGCCATATTCCAGATCCCCTTTGCGGGCGTGGCCCTGGTATGCTCGAGGGAGGCCCGCCTAGCCCCTTGGTGTCCTGCCACTGACGGTTCTGTCTCCCAGCAGGCCAGCAACCTCCAGAAACCAAGTCTATTTTCAGGACATCACTTAAATACAGAGAAGGGAGGGTGAAGAGTGGAGAGGGACATGGCACATTTTCCAGAGAAATGATGCTGCCTGAACTACTGTGGCTATTTATAACCCCTGGTAAATGTGGACTCTGCTATTTCCTGATTAGATTAGTGCCGGGGGCGGAGGAGCCAGGCCCCCAGGATGTGAGCGGACAGAACACCTGACCGCTTGCCTGCCAGTCCCAGCAGAGAGATGCCCCCGACTGGCCCCGGGGAGCGGGTCCCTAGGGGCTGCCAGGTCACCTGAGGGACGGAGACAGATGGGGCTGCAAAGAGCCAGGCTGGAGGAGACCCCCAGAGGGCCCCTCCTTCACCTCACAGGTAATAGACATACCGCTGGGGCTCCCCCAAGGTGGGGCCCTGGCAGGAGACAGAAATAAGCCACAGGACATCCTGGAGAAAGTCATGAGCGGGCCACACATAGCCCCTGGGAGCAGCTCAGTTACGGGCTGTTCGCCCTTGCATTCAGGCAAAGGTGAGGTCACGGCTGCACATTCAGACTCTGCCAAGGAGAGAAGGCTGGCTTTTGGGACGGATGTCCCCAAGGGAATGCGCAGGTGGCCTGCACTGAAATCCCAGGCTGGGAATCCCGCATTCCCACTAAGGCACTAAGGAGCCACGCTTTCTCAGAGTGAATGTGGCAGGTGGTTGGGGAACTGCTTCCCCAGCCTGGCATCTGGGACAGGAAACCCCAGCGGCCTCCCGGGGGCACTGACAGGACCGGAGGCCAGGAGGGCAGGGGAGGATGCTCTGAGCTCACCCAGGCATCCTGTGCACGGCGGGTGTGATTCGTTCCTGCAGGAGCATCCTCAAGGGTCCCCTGGACAGGCCTGAGCCCTTCCTTCCTCCCAGCCCGTCTCTCGCCAGCCTGGGCCAGGTGACCCCAGCGCATCTCCTTCCTCTGTCTTCCTTCCCTCTCAGTGCTGGCGGTTTCAGAGGCACCAGCGAGTCTGGGGTCCCCACTGCTGCTCCCCGGGGGTGGGTGACACAGCCTGTGTTCAAACCCAAGTCCTTCTGATGGTGGGCCACAGCCTTCCCACGGTGCTGCACCCTTGCAGCCAGGCGGCTCACCCGAAAGCCTTCTGGTGATTTCTGCTGCTTCTCCTTCCCTCACGCCCTCACTGGGGGGCCTGTGGTGGCACCAAGCTGTCTAGGGCAGTGGGGGATAACCTCTCGGAACCGGCAGCTGTGGTCCCAGCGGGAGGGGACGAACGGGCACAGAGCAGCGTCCGTGTGTTACTTTGGGATGTAACACAGGGGCGCCCTGGGTGACGAGGACCCATGAAGACAGTATTCACTAGGGGCCCCAGGCCTCCACTCCCTCCTCCCAACCCCGCCACAGCCCCTTGGCTCTGAGCCCCTTTCCTCAGAACATCACCCTGTCATTTCCACAGCACAGGCCCGAGGCCCTGCTGAGCCTGCTTGACCCCTGACCTCCTATCCCTGTGAGCCTGGCTTCCGCTCTCACTCCGGCACTGCTCCACCCTTGGCTTTCTGAGTCCGGGGTCTGTCCCGGGAGGTGGCATGGACTTCCCTCGAAGCCAGACTTGTTTGGAGGGCTAATAAAAACGAAGTGCTTCTTAACAAGAAGGGCAGTAAAGCCAGTATACTGGAGTTGTCACCCTCAGTGGTGACAAGGGTACAGAACGGAAGGTAGAGATGGCGGCCATGCTTCTGGGGGTGCCTGCCAGAGGCCGAGCTCTGGGCTGCGGACATCAGGCCTGGAGCCAGGTGTCCGGGCTGACGGTGCTACACTTCCTGTGGCTCCCAGGCCGGTGGCCACGGTGGCGGTCCTGGGCTGGCTTTCTCCAGCCCTCCCCCAAGTGTGTCCACATGGTCTGGGCTGGGTCCCCTTGGGACACCCAAGCCAGCCTGTCATTGGGACAGACCACAGGCGTGAGAGGCATGGCAGGGCTGGCAACGGGGGGAGCCGGGAGCTGCCAAAGCCTGCCTCTCCTCCCTCTTGGGAAGGGTACTGGAGGATTCCGTCAACGTGGCTGCTCTGAAGAGAGGCTCGCAGAGAGGCGGGGAGGGGTGGCAGGGGGACGCCAGGGCCTATATCCTGGCTTCCAGCTCAGCAGCTGGGCCTGGGGAAACCATGGTCAGGCTCAGGAAACTCACCCCGTTTTCCCAGGGGTGACTCCCCTACCGTGAGGCCAGACAGGCTCTGTGCCTCCAACCCTCCCCCTGCAGGGTCAGGTACCCTCTCCTGGGCCTGCAGCACGACAGGCTTTGCTGACTCTGTACCGCAAGGCCCCAGGATCTTGCCTCCCCTCCCCCCGCCCCCCTGGACTTTGAAGTTCTCAGAGGCCCACATATGGAAAGGGTTTAGCAGCTCTGAATGGGGCTTTTATTGAAGCCAGGTTAGCCTCATGGTACCCCCTGTGACCTGCCTTCCCCAGCGCTCTGCATTCCAGTGGCTCGGCCTGCCCTCAACCCTGGGCTGCCTCTGGAGACCCCCAAGGCGGGGGTGGGGGGGGGGGATCTCTCCCGGAGCCCTGGGACCCTGCCTGCCTCAGGGCCAGCCTGTAGCCACTGCCTTCCCTGCCCCACACAGCCTGGACACTTCGCCCCGGAACCCAGCCTCAGGCTAACAGCCAGGAAGTTGCCTCGCCTTGGCTCGGGGCCATGTTGGGGGCACCAGGGTAATGAAGGCAGGGCTGCTCTCGGGAAAAGGCACCGGCTGCGGCCAAAGCAACACAGAGGCAGCCAGCCCAGAGCAGCCTCATCTCCAGAGTCGGGAGTGTGAGGCTGAGGTCCTGAGCAGGAAGTTTCATGCTAATTGCCATGGGAAGGCCGAGGGCCTGCAGGACCACCATGGGCTTGGTGGCCTCCGTCTGGACTCAGAGGTGCGCCGGTGAGCACTGTGAAAGTCCTACTCTGAGGCTGACCTCATCCTCCCTGCCCAGGCCAGGAACGCAGTCTGGGCACAGAGCCTGCTCGTGAGAACGAGCGGCCCTGGCGATCCTGCTGCCTGTCCCCGCCCTGAAGGGCCTCTCGGTGGTCTCCTGCCCTGGCCCCACATGCCCAGAGCCCCACACTCACTAGCTATCCCCAAAAGTAACCGCTTATTTCTCTGAACGGCATGCTAGGCTGCGTACCACAGGCAGCAAGCCCCCCCACCCAGGGCACCCAGGTGAGCTCTATGGGTAACTGAGGACCAGCCACAGGCCCCACGGGGCTCTGGACCCCCACCTTGCAGGGCAGCATGCTGGCTGAGAGCCGGGTTTGAGTGCTGGCTCCTACACTAAGCCACTCAGGTCACTCTGGGTCAGTCCCAGAGCCCCAGTTTCCTCATGTAAAACAGAGTAGATAATATCAGCACCTCTTAGGTTATCACCTCTCACATCATGGGCTAAGAATGACCTGGTAATCAGCAAGTGCTGAAAGTGTGTCTGCATCACTAAAGCCAGGCTCAAAGCCCCCAGTGGCTTCCCACTGTGCTGAGATTAAAAGCTGAACTCATTATCATGGCCTTCAAGGTCCTTCCCAGTCTGGCCACGCCTGCTCCATCCAGGGTGGTCTCTCACCCTCTCCTGTGGCCTCTGTCTGCTTCTGAATATGCCGTGGCCACCCCCACCCCAGCTGTGGGTTTTCACCTGGTCAGTTCCTCTGTCTGGAATGCACTATCCTGGATCTTTCCAGAATCCTTCTTGTCATTTAAATCTTACTTCAAGGGGCACCTGGGCGGCTCAGTTGGTTAAGCATCTGACTCGTGATCATGATCAAGTCGTGAAATCAAGCCCTACGTAGGGCTCTGTGCTGAGTAAGCATGGAGCCTGCTTGGGATTTTCTCTCTCTGCCCCTCTTCCGCTCGTGCTCTCTCTCAAAACAGACAAACACTAAAAAAAAAAAAAAAATCTTAGTTCAAAATTACCTCTTCAAGCAAGGCCCCTCCCTTCTCATTACTCTCTAATACCCAATTTTATTTTCTCCCCAGCACTTGTCCAGCCTGAAATGATCTTATTTACTGCCTGGACTCCCTCTGTAGACAGCAAGTTCCATGAGGTTAAGGGTTCTCTGCCTTCTGTCTCTGGAGTGCCCAGTACATGGTAGGCAGCCATCAGTATTCAGGGACCAGATGAATGAAACGCCATGTGGGGGATGGAGAGAAAGCCATGCCTTTCCACCAAGGCTCCTTTAGGACAGGGGTCAAGAAGCCTCACATTTCCTGCTCACCTCTCTTCTCCTTTGTTCAGTGAATGGCTGGCCTTGGCCCAAGGGCAGCCCTGCGACCTCTCCCACCCAGACTTTCCCCGTGTGTTGAGAGTTTAAGACTTAGGAATCTTGGGACGTGGCCAAAATCTTCACATGAGCTGGATCTAGGAGATCATCCCACTCAGCTCCTTCATGATGCTGAGGCCAGAGAACAAGAAAGGTGAAGAGATTTGGCCAAGGTCACACAGCCAGCCAGTAAAGACAGCAGACTCAGAGTTAGAAAAAGGTTAGTCAAGCCCTCTTGACTCCGACCAGCCTGGTGCCCTCTCTGGCTTCCTATGCCGTCCGAGCCTGAGGGGCGGGTGCTTGAAGGATGAGCCCAGGGCACAAACAAGGCTTCAGGAGCGTGATGGGAAGCAGAGCTGTGGCTGTCACTGCTCTGGCTGTGCCCATCTGAGGCCCCAACCTTGGCTGGGATCACTGCCCAGGGCAGAGAAGATTCCAGTCCCTGACTAAGGAAATCACTGCGGGATGACAGTGCCCTCCCAGCCTCTCTGCAGAAGAATCCCAAGGGCAGCTCCCACGGTGGCTTACCACCTCTCTAGGCTCACCTTGGGGCCAAAAGACAACGTGGCCTTACTCTAAAGCTCACTGGGATCCTGGACTGACTCTCGTTTCTCCCGGGGACTGGGTGGGCAGGTTCCAGACATGGGGGAATGGATGTTCCTCTAGGGTGCTAGGGAGCGGTCACAATACAGATACCCTTCCTGTCCCCAGCACGAGCTGACAGGGAGAAAGGAAGCCATGACAGTACCTACTGACCAGCTCCCAACACTGCACGAAACTGGCAGGCAAAGCCACTGGCAGACGGCTTTCCAACGTGTGCTCCCTGACCAATGCCTGGCAACTCCCCCAAACTTGCTCCTGCAGAAGTTTCTGGGCTCTTTCCAAAATGTCTGCCCTCCCGGGGCCTCACTGCCTCTGGATACTCCTCCACCACTGGGCTCCGACAGCTTTGGCCTTTCGGGAACCACCCAGGTTGGCAGGCTTAGCTCCCCCTGGTCCAGGGCCATCTAAAAGCTGGGGCACCAAGCCCAGCATGGCTGCCTGGCCAAGCCACCTGTGGACCACAGAGAGACCAGAGAGAGCCAGTGCCCTTTCTAACCTCCCCAGGTGCAAAGAAACAGCACCTTGCCAAGTGCACTCAGAGTAGGGGGTTCTACCTTGGGGTCTGTACTTATATCTAAAACAGCATCCAGTTTGTGCATATGGGTGGCTCTGTGTCTGGATGGCGGCTCCGCAGCCTTCATCAGCTGCTCAGAGTTGAGGACTCCTGCTCTGTGGAATCGCATAGCCCTCTTGGGAGCCAGCTCAGTGGATAAGTAGGGGTACCGGGGTCAAGAGACCCCCATATGGCCCCAGTGAGCAAGTGCTGTAAGAAGCTTCGTGGCTGTGGAAATGCAGCAAGGTCACTCCATCCCCCCTTCCTAACTCTCCAGCCAGCCTGATCACAACCCTGGCTCTCACAGAAGCCCAGGAGGTAATGGGCTGGCCGCACGGGTCTCCAGCCTGAGGGAGAGGCGCTATTGTCCCTTTCCTACAGTGGAGGGGTCACTATAGGGGTGCAAGCAGGCATGAGAATGATTAAGACATGGACACAGCAGAGGGGGAGGGGCAGGGGGCAAGGGGCAGGATAGAGATCTACTGCATAAGGTTTCCAGATCTTTCTTGACATCCAGAGCCAGATTATGAAATATAGTTAATGAGCCTAGGATATATCTGTATCTGATAGCCCAGCATCCTTGTACCCTCCACGCCTAGAACAGCCAGGGGATGGCTGTGTGAGCCTCGAGGATGTACACATACTTTGTGTACCCGGTGCTACCTGTTAGGAAGAACTGTCAAGTTCAGTGACAGGTTCTGGGAGGGGCTAAGAGCTGTCCTGTGGGTCACAGTCAGTGACTGGCCCTGCCAGTTCAGCCTGAGTCCCCAGCTCCATGCAACCCCCCCTTGCTCAATACTCTGGCTTGGCCTCTGCCTCATGGGCGACCTGCTAGCCTCTCTTTGGCTCCCACAGTGACCCCATTAAAGCCTTTGGATACTTCAGGGGGTGGGGGGTGGGCTGCCTCCTTCAGCCTCTCTCCCTACAAAGTGCAACCTAGGGCTCTGGGAGCAGGTGCGATGGGAGGAAGAGCAGGTGCTGAGCCTAGTCCCCGGCAGTGTGATTTGAAGCGAAAAATTAAAAAACAAACAATAAATTAAAAAGCAAAGGAAAAGGAAAGTGGAAACGCGAAGTGAAGTGCCAAGAGCGCTGGCAGAACCCGCAAACCCAAATGCCACGTGTCTCCTCTGCTAAACGCTTGCACAACACACCAACTGCCAAGTCAGAGGCCAGAATGAGGCTTCGGCCCCAGAACTCTCCTTGGGGATAAGAACAACCCCAAACACCGCCCCCTGGGGCCCAGAGTGGGGTGTCTTCCAGCAACTGCAGAGACCCCACAGGTTCATACTAACTAGGACTGTCCCATCTAAATGGATTCTTTAGCCCCAGCAAGGAGTCCCCGGATGAGTCACATAAACCCCCTCCAGGCTTTAACGAATCTTTAGTGAAATGGGAATTAACAGGAGGGCCCAGGTGTCTTGGCATCCACAGCATCAAATCCTCAGGGCAAAGCTGATGAGGAGTTAATGGGCGACCCGCCTGCCAGGCTAGGCGGTACCTGGTGCCCTTCCCCCATGCCACCTAAGCTGCTGCCTGATCCCAGCCCCCCTGGCTGGCAGGGAGCCTGCAGCACTGAAAAAAATAGGTTAACGCAGCCGCAGCCGGGGAAAGTAGGGGAGCGGGCAGAGGGCCTGGCCCCACAGGCCCGCCTGCTCGCCCACCAGCTTGGGCACAGTTAGGCAGGCGCAGCAGGGTGAATGAAGGTCCCGCCATGCAGACCCTGGTGTCTGTGACACTGACATACTGTGTCCCACAGTGGGAGCTAAGGGACCGAATCCCTGGCCACACAGGGTACCCTAGTGCCAGAGCCACCCTGTGGTTTCACAGATGCCCCTCAGCTCAGCAGCCCAGCACCTGGCTGGCCCTCCACCCTGCCCCGAGGGTACCACTAGACTTGGGGCCACCAGAGGCAAAGCTGCCTAAACAATTCCTGAAGTGGATTCTTCATTTTGCCAGTCACACATACACACTGAAAGAACAGAAAGTCTGGGATCTGAGGAGTTTAAGAATTGCCCCCTACCTGCCAGGCACCTTCCCAAAGGGACAGGTAAGCCAGAAAGGCTCTGTTAGGGTGGCACCAGGCCAGAAACCCACTGGGGCAGTTTCTTGCCAACCTGGAGGTTAGAGGATGGACAATGAGCTTTGGGCTGGTGTCTGCTTTGGGCTGGTGTCTGCTGGCCTCAGCAGGGGCCGGGGAGGCGGGTGCAGGGAAGGACGTCTCCGGGCTGCCGGGCATAGAGAGCTGCCTCAGCACAGAGGGGCGCGGGGAGCAGCTGAGGCCAGCAGGGCTCTGCTAGCCTGGTCCCTGGAGATGCTGAAGGTGACACAGGGGCCAAGGCAGGACAGCTCAAGTTGCTGCCCTGTCCAGCACTTTCCAAGACTGATGTCACCTCTGGGAGGTCAAGTATGCCCACTGGCAGGGGGTGAAACTAGACAAGGAGCCAACAGGCCCGAGATCCCTTCCTCTTGGCAGGTGCTAGCTGGAGGTGAGGACCTGCGCAGAGGGTCCCCCTCCCCCACCCCTCTAGGCTGCAGGGTGGCTTGCAAGTCTCCATCAGCCACAGCCACAGCCACAGCCTCCCTGAAAGGATGGGCATGGCCCCTTCCAGCCGGGACAGGTACCCTGCGACATCTTGCTTAGGCAGTGAATTCAGTCCGCGGTTATCAAGTGCTTACTGTGTGCTAGGTGCGGGGTCTGGTTCCTCCTCAGATGCCCGATGCCAGGGCCCAAAGCCAGCCCCCAGGCAGCCTGCCCAGCTGCAGGACAGTCGGCCTCTATCTCGGATTTTCATCCCCACCAAGGTCTGGGGCTGCAGGCAGGAAGGCAGTCTGCCCTGGCACAGCGTGGTCTGGGCTTGCTGCTGGGTCAGGAAACCCCCGGCACGCAGACTGGGCTGCCTGATGCCCACCCAGCCCTGGGCCAGCAATCAGCTGGGTGGGCATCTGACGAGGCAGGCCCTGACAAGGCAGGCCCCCGGAGGCCGGAGCCCCCAGATGGCAGCACCACCACCTCCACGCCACGCTCCCTTCCTCCTCGGTGGGGCATGATGCCCACAGCCCCATACAAAGAACTCTTACACGGCCAGTGGTGCTGTGTGCTTCTGCTAGTGCCCCCCAGCAATGTCCACTGGGTTCTGGTAGGGGATCCCACAGGGGCTGGGCACCCTGGGGAGGGAGGACTGAGACCCAGGAGCCCCTTGCTTAACCGTTCACATTCCTGCCTGTACAGACTCAGAAAGGAGCCAGGCTGTTCTCTCCCACAGGAGACAACAACCCCCTTTTCCTGAGGCAGAGACAGATGCAGAGAAAGCAGCCAGGGTCAGGGGTGGGGGTGGCAACAGCATTAATCATCAAATTAAGGCCACTTGCAACAGACCCACATGCCTACCCCAGCCTCTGTCCTAGGGCTCCATAATTAGGCAGGAGCTGTAATGATCTCCAAGGTGGGGGGACGGGGTGGGGGTGGGGGTGGGGGGAGAAACAGAGCGGCCCGGCAGTCCCCGGCCCTCCCCACCCGCGCGGGTCCCCCTACCCCCGGCTAGCACCTTTTGGCGGAGCAGCTTGCTGCGCACCCGGCCCCAGAGCCGGGCGCCTGTGTTGGGGGGCCGCTTGCTCCCCGGCTCCTCCAGCCGATCCAGGCAGCAGCGCTCCAGGGGCTCACAGACCGCCTTCAGGCTGCAGTCGGGCTGAGGCAGTATGTCGGTCATGCCGGCGGCAGCAGGGCCCGGCCGGGACTACAACCCTGGCCGGCTCCGGGGCCGCTGGCGAGGCGCGGGCAGCCTGGCCCCCGGGGCTCCGCGGCAGCGGCGAAGATAGACGGAGCGTGCGGAGCGCCCAACCCCCGGGCGGCCTGGACTGTTACTCGAGCCGGACAGGGAAGCGCATGGTGGGAGGCTCGGCTTTCTCCTCCCCTCCCCGGAGGCCGCCTCCCAGAGGAGCGCACCGGCAGCAGCGGCCGCGGGCCCACTTCTCCGCCTGCTGGTCCCCGCGAGGCTCGCAGGGACGCCCCAGTGCGTGCGCCACGGACCGCCCGCCCGAGACAGCGCGGGGACCCGCCCCCACCGAAGGAAGTGACTCAAAGGAGGTGCTGGAGGCTGCCCCTCCAAAAAACCCAACCTCCGGGTTTTAACTCTTGGCAGGCTGGGGCTCCCGCTCACGGACCCTCAGCCCAAGTACTAAATAAAGTTTGACAAAGCAGCTAAACACAATCCAGTCCCTTCCCCTCGCCATCCCGGGTTAACCCTTTCACCACCAGGCTGCTCCCTGGGGACCTGGGGCCTGTGAGGGAGGCTTGGGAGGAAGCCAGAGGGGGTCGGCAGGGGCAGGAGCTGCCTTCTGGCCATGGATAACGACCCTCGTCCCTGGCAAAGGTCCTGCACTGCCCTGGAGTTCTGCTTCCCCTACTCTCAACTCGTGCCCCGAGGCATCTCCCTGGATGCCAGTTTGGTGACAGGGCCGGACATCTGGACTGGCACTCGCAAACCTCCTCTTGGGAATATAGAGAATCAAGAAGCTCCCCAGTGGGGCAGCCTCCTGGGCTCTGGGGGTCTGGAAGGAACTGGCCACTAGGGGCCATCCTCCAGGGATGTGAGCGAAAGCCAAGCATGGCACTGGTTGGTTGCCAAAGCCCAGCAAGAGGAGCCTCTCACACACCCACTTTTAACCGTGGCCCCGTGGACCTTACCAGAAAAGCCCCAAACAGGTTTGTGCTGCCATGGGCAGAGCCATTTAAGCAAACGGGCAATCAGCCACTTTGTCTGGGCTGGGTGGCTTGGAAGATAAAGAACGAACTTGTTCTTGACCCTTGAGTTGGGAAACGTTCTAACCAGAGTGAGAAGTGAATCATCAAGTTAGAGCCTGGTGTTCGGGGGTGGGGGAAGGCCCCCAGATGGTTAGGGTACACAAAACCCAGAGGCACCCAGGACATCACATTATGCAGAGCAAGGCTCATAGCAAGAAGGAAGCCAACATTTTCAGGATGCCAACCATGAGCCAGGTCCCATGCAAAGGGCTTTCAGAAATCTGACTGCATTTAGGCCTTACGACTTTTGTGAGGCCTGTGTTACAGTCTCGTTTTCCGAGTTTTGAGGCCTCAGGCTCAGGGAGGGAAAGTTCCCGCCTGAGGTCACATGACTGTAGCTGGGGAGTGACAGGTCTCTTTTAAAGCTTCTGGTACTCACAACCGCTGGGCCTCACTGAAGTGCGGCTGGTTTTTTTTCTCCTCACCTTTTTAAAAATGATTACTTATTTATTTATTTGAGAGAGAGAAAGAGTGAGCATGAGCAGGAGGGACAGAGGGAGAGAAAGAGAGAGAGTCCTAAGCAGGCTCCACACTCAGCATGGAGCCTGATGCGGGCTTCACTGCAAATAGCCAAGACCTGGCCATAATAAAAGCCACCTTTACCGAACATTTACTGTGTGACAGGCACCATGCTAAACCACACTTCATGTTCCCCCAACCTTACGAGGTAAGTACCAGCACTGCCATTTTCTATTTGAGGACATGAAGGAGACCGGAAGTTGAGCACCTTGCCCCAGGTCATGCCAGGCCCAGCCATAGCAGGTCTGACGGACGCCACCGCTGTCTTATCCTGTATGGCAGGATCTGGTCCCGCACTCCCTCTGCCTGGTGGGTAGGAATGGGGTCTTGGAGCTCTGCTGGGCTCTGGGTGTCCCTGAAGGGTGGCCAGCTCCATCTTTCCTAGGGCTCCACACTCCACACCTGCTTCTACACACAGTGCAGACAGGGCTGGGCTGCCAAGGCCACCCAGAGCCTCCTCATAGCCGAGCCAAAGTTACCCAAAGCCACTGCAGCTAAACACAGCCGGCCCATGACACCTTGCCCAGTACTCCCTGAGTGGGGGGGAAGAGACCCACACCTTGCCCAGCTGCGGCCCGAGCCACCTAAACCTTCCTGACCCATCCCTAATCTGCCTCTCCCAGGGCACCAGATGCCCCCTCTGAAGAGTCTTCCTCAAGTCCCATGAAGGGCCAGGCAGGCCCCTCACCCCTCACCCTGGCTGTCACAAAGCCCATTTCCTCTAGGAAGGCATCACTCACTCCTGCCGACTTCACTTCTCCAACTCACCCATTTCATTTGAGAGGCGCTGATCGAGGGCCTGGCTATGTGTTTGACCCTGGGTGGGGGGCTGAGGACCCACAGACATGAATCAAAAGTCTGTGTCTGACAAGGCTGAGAGTCCAAGAGAGGAGCAAGACATGGGCTTAAATACCTTTTAACGGGAAGCAGAAAAGCACTCATTCACTTGACACGTAGCAAGTGTGCACCTCCCACGTGCCACACCCAGATGGCCAAAGCATCATCTTAGCTCTCAAGAAGCCCAGTCTTGGGCCTTAAGAACAGCACAGATAAAGTGCAACGAAAATTGAAGGAAAGGAGAGAAAATTTCTATCCAGGGGAACCACAGAAGGCTTCTTGGAGGAGGAGGGGTTGGCATGAGCCTTGAGAGCTGTGGAAAAAGGCCATCTGCCCTGGCTTTCCTCTGCATCCCTTCAAGCTAACGTGCAATCGCTGGTTGTGTAACTGGCTGGGAAAGTGCCATTATCATCACTGACCATGTCAGTGCACTTGGCACCGTCAGCTGGTTAACTTCAAAACTGGCCCCTTGCTGGCTTTCTAAGGTTCTCTTCCTTCTATCTGGGTCATATGCCACAGGGTGCAGTTTGGGGGAATTTGTTACAAGGTGTGCCTCCCCCCCACCGCCACTGGGTGTGTGGGAGAAGCGGAGCAGTATAGATCCTGTTCCCAAAGCCCTATGCTTGTCTGTCATAGGAATCCCAGGCTCAATACTTGTCTGGGTAAAGCAAACTCTGATTGGGTGAAAGCTGGCCAACTGGTCTCCATGGTGACATAAGCGCCTTAGCAGATGGGTAGCTGAGTCGGGAGGCTCTTCCCTTGAGATGTTCATCTTTCCGTTCCTCCCCGTGGGCTGGGGGCTCTCTCTGGGACAGCACAGATTTGCCTTCTCCTCCCTAAGCCTGACTCACTCCTTCCTGGAATCAATGGTCGGGGAGCAGGCTGCAGGGGGGTTTGTGCAAGACAAACGTTCCCAGTCAGTTCCTCAAAAGCAACCATCTGAATTGGGGTCCCTCTAGCCCGCCACGGACCCTTCCTCACCTTCGCTGGATGGGCCAGCCTTAGGCTGTCCTGACGACCCAGGAAAGGACTGCATCCCCTCCTCGCTCTGTCCATCCCTTCGTCCAGCCACACCTGGCAGAACCCGCCTCTAGGGACATGCAAGGGCCTCCTGTCTGGATAAACAGAGCCTGGGCGGGAAGGCCCACACGAACAGATGTCGCTGTCTTTGGAATTAAAAACATTCCTAGTAGACTGTCCTGTCCTCCCTCATTCCCCCTTTCCCCTCCTCCCTTCCAGGCTCTCTGCAGGAGCAACGAGAGGGGCCACCCTCAGGTGCAAGACCCTGAGTTCCACCTAAGGAGGGGTATTTACCTGGGGCGGTTGGGACCAGGCACCCAGCACAAGCCTGCATGAGGCAAAATCGGGTGACAGTGATCAGCAGCGGCATCACTGAAGAAAAAAAGGTCAACAGGGAACATATGCAGCCTGAGATGTGTGGGCGGGAGAGGCACGGACTGCTACCGGTGCTGCCTTGGTGACAGCCGGGGGTAGGGGCAACCTCCAGGCAAATCCTCCGGCCTGTGAATGTGAGGAAGAAGGTTCTTTCTCAGAACTTTGAGAGGCTGCTGTCACTTCTCTGGAGTGACCCCTTTTTTTTCCCCAGTGGAATGACGTCCGTCTTCTCCCCCAGCGCAGACTAGAACCCTGATCCCCTATCCCTGTCCTCTAGCCAAATGACAGGAATCCAGGAAAGAAGGTTTTTGAGCAGCCAATTAGATCAAGGCCAACAGCACCCCCGTGCACAGCCTGGGAGTGAGGTGGGGGAGGGGGCAAGTGAGAGCCCCAATAAGTCACCCAGAGAGTCTGGGTACAGGAGCTGGGGAGCCTGGGGTTGCACTGAGGATGGGGAGCAGAGCTGGGGGCCAGGTGGTGGTGGAGAGCATGGTGGAGGCTGAGGCTGGAGGGCTGCAGAAAGGAAGCCCGCGGGGGTCCCCACCCCAACACAGGCACGGGAGTCCGAGCTCAGAGAACCAGCAGGGCCGCAGTGCGCCGGAGCCCAGAGAGACGGGGGCCCTGGTGCAGGGTATGCACACTGGCAGGGAGGGTGGTACACCCCAGCAGCCGTGAGAAAGCAGGATGGGAGACTCCCCTTCAGATTCCTGGCCCTGTAGCCCTAATGCGTGCTCCCACCTCTTTCTGTACTTATCCCATAGAACTATACTGATGGCAGATTCCTGGCAACCCCCAGTGATTCTCATGGCATACTGGGTCACAGAAACGGCTGGAAACCCCACTGGAGCCTTCGAGAACATCTCACTTATCTAAAACAAAGGCCGCCCAGGACAGAGTGGGCAGAACAAACCTACTACATCCTTCCACTCGTTCCCCGTACAACTCATGGCCAGACCAGCACCCTGAGCCCCTTGGGCTCACCTGCTCCTTCTCACCAGGAGGAGGTGTGCGGCCAGGGTCTCCAGAACAGTGTTGGGGGAGAGGCAGGGGGCCCCCCAGGCCTCATGCTGAAGACACAAAAGCCTCAAGCAGGAAGGTTTGAAAGTAAGTCAGGGTCCACTGAGCCCCCATGCCTTTTTTCCCCTGCTCTCCGATTAACCGACTCTTTTCCACTCAACTTGGAGCTCCAAGTGAACAGAAGAAAGCTCTTGGGAGCCAGGGACCCGAGCAAGAGTCCTGCCTGGTCATTGGAGACTCAGGAGCCACTTTCTCTCTCTGAGCTCAGTTCCCACACCTGTTAAAACATGAGCTTGGACCAGACAAATCGTCATCAACAAATTTTTTACGCAGAGGACACTCTCCGCCTTTCTTTCGAAATGAAATCTTACACCAAAGTTTCCTTGCCTCGCAGTCAGATAAAAACAGAAGCAAACAGAGGCCCCCGCTGAAGGCCGGGGGTGGGGTGTGCCCCAAGTCCCTCCCAGCAACCCCCAAGCTCTGTAGGCAGAACCTGGCGCCCCTGAGCCTCCTTCCAGGGGATGGTTCTCATGAGAACTGCGGGTTCTCTTAACCACAGCCATTGGCCCCTGCTTGCCCTCGGGGTGGGGAGATGTGGAGGCCGGGGAGATTAGGGGCTTTTTAAGGAAACTTCCGGGTCAGAGTCCTGGCTCTGAAACTCCTGTCTTATCTCTACTTTTCTTTCTGCTTTGGGAAAACCGTGGGCCTCTGCTTTGCTGGTATGGGTTCCCTTTGGATAACACTTACCGAGTCATTCAGGCTGGTGCTTTCTGGGTCACCTTGGCCCTGAAGCCAGTAAGCCCAGCTCTTGCCTCTAAGGGTATGAGCAGGCTGTGCCCAGCTTTTCATGTCCCAGAGTGGGCTGCGCCTGGAGGTTAGACCCTTACCGAGTGCCACCACTGCTCATGTCCCTCAATGCCGTGGCAATGGCTGGGCCGCCAGTGAGGAGCCATGGCGGGTCTGCAGTGCCCACGGTGAGGGAGGCTGGCAGATCCCATGTAAGGTGCCCCCAACAGCACTCACATCCACCTCAGCCCTCACTCAGGGATGTCCCTGGCAATTCCTCTACTAAGTCCTTTTCTCAGAGTTTTTTTTTTGAAACCAAAAGCAAGACCACCCTAGAGACCAGTGTTTTGGATTTCTAGGAAGATAAAGTTGCAGTCTCCGCCCACAGGGAGCTCAGTAGTTACTGAAATGTACAGTGTGCCGGGTCCAGTCACCTCTGTAATCTCATTTAATATTCACACAGGTTCCAGAGAAAGCACTCAAGAAGTCACCTGAGGCCACCCTGCTATTAGGTGCGGGAGCTGGGATCAAACCTGGCTCTTCCGCCCGAGTCTGGGAGCCCCCCAGAGCTGGGAAGAGAGCACCCCTCCTATGGTTTGTTGAGAAGCTGGATATTCTCAGGCACTGAATGAGTCTGTTCCCAAGGTCCTCTCTGGATCAGCTTCCCTGCTTGCCACCCACCCGAGAGGTGGGCCTAGGGAATGGGCACCAAGCCCACCCTCACGGTGGCATTCCCAAGTGGGGCAGGAGGGCAAGAGGGAGCCTCGAGCCTCCAGCTGTTTCCTATTGAATGCTTCCTGTCTCCAGAATCCACTGGGCAGAGTCCGCCTCCCCAAATCAGGAACACCTGGGAGGCGGAGGCGGCTGAGCAGGGGTGAGGAGAGAGGGTAGAAGTGTGGGGAGGTCTCTACGTAGCTGGGCACCGGCCCTCCCGAGGGATCCGGCCCCTGGCTTTCCGCCATCATGCTGCCTGCTCTCCGAGTGTAACTGAGGCATGCTGACGGGTCTTGAGAAGTGACAGCAGGTGGAGATGAACGGCTCTGAGATGGGCAGGGCTGGGGTGGGGCAAGACAAGGGCTCCAGTCCCAAGGCCTCTGGGAGGAGGCAGTGTCTGAAGCAGGGAGAGGAGCAGTCCTGGCACAGAACCTCCCCGGTCCCCATGTGCCTCCGGGCTGCCCCGGTGGTGACGGCAGCGGCAAAGAGAAGAACCCTGCGTGGGCCAGCTCTGAGAACAGCAGGGACGTGAGACACAAGCTCTAGAGGCAGACGCTTCCCCTGCTGGTGCACATCAGGCCCGAGGCTGGGTGCGGGGGAGGGCTCCACCCTCGGGGGCTGGGGGGAAGGCTGGAAAGCCACCCCCAGCATGGCCATCACAGTGTCCCAGCGGTAGGGAGCTGCCTGGCACTGTGGGGTGCCAGGCCAGGGGTTGAGGGCTGGGGTGGTGGAATGAAAGGGAAAAGCCAGCCCCAAGGCTTTCTCATAGCTGCCCCCACACCCCTAGGTAAAACCAGGCCATTCCCAGGATCCAGGGGCCCAGCCGTGGTCAGCATGGCCTGAAAGATGATTGGGAGAAGGTGTCAAGGACCCACATGAATGTCCCTCTGTCATCCCACCCAGGGAGGGACCCCGGCACCTCCTGGCACCAGGCATGAAGAACCAGAGTGGGTAATAGCTAAAAGCATCTCTGGGTCAACCAGGCCACTGCCCCAGAGCCCAGGCTCGCAGAGCAGTAAAGCTGGTATAACTGACCCTCCAGCAGTCAAACAGGGACAACAGACCCCTCGGGGACCAGAGAGAGGGATGTGGAGTGGGGGAGCCCTAGACTCCTGCCCTGGCAGGCTCCTGACCCACGCTTACTCTGAATTTCCTCATGCTCTGCAGAGTAATTGAAACCAGAAGCAACTCTGGGCCCACAACGGCCCCTTGTTCCCAGCTCCTCACTCACTCTGCGCTCTGGGCCTGACTGCACCCTGCCAAGCTGAGAGCTGCACCAACGGGGAAGAGCCCAGAGCTGCACAGTCCAGGGCCAAGGGAGGGACATCTTGGCTGCCAGGTGGTAAGGGCCCTAACCTTGACCTCCAGTCTATGCCGAGGTCCCTTGGTTAATCAAAGCAGTCTGACCTTCACCAGCATAACAAAACAGATGTGGCCTCAGCCAGCCTAAGGTCTATACACAGGGGGCCACCTGCAGGTGACAGCCTTTGGGAGGGGGTGCCGCTTGACCAGCTATACCTGGAGTCCCTATAGGAAGGTGGAGGACAGTGTACCTGGACCTGCCAGTTTGGGCAAAGGACTGTCATTATTAGATGAGCACAGACTCTGTGCCAGCCCTGTGCCAAGGGCTTCATGGACTTCCACATTCAATGTTCTACTGGACCCATTTTATGGGTGAGAAGACTGAGGCTCAGAAAGGTAAAATAACTTACTCTGTTCTCCCAACTAGTGAATGGAAAAAGCCGGACTCTGAACGCCAGATCTGTTTGGCTTCAAGGGCCCAACTGACAGATCAAAATCCTCCTGTTTTCTTTACTACATGCTGAGGTCCTGTTCATTCTTCGTATCCACAGCACAGTGCCTGACACTTAGAGGGTGCCCAGTATGCAGAGAGGCATGAAGCAGCTAGTGAAAGCATGGCTCCTTCAGGTAGGCTCCTCTGAGCCTTACAACGGCAGAGTGGGGATAATTATCCCCATTCAACAGATGAAGAAGCTGCAGCCCCCAGACAAGCAAGCGGTCTTCTGACCCTCAGCATCGGGCTAACTCCCTCCACACTTGGTACATATCAACCATGACCCAGGGAAGGGCAGACGCGATCTGAGAAAATAAGGGTCAAGGAGACAGGGATGCCTAACTTGGGGAAGAGAAAGCCAAGAGGCAACTGTTTTAACCAGAAGAGGCCAATAGTGACCAGTTGTGTCACTTGTGGGGCCCTGCTTTCTGGTAATAGCGGGAGACCAATGAGCAGGTGGGTGGGGGTGGGGAATCTTGGGTCTGGAGAGGAGGCGGCTAGGAAATCTCCATCCTCAAAAACCAGGCTCTTTTTCTCACTCAAAAGGAAGAAAGTCTAGAGGCACCTGGTTGGCTCAGTTGGTAGAGCATGCCACTCTTGATCGCAGGGTCGTGATTCAAGCCCCACTTTGAGTGTCGAGCCTACTTAAAATAAAAATTTTTTTTTAATTAAAAAAAAGTGGGGGGAGAAAGTCTAAGTTAAAAGTAACCTAAATGCCCTTTGGTGGATGAGTGGATAAACAAATTGTGGTCTATGCATTCAATGTTATTCAGCCTTAAAGAAGGAAATTCTGGGAGGGGCACCCGGGTGGCTCAGTCAGTTAAGTGTCTGACTTCGGCTCAGGTCATGATCTCACAGTTCATGGGTTCAAGCCCCGCGTCAGGCTCTGCACTGACAGTGCAGACGCTGCTTGGGATTCCCTCTCTCTCTGCCCTTCCCTGACCTGTGCTTTCTCTCTCTCAAAATAAATAAATAAACTTAAAAAAAAAAAAGGACATTCTGGGAGTGCCCAAGTGGCTCAGTCAGTTAAGCGCCCAACTTTGGCTCAGGTCATGATCTTGCGGTTCGTGGGTTTGAGCCCCGCACTGGTCTCTGTGCTGACAGCGCAGAGCCGGGAGCCTGTTTCAGATTCTGTATCTCCCTCTCTCTCTGTCCCTCTACTGCTCAGGCTCTCTCCCTCTCTCTCAGAAATGAATAAGCATTAAAACATTAGTTTAAGAAGGAAATTCTGGGGCGCCTGGGTGGCTTAGTCGGTTAAGCGTCCGACTTTCGCTTAGGTCATGATCTCGCGGTTCGTGGGTTCGAGCCCCGCGTCGGGCTCTGTGCTGACTGCCAGCTCAGAGCCTGGAGCCTGTTTCAGTCTGTCACTCCCTCTCTCTCTGACCCTCCGCTGCTCACGCCGTGTCTCTCTCTCTCTCTCTCTCTCTCTCTCCTAGAAATAAATAAAAATATAAAAAAAGAAAAAAAAAGAAGGAAATTCTGACATGCTACAGCGTGGATGAACCTCAAAGGCATATGATTCCACTTCCATGAGGTCCCTGGAATAGTCAAAATCATAGACAAAATAAGAATGGTGGTGGTTGCCAGAGGGGTTACTTTTTTTTTTTTTTTTAAGTAAGCTCTATGCTCAACGTGGGGTTTGAACTCATGACCCCAAAATCAAGAGTTGCATGCTCTACCGACTGAGCCAGCCCTGGAGAGTTACTGTCTAATGGGTACAGTGAGAAGGGATGATGAGAAAGTTCTGGGGAAAGAAAAGCTCTGGAAAGGGCTGGTGGCAATGACTGCACAACAGTGTGAATGTACTTAATGCCTCTGAGTGACACTAAAAATCATGAAGACGATAAATTTTATGGTATGTATATTTTACCAGAGTTGAACAAAAAGTTAAGAGGGTCTAGATATTGTCAGATTTGCCAATCAGGGCTCTGTGTCCCAGTCCTGAAGACAGGGGACTGGCCTTCATGACCTCCTCCTGAGTGTCATTTATAATAGCTCTGAACCCTCACAAGCTTCCAAGAGGCCAGGTCAACAATGTTACAGAAACTACCCCATTTCCCCTTCAGACATGGGCTCTGTGCTCTGGAAGAGAAGAAGACAGAGGCGAGGCATCCCATCAGGCCTGGACTTGGCAGCCAGGACAGCCAAGTACCTTCTTTCTGGCCTGGGACCCTGCTCCTTCCGCCCCCAAGGGCTTGAGCACTCCCAGGTGCCACCTCCTACCCTGAGGGGGGGGGTGTGCAGAGCCAAGGGTGGGGGCTGTCCCCAGACTTGTGGCTGAGCTGAGGACCGAGGGTGCAGCAGTGACATGGAGGGGCTCCTCTGGCTTAGGGAGCTTCTAGGTCTCCGACTCCTCTTTAGTCTGGAGTCAGTGGCAGGAGCTGAGCTGTGGGATCCTCAGGGAGAGCTCTCCCCTCAGGCCATGCCAGTCAACAAGGGCTAGGCCCTGGGAATATGCTAATCAGCCAGAGGGTAGGTCCCAGTTGGGGACAGCACATCTGGAGCCTGGAGCAGCGTGGTTGGAAATAGACTGAGATAAACATATGGGAGTCCCCTGGGGCCAGGGAGCCACGCAGACAAAGGGGGGCCTCCTGGCTGAGAGGTTCCTGGGCCAGAAGGGGGGAGGGAGGCAGGCAGCGGGGGTGGCCTGGACAGAGAATCTGGACACACTGGCCCCTTGGCTCTGGGGGACAGAGAGGACTCCTGAGCCTGGAAGAGGAGAAACGCACTAAGCTGGGGGTGGGGGAAGGCTCTAGTAAATTTGTAGCGACAAAGGGCAGATCCCGGAGGACCACAGACTGACACTCAAGTCTGTCCCCACCCCATCTAAGAGCATTTTCTTTCATTCATTTGCTCAGCAGCTGACCAAGCATGACAAACCTGGGACTGGGTCCCTGAATGTGGAGCCCTTGCTCAACCACTGTGACTGTCACTCACCCTTTCTGGTCTCAGTCTCCTTCTCGGCCCCAAACAGGATTGGATTAAATGCCCCCTAGGAGTGTCTGTCCTAAAACCTTTCTGATCTCTTCTTTCATTCTTTCCTTCAACCTTCCTCTGACTTGTGTTACAATCCCTCCTGCTCAGGGCAGGCGGGGTCTTTAATTTCCTGGGACACTCCCTGCACATCCCTGCCTCCCAGCACGGCCACCAAGGCCCTTTCCCCAGAAAACCCACCCTGCTCCTTTCTGCTGACCCAGAGCCTGCCCACCTTGCTAGAATAACACAGAGCCTTAATGCGGCAACTCACGGGCTGGCCATTATGTAAAATAATTTTTATGCGGTATAAGAACTACTCTGGGCAATGTAACAAGAAAGGTAATTATAAAGACTACATATGGCCCCAGAAAAAAGGGAGGTTTATGATATTACGTGAAAATAGAAAAAATACAAAGCACACACTGTGATTAAAGCTATATAAAAATTTCTATGTCCGAGGAAGTGAAAAGGCACGTCGAATGGCTGTTTCAGAAGAGTGGGAGGGGGGATGGCTTGTGATTCTGTTTCAAGTCTCTCTACTATTACTGCGATTTTCCTTCTTTTTTTTTTTTAATAATTCTTTTTTTATTTTTTTTAATGTTTTTTTTTTTATTTATTTCTAGGAGAGAGAGAGAGACAACGTGAGCAGGGGAGGGTCAGAGAGAGAGAGAGACACAGACTGAAACAGGCTCCAGGCTCTGAGCTGGCAGTCAGCACAGAGCCCGACGCGGGGCTCGAACCCACGAACCGCGAGATCATGACCCAAGCGAAAGTCGGACGCTTAACCGACTAAGCCACCCAGGCGCCCCTACTGCGATTTTCCTTCTAACATAAACATTGCATTTGGAATTTTAAAAACCCAGGGCTCTGAAATCCCCCTCGCTCCACCTCCTCCTGGGAGCCTCCCTGACTCCGGCCCACGATTGATCTTTTCTTCTTTGAGTTCCCGCTGCCCGCTTTGCCATCTTATTCCACTGGGCACGGTGGTGGGCAGAGCACACCTGCTGAGGACAGGGTCCAGCCTGCCTCCAGTTCTGATTCTGGTCCTGTCTCCCTCCCCGTGGGCTGCCTGGCCTTGGACAGGTCGCCTACCCCTTTGGTGCCTCGGCCTTTGCATCTTTCCAACTGTGATCACTTTCCTCCCCCACAGGGTACATGAAGACCCCCCGAGATAATGGCTGTGAGCATCAGCCCAGCGCTGGGTGCTAGCCCCCGGGTGCCGCCATCTTACTGTGCTCTCCAGTGGCTTGGCACGCCTTAATACACTCATCTCTCCCATCCTGAGGCCAGGCCCCTACGGGTCTTCGAGCGGCCAGCCCGTGCTGGGTACACTGCAGAGGGATGGGGAGTCCCCTGCCCTGGCTCTTTTCCGTGCACGCGTGCTCATTCTGCTTCCCTCCAGGTGCGCGAGGCGGTCAGCGTCCCCTGTCAAGGTGAGAGGACTCCAGACTAAAGAAGGCTTAGGCTCACTTTACATCATAAAGTGGGATGCTGGGGTGGAACATCACCCTGGCTCCTTCTCCAGGCCACTAGCCATGCCACTGCCCTGTACCCAGCCTGAGAGACCCCTTGTTGGAGGCCCGGGGGATAAGGACACAGCACAGAGGAGAGGGCATGGCTGCCCTGCACACGGCCAGCAGAGGCCACGGGCCTTGGTGTCCTCGCAGGGAGGATATAATTGTCATTTCCCTCGCGGAGCTGTTGCGAGGATCCGAGGAGATCATGTTTGAGACTTGTGCCTCCAAGAGCCCAAGTGCTGTACACACATGTTGCTGATTAGTGCTGCCATGTGCCTGCCACTAAGCGCTGCCCCCACCCCGGCCTGCTGATCCAGATTCCCTGCCCCCACCCCCACAGCAGGCAAACTCAGACAGAGACTCGTTTGGGAACAAACACCTGGAGCTCAGGAAACGCAGTCCCTAGTTCTTTAGATGGGCTGAGTGAGAAGGGGCTTAGAATGAAGGCAGGGGACAGGCGTGGGCCCTCCTTCCCCTGCCTCTCCTTCAGGACACCAGAACATTACCAAAGACAGCCCCTACTGCAAGGCCACCCTTCGCTCCATCCCCACGGCCCGCCGAAGGGGAGCAGAACCACGTGCCAGACGCTGGTGCCAATTCCCTTCCTTGGACACGTGGCATAAAGGGAGGTGAGAGCAAGATGTGGGAACAGACCATTCTGTGGCTCTGTGGGGCCTGGCCACATGGGACGGGCTCAGCACAGGCTCTCCACCCAGCCTGGCGATCCTCGGGGCCTCCATGGGGCATCACAGGGTGAGCAGACGTTACGAGGCATGGCACGCCCTGGGCAGGACCCCCCCACCCCTCCCTGACCCACGGGAAGGCAGGCGAGGGGGGCCCCACAGCTGAGGGCCAAGGGCTGCGCCCTGGGGAGGTGAGGGCTGGGAGACTCCAAAGTCCCCCAGAGAATGCTGGCTCTCAGCTGGCCGCTCACAGGCCCAGGTCAGCTGGCAGCAGGAAGGTTTGTGTTTCTTTTAATATCAACTCCCAGGCATTTAACATTCCTCGAAGCTTAAACACAGAAACATTTTCCTTACCAGACTGTGCTTTCTGCTCTGCCAAACATAACCTGGCTTCCTCCCCTTCCCCCAAAGCCTCCATCTGCTCCTGTCTCCAAGATGTAATGATTTATGGTGTGTTTCCCCTGGGGCTTGTGCGGCTGACAGAAACGAGGGGGAGGAGGGAAGCAACGGAGCTGGAAGTCCAGGTGGGGCCGGTGCCACAGGGCCCTGGAATCTGGATTCTGGGGAGGGGGGCAAGGACCCACGGTGCTCACTTGTGGGGGCTGCCCTGGAGACCCTTTTTAACTCTTCCATTCCATGGCCGCCAATGGCCCAGGAAGCATGGCTGCCACCTCCTTGGCTGGATATCACCTGGGGCTGAACGGGCAGGCCCCGAGCCCCTTCCCTGCCTG
This sequence comes from Hyaena hyaena, assembly GCF_003009895.1. Lineage (NCBI taxonomy): Eukaryota > Metazoa > Chordata > Mammalia > Carnivora > Hyaenidae > Hyaena > Hyaena hyaena. The sequence continues at coordinate 5,727,752 of NW_024080642.1, read as the reverse complement.
TCCCTCTGGCCAGCCCAGGGATGTGGAGATGGGGCCATCACCCCTTATCCCTGCAGGAAGTCGGTCTGAATTTACAGGCCTCTCTCATCTAAATTAATGAAGGACCGGCTTGTGGTTGCCTGGCAGCCCGGTCTCCCTGGTGACAGTGCTGAGGAGCGGGTCCCGCAGCATCAGGAACGGACACACACGGGAACACGGGGCGACAGGAGGCAGATGGCTGGGCCTCCGCCGAATAAGGCCAGTCCCCAGTTCAAACACTCAGGTGAAACAGGTGGGAGAAGAGGAGGCCCATATGGGTCCCCACAAGGGCACAGCCGCCAAGAACACCCAGCCAAATGCCAGATACCAAACTCTGCAGCCTCAACAGGGCAGCAGAGCACAAACCTTTCCCTTGAAGCAGCAGCATTCGGTCCCTCTCCCCTCCTCCCCCATCACACCTGGGGCAACTAAGAAACTCAGAGCACCTAATGCCCATGGGCACAGTCCCAGTGCTTACTGCCTCCCTTGATTTCATGGTCACAGAATCCACCCCCCTCAAGGCCACCGTGTCCTAAGCAGGAGGTGCCAGATGGAGTCCATGCTAGACTTCATCCCTCCCAACCTGCATCCCCTTGATAGGTGAATGCAGAGCAGCCATCTTCAAAACTGGCAGAATGTTCCAGAGACACAGGCAAACAAGGGCTTTCAAGAAACACAGTTGAGGCACATATACTCTTACCCCAACTCAGGACCTGGCTCTACCAACACACCCAGAACCCACCCTAAGCCAGTGAACTCCTGGCATGAGTAAGGCCTCACAGCAGCCCCAGCACCAAACCAGCGCCCAGGGAGCCAGCTGGACCCTAAGCCCAGCTCAGGGTCTCCAGCCTCTTATGCCAGACATTGATCAAACACAGCATTCACGGATACAATACAGCCTCAGAATCTGTCTCAGCACAACATGCCGGGGAAAAGCCGCCAGCAGATCAGAGTGGAGATGTGACAACAAGGGTAGGAGCCCCCCTCCACCACGCGGGGGTGTACGTGATGTACCTGAGCCAGCCGTGAAGCCCGAGGAAGCAGGCACACGTGGGCTTCTCAAACTGGAATAGGATGCCGTCTCCAGCAGGGGAGAGCCACCACCTTGGGGAACTCCTCTCAAACTCACCTGGATCTGCCCTTTGCCCATGATCTTGTCCACGATCTCATTGTTGTCCTTGTTGACCTTGGTCTTGTCGTAGCACTTCTCGTAGCACAGGATCCTCAGGGACTGGGAGCCCTCCAGCTCAATCTCAAACTCCTGGGGAAAGACGGTACCACGGTCCTGACCCTCCAAAGCTGAGACACAGAACTTCCTGGCAGGTGTGGGCCCCAACCTTGCAAGGGTGAGAAGGGGGTAAGGGGGCCCATGAGGAGCACATCGCAAGGCGTGGAGGAACTTCCTCCCTTTCTGGAGCTCCAGAGGCCTCCAAACTCGCCGATGAAGTGGAATTTGGGCCTGGGCTGAAAACCCCGTGTCTAGACATAAACACAGTATCAGACACCAAATGAGCAGGGAGTGGAGAGCAGAGGGGTTGGAGAGAGAGAATTCTCAGAACCAACAGGCTCGGCCACCCCCAGCCAACAGGAAGCGAGCACGGGGAGGGAGTGGGCACAGCTGGTGACGAGCTCAGGGGTCCCGGTGGGGACACCACCCCTCCACTCACCTCATCCCATTTGGGCTCTGTTGTGTCCCGGAACACCCGGGTTTTGGCTTTGCTCACAAAATAGCCAAAGGAATCCACCTCCAGGGTACAGTACAGGTCTGCAGCGGGGACAGACAGAGACACATCGAGTGACGCCCGGGACTCAGGACCTCGGGAGGGAAAGGGGGGGAAATGCCTTTGTCCCTCCCAGGGTCCCCGCAGGGCAGCCCTCGGTGTTCCCCTTCCCATTTCTCTGCCCTCTTCTTTTTTTTTTTTTTAATTTTTTTTTTAATTTTTTTTTTTTTTAATTTCTAGGAGAGAGAGAGAGAGAGACAGCGTGAGCAGGGGAGGGTCAGAGAGAGAGGGAGTCACAGACTGAAACAGGCTCCAGGCTCTGAGCTGGCAGTCAGCACAGAGCCCGACGCGGGGCTCGAACCCACGAACCGCGAGATCGTGACCCAAGCGAAAGTCGGATGCTCAACCAACTAAGCCACCCAGGCGCCCCTCTCTGCCCTCTTCTTAACTGGCTCTGTCCCTCTCACCTCTCTCACTGCCCTCCAGCTACACCGGCCTCCTCCGTCCAATGTGTCCGGCTGCTTCCACCTGAACTTGCAGTCCTCCATCCCTGATCCTGGCTTGGCTGCCTCGTCCCCACCAAAACCTCTGGCCAAGGTCTTCACTGACCATGCAGACTAAAGAAGCTCCCGTCTCCCCCTCCCCTTCTCCCGCCGATCCCAGGTTCCTTAACAGGGCATCTAGCATTAGAGATGGGAGGCTTTGGAGGGCATTGGCCCCTGGGTGCCGTAAATCTGCAGTGACCCCCACTCACTGTGACAACCCAAAATGCCCCCCACATTCCAAAGGCTTGGTTTGTTGTTTTCATCTTAGCACTTGACTTTAACTCAAGTTATCTTTCTGCCTGCCTGTCTCCCCTCACTCCATCAACACCACACAGGCAGAAGCCTGGTGTAGCCACCAGTGAGCCCTCAGCACCAAGGACAGGGCTTGCACAGAGTAGGCACACTGTGAGTATGTGCGGGATGAATGAATGAAGCTCCTACTACCACCCCAAGTGCTTCAGGTAACAAAGGGGTGGAGAGCTGGGGAGGGAGGAAGGGGAGCTTTTCCATAGTGTTTCCATCTTGAACTGTGGCCTCTGAGACTGAAAATCTTCTCCCCTCCACTCAGAGATCCGGCTGATGCGGCCACAGCACTGGGTAGCCACCCCAGGCACTCTGCAAATCCCCCTACTCCCTCTGGGGCTCAGACCCTGGCACCCTCCCCCTCCACAGGACGTGCCAAGGTTGTCTCCCAGGGTAAATGGTGCGCTGGAGGTATTAGAGCCAATCCTCTGTGCTGTGACTCGAGGGGCAGAGGTCAGAGCGTGGACATACATGCCCCTCCCGGGCCCCCGTTAAAGGCCCTCTCTCTGCTCCCCGGATGGGGCTGTCCCCAGTTGTCTCTGGCTGGCTGTGACGCAGACCAGACATAGCCGGTATCAGAGCACACTGGAATGTGGGCACGGATTAAAGCAGGGATCACAATGGTACCGACACCCCAGGCCTCACAGGGCAGATGTAATGAACTTATTAGGACAAAGAGCCGTGGTTGAAGATGCATGAGGCCTAACCCCGTGGAGTGAGAGTGAACACGTGAGTGGTTCCGGAGGCCGGCGGAGAGAGGAGGTGAGGACAATCTGGAGGTCAGGAGAGGCTTTGTGGCAGCTCACCTCGCGTCTAGCCATCCTGACCCAGTTTGGGAGGCAGAACATCTACCTGCTCTGAGAGAGTGGGCCACTCTCCCCCAGTGGGCCGGCTCCCTGGGGCCCACACTAGCCAACAGGGAGCAGAGAGACGGGGTGAGGCATCTGGCAGCGTGGGCCACAGACTCAGGGGTATGTAACAGCCCTACGGAGCTTACTCAGTGGGAATATTCCTGGGCAGCTTCCCGGACCCTCCCCAGATCCCTGGGGAGTCTGTGTGTCCGGGGAGGGTCCAGGAAGCTGTCATGGGTACAAGCACAGCTTGAGTGAGAAGTGCAGTGGTCATGGCCAGACTGAGAGAAACCCTTCTCTAAAGCAAGAAGTAGGGGCACTGCTAAGCGGGAATAATATCGGTGACCTCCGAGGGACGCCGAGGATCACAGCAGAAAATGCCCTTGAAAAGGCTCTGAACACGCTAAGGCATTGTCCACATGCTGGCCACGTGTGAGTTTTCTCCAGCACCTATTAAGGTGCCCAGGCACATGCCAGTAAGGTACCCCATGAACTTCACAGTAAATGTTTATCAAATGGCTGGCTGTGAGCCAACGCCACATTTCTTGTGCAGTGCGCCACAGGGAGAGAGGCACAGGGCAGACCTCCCCCCGCCACAGAGAAAGAGAAGAGGGTGGGAAGGGGCAGGCAAAGAGGAGAGGAGTCAGGAACCCTTGGGTTCTGTCCCTCTGTGATGTTAAGTCCCTTTAATCTCTCTGGGACTCAGTTTTCTCCTCTGGCTAATGGGAAGAAAAGATCAGCTGTCTAACTGGCTCACAAATTCCTATGGGGGAAAAGTTAGAGAAAAAAGTGTAATTGTATTTTGTCAAACACTAAGAGCTGCACAGATTTAGCAGATGGTGATAAGGAAGGATGAAAAGGGATGCGTGTGGCAGCGTGCTGGCACCGCACGTACTCAGCCATATTTAGGCCTGCTCTTAGGTCAGTACTAACAAGTACGCTTGCCTTTCATGGAGAAAGAAGCGGAGGCTCTGAGAGGTTCAAAGATTTGCCCAGGGTCACATAGCTTATAACTGGCAGATGCGGAGTCAGAGCCCAGGATTTCAGACACCCATGGGCTGGGGAGGGCTTAGGAAAGAGCAGATCTTGGGGACACAGGGCAGCCAAGAGGAGCTGGTTCCTGACCGTCAGGGGAATGCCCACCACCCGCATGCCAAGGAGGCTGGCAGGGCCCCAGCCTGGGGCAGACCAGAGCAGGATAAGGTGGCAGCAGAAGGCCCCATGCAATGGGTCCACAGGGACTTCCCAGAATGGCTGAGCAATGGCTCCCGGCTCTTCCTAGGGCTGCGGGTCAGGGGCACTTACTGGCTGACTGCTTAAACCCCTTGGCAGAGTGGACGATGACATGGAGGAAGCCATAGAGTCCTGGAGACTCGTCGTCTGTAAGAGAGGAAAGCCCACGGGGTAGGGGATGGTGAGAGGCCTGCTTCAGCCCCTTCTCACCCCAGGCTCGCAGGAAGGAGACTCTGTCGATGCCTTGGTCTCGCAGCACCACCTGGTGGCTGGATGAAGAAGTTCCCAGAGCCCACACTTTCTGGACTCTGAGCTGGTACCCCTACTCCCTTCTCACAGCCCCAAAGGCCAATCCACCCTTCCCTACGAGGGGCACTTTCCCCCCTGCTCTGAATCCTCCCTTTCCCATGGCTGTCCTCCTTAGTGTAGCCTTTCACAGTGAAAATTAATCACTGTAATTCACCTCCTCTTGGGACAGGGGGCAGATGACCCCCATATGGGGAAGACAGTCTACCTTCAAAACCCCTTCCACAAGAGGTACCCCTTCCCAGCACCCATGAACAACCAGATCCCACCCATTCTGGGCCAGCCCAGATCACAGCTCTCTCCTGCTCAAAAATCTCCCATTGGTTCCTCGGCTTGAACAAGCTTCTTTGCTTGGCATTCAAAGCCTTCCAAGATCTGGTCCCTGGAGACTGCTGACCTTATTTCTCATACATTAATCCATCTACGCTTTTCTCCTCCACTGCCATCACACCTCATGCTTCAGTCTTTTGCTTCCATTATCTGACTACCTCACAAACATTATTAACAACATGATTCCAGTACACGAGGGTGCCAGATTCTTCTCCCAAGCCAGAGGGGGACAGTGACGACTTTAGACCATCTGGGAACTCAGTAGAGAACAATCCCTATTCAAGCTCTCGGTGTATCTGGCAAGTGAGTGGTTACAACCATGTGTCTGGCTAGGTCTCTGTGGAAGGCTCCAGCAATGCCCTGGGGGCAGGACCTGCTGATTACACAACCTTGGGATCCGGATCTTACCGTCTTTATTGCTGGTGACAGGAATGTTGTGTACAGTCCTAAGTTTGAAACAGGATCCCGTGAGCACCTGGAGCTCCACTGAGCTCAGGACAAAGGCCTGGAGATCTGTAGGAGGAGCGGAGAGGACAATGTCATCACAGGTCCACTAGGACCTGCTGCTCTTCTTTGGGAGCTACTGAAGGAATAAAGCTTAGCTCCAGGGGCAGAGCTGGTCACTGGAAGGGAGGGAAAGACTTGTAGACACTCATATGGGGACAGTTATGGGTGCTGTCAGAGGCGTAAGGATGGAAGAGTCTAACCGAAAAGGCTCGTGAATGTGTGTATGAGACAGCAAGAGCGAGAGAGACAGACAAGCCTGGGCCCTGAGTCCAGTCCTACCGCTAATTCCTTGTGTGCCTTAAACAAATCACTTAAATTCTTTGGGCCTCAAGTGGTCAGTAACATCAATTAGGTGCCACCTGCCCTGGCACCTTACAGAGTGACTGTGAGGGCCAAAGAGGAGACCCTGGACATGAAAGCACGTGGAAATGCAAAAGGCCACTGTTGCTATGGATACGGTCAGAGCACTATCAAGTAGGGCAGGACTTTACCCTTCTTCTGTAGCTTCTGAATTGCTTCTCTCCACTCTGACCTCTCATAGTCCGAGGACAGTAGGAACAGGTAGCTCTGAAGAGAGGAGATGAGAATTCAGTGGGGTGACCATGTGTCCAAGCATATTCCTTACCCAGGCACCCCTAGGCTTGGAGAAGGTGGCCGCTGGGACAGCCTCCTTTCCTGGAAGCCCAGTGACAGAAGTGGCAGTGCCAGTGATGGCCAGCAGGGGGCACTCGCTCCACACCAGCTGGGAGTTGTTGCACCCTCCTTGGGAATCCCGCCTAAGTGCCTGATTCCCACAGGTCACCTACGGGAGCCCTAAACAATGGGCAGCCCTGGACCAAGGAAAGGGGCTGCTTCTGTCCCGTCCCCACCCCTCCCTGACCTTTCCATTCCGATTGTGGATCCGAAACGGGATCGTGGGGGAGTTGAGCAGCAGCAAGAACTCATTCTCAAACATCTTCTTTTTCAGGCGTTCGATGGCCCGGCTCTGTCCTTTGTTGGCTTTCTGGGGGGGGGGGGGGGGGGCGACAGCACAGATGGTTTCCCTCACACACTCCACTCCACGCTCAGCATCTCTAAGCACCACATTCCCTTGTGCATTAATCGTGTCTTATTCTTTTTTATACTTTATGATGCTTTGAGATCCTGGGGGGCCTAGCGGGCCAGGGGGAACACTACCCCCCAAGGGCAACCTGATCCCTAAGATAGTAGATGACTCTTCTGTGTGCATACCTTCCATGTACAAGCCAACCAGCCCTGAGTTCGTACCTCTAAGACCTCCTTAATCCAACTCCCACTCACCAAGCCAATAGTCCTCTGCCCGAAACAACCCAGGGCCAGGTAGCAGACGGCTGGAGACCGCCCTACCGCCCAGAGCCTGCTGACATTTTTTAAACTCTCAGTCCTAATCAGTTGCCCCTGCCCTGCTTTCCCTCCTTGTGGGAAACACGATACAGGCTCTGAGCCATGCTCTCCCCAGGCACCTTCAGCATCCTGGCCAACCCGGTGCTTCCCCTGTGGCCCTGTGTGCTACGATGTGCCCCCTCCTCTTGGAAGCTCTAAGGGTCAAGAATCTTCTTTCGGTGCCATTAGCCCCTCTGCGTCATCACTCAGTCACTTCTAGAAATCAGGTCCTGGGCACCATCAGGATAGCCTGCTTAAGGGGCGCCCGGGTGGCTCAGTTGGTTAGCTGTCTGACTTTGGCTCAGGTCATGATCTCATAGTTTGTGGGTTCAAGCCCTGCTTCCGGCTCTGTGCTGAGAGCTCAGAGTCTGAAGCCTGCTTCAGACTGTGTCTCCTTCTCTCTCCCTGCCCCTCCCCTGCATATGCTCTGTCTCTCAAAAATAAATAAACCTTAAAAAAAAAAAAAAAGATACCCTGCTTAAAAACTTCAGACACCTTCAGCAAAAAGCCCCGACCACTGGGCTGACGCTCGGGGCCTCCCAGGGTTGGACTCTGGCCTCCATGCCCAGACGAATATCCCTCCACGCCCCACCCTGACTCTGCACCCTCCACCTCAGCTGCACGGTACTATTCCCTGTGCTTTAACAAGCCATTACGTCTCAGCCTGTGCCCTCTTCTCCAGCTTCTCAAGTTCGGATTTCACGAAGGATCCCTTCTATCTTACGAACTGCGGTTATGCTCCACATTTCCATTCTGGCGCCACCCTCAGGCTCCTCAGCTAGAATTCATCTCTATGGCATTTTCTTACCCACTAGACCAGTGAAATGGCAAACAACAGCGCACAGCCAGTGTTGTGACAGTATGGGGGGAACGGTGACACTCACACACTGCCTGGGCAGAGGGGTGGGAGGGGACATAATCCGATGCAACCTTCTCAGGGGTAGATGCAGCAGTTGGCGTGAGCCCTCTGCCCCAGCCATCCCACTTGTAAGGAATCGACCAGAGAGAAATAGGAATGCGGTCAGGTTTACTACAATCCTGCCTGTTGAGAGTAAAATAGCACATACGTCCTTGTGCAGTCAAGCGACAGAATACAATGGCACGCAGCCGGGGCTCCTGGGTGGCTCAGTTGGTTAAGCGTCCGACTCTTGATTTCAGCTCAGGTCGTGATCTCATGGTTCATGAGTTCGACCCCCGAGTGGGGCTCTGCACTTACAGCTGACAGTAAGGAGCCTGTTTGGGATTCTCTCTGCCCCTCCCTTGCACTCTAGCACTCTCTCAAAAATAAATAAGTAAATGTTAGAAGAATAGGATGCAGCTGTTAAAAAGAATCTGATAGCTCCAAAAAGCTCTAAGACACACCATTAAGTGAAAAGCTTAAGTTGTAAAACATTGTAGTCCGGTGTCATTACAAAAAACATATGACACACCAGTGTAAGCATAGAAGAGTCTAGAAGAACACACCTCAAACTGTTGACAATGGGGGGGGGTGCTAATCTGTTACACTTTGTACACTTCAGTATTGTATTTCTTGTTATAATAAGCCGATTTACGTTGGTGATTAGAACAAAAACAAGTTTTAAAAAAGTCTTATTAAAAGAATAAATCACTGCTTCTGTGACTCAGGAAACAATGTGCCTCCCCAGGGACTCTCCTCATATTGGGTCACATGCTGAGGTCAGTAATAGGCAGGACAAGGAGCTCCGTGAGGTGTCTGCCACACCCTGGCAGGCAGTGGCCAGTGGAGCTCAGCAAGCATACCTTCGACTGAGCAGAGGCCGCATGGGTGCACCTGGTGCAGGAAGGAGGGGACAAAGTCCACCGGCAACCAGGACCAGGATGCCCCAGGATGGGGCGTGGTCATTCAGGAGGAGGACACCTGTGCCCTTTCCGGGGAGACGTGACCGCATCAGACCCCCAGTCCTAGGTCATCCCTCTGACCCAGACCCCTGGGGCCATCACTATGGTCTTCCTCTCTTTCAAAGACAGATGTCTAGGCTGAAAGTGTACTTAGAAGCCATCTGGTCATGGATTTCTCAATAACTGTCTATGAAGCATCTTTTCTCTGCTAAGTCCTAGGGACACAGAACTGAAGAAAACAGTGCCCTGGCTAGAGTTCCAATTCAAGTGGGGAAAAGAGAAAGCAGCCAGTGCAATTATGATTCCGGACCAATAAAGCAAAACAAAGGGGCAAACACCAGGAACCGGAAAGCAAAGCACCTAACCCAGACTGCGGTTCAGGGAAGACTCCCAGGGAGGTGAGGCCTAAACCAACTCGATGGGTGAAGAAGGGAACCCAGACCAGCCATCTAAGCTTCTTCGTGCCCTTTGTGACATTCACAGGAAGGTTCCTCCTAGAGGGACTTTCCTCCAGCCACTGTTTTCAAATAGATGAATTGAAGGTTATACATTTTCCTCTAACAAGTGCTTTGGCCACATCCACAGGGTTTGATATGAGTGCTTTCATTTACATGCACTTCTAAACACTTTGTAGTTTCCATTTTGACTTCCTCTTTATCTTGAAAGTTTTAATTTTCTAGGCATATACTTAACTGTATTCTATTTGTTGATTTCTAATTTTGCTGCACTGTGGTCTATGAACATGACCAGTAGGCCATCAATTGTTTTTAGGGGTACCTGGATAGCTCAATTGCCAAAGCATATGACTCTTAATCTTGGGGTTGGGAGTTCAAGCCCCATGCTGGGTGTAGAGCTTACTTAAAAAAAATTTTTTTTTTTTAATTTGAGGTTTGAGGCTTAATGCATGATAAATGTATATATATATTCCACGTGAGTATGTTAAGAATTTCAGTTCTAGGCTAGAGCACAAGCTTCTATGCATTTTTAGTTTTTATTTTAATTAAGAAAATTTTTTTTCAATGTTTACTTTTGAGAGGTAGAGACAGAGCATGAGTGAGGAAGGGGCAGGGAGAGAGGGAGACACAGAATCTGAAGCAGGCTCCACACTCTGTCAGGACAGAACCCAATGTGGGGCTTAAACTCACAAACAGTGAGATCATGACCTGAGCTGAAGTTGGACACTTAACTGACTGAGCCATCCAGGCACTCCTCCCAAAAGTTTTTTAATGTTTATTTATTTTTGAGAGAGACAGAGACAGAGACAGAGACAGAGCATGAGTGAGGAAGGGGTAGAGAAAGAGAGAGAAATAGAATCTGATGCAGGCTCCAGGCTCTGAGCTGTCAGCACAGAGCCCAATGTAGGGCTCAAACTCATGAACCGTGAGATCATGACCTAGGCCAAAGTCAGACACTTAACCAACTGAGCCACCAGAAGCCCCTTATTTATTTTTACCGGGGTGGGGGTCGGAGGGGGGAGAGAGAGAGGGGGAGAGAGAGAGAGAGAGAGAGAGAGAGAATATCCCAAGCAGGCTCCATGCAGTGAGCATGGTGCTCAATGTGGGGCTCGATCCCATGAACTGTGAGATCATGACCTGAGCTGAAGTCAAGAGTCAGACACTTAACCCACTGAACCGAAAGGCCTCTCAGGCCCCTTCTCCTGCATGCATCCTGCTTTTCCTTAAGAAGGCCTTCTTCTCTCGCTTCTCTCTTCTACAGTGTTTTTCTACACTAGGAAACTTCCTATGACTATCCCCAGTAAATTCTGAGCACTGACTTCTTGGCCTTTCCTCCATCCGCTCAGTGCTATTCTGCCACAGCCAGTCTTTCCCTGAGCATGTACTTGAGGCCTCCTACCCTTGCACCCCGCCTCCCTTATCAGATTCTTCCCTTCTACAACTTCCCCTCCTCAAAGGGCCACAAGGAAAAGGGCCACCCTCCCTACCTTAGCTCGGATGGCAGGTTCAACTCACCTCCTTCTGGATTTCACTCTTGAGGGCAGAGATCTTCATTTTCATGTCTTCCAGCTCATGGTCAGGGAAGGGATGCACCTGGGGGCTGGCCTCAGACTCCTCCGGGGATGGAAACACTAGGTCGGCCAGGGGGATGTACCACTTGCAGTCATATTGCTGGTGCTTCCTGCAAGCAAGCCGGAGGAAGACCTGAGCCAGAGGCAACTCGGCTCTTCCAGCCTGAACTGCTAGTATCCAAAGACACCCGAAAGGGATGTGCCGATCACCTGTCACAGGCAAGAATGATCCGTGTCCTTGAGGAGTCTGATCAGAAAACCCAAGTGTAGAGAAATGACAGTCGGGTTCTAGGGTCAGGCGGCGGTGGGGGCTCTGGACCTTGGCCTTGCCAATCTTCAGGCCCGGTATGACAGATGTTTTTAAATATCTCAACCCTCTAACACTTTACTATTCCCCATTCCACTCTTCCCTCCCCCAAGCCTATCTATACTTAGCTCATGTTCGTTATCCTTTGGGCTAGAGGTATATTCACACATACTAGCTTTAATGCCAACTCTGATCAACAGAGGTCACGTGGGGTACTGGGTAGAAGATTATAAAGCCACATCCAAGCCCAGTGGGAAATAGTGCCGTGGTTCATTAGTAAGGTCTGTCACAGGCAAAGGACTAAAGACTAGGCATCTTTGCTTATGACTGCCATCTCTGCTTTCGAATGATCTCATCTGTGACCCGGTTCCAGGGAACTGAAGCGCGTAATAACCTCTCCTTCTCCCACTCCCCTCAGGGTTTGGGTTTGCACCTCTCATGCTGGTCCCTTAGTGCTGCAGTGAGCCTAAGGCCGGCCTCCCCCAGACTGTGAGGTAGTGTCCTGGGCACACAGTAGGAGATAAGGAAGTGGGGGTGCAAGAACGTGGGAATTGGCACTGCATAACCTCTTCTGCTCATGACACAGGGTGGACTCGTGTCACTGGGTGTGGAGATGGAGGTGGAAAGTGGCTTTCAGGTCTGATTAAGGTTCAGATCCCATCTTCTCTAGCTCTAGTTGTGCGACTTTGGCCAACTGATTTTTCCTTCTTTTTTTATTTTAGGAGAGAGAGAGAGAGAGCTCATACGTGAGCAGGGGAGAGAGGGAGAAAGAATACAAAGCAGGCTCCACACTCAGCACGGAGCCTGACGTGGGGCTCGATCCTACAACCCTGGGATCATGATCTGAGCCGAAATCAAGAGTCGAAAGCCTAACCCACTGAGCCACCTGGACTCTCCTGATTTAACTTTTCTTTCTTTTTTTTTTTTTTTTTTTTAATGTTTTTTTTATTTCTAGGAGAGAGAGAGACAGCGTGAGCAGGGGAGGGTCAGAGAGAGAGGGAGTCACAGACTGAAACTCCAGGCTCTGAGCTGGCAGTCAGCACAGAGCCCGACGCGGGGCCCGAACCCACGAACCGCGAGATCATGACCTAAGTGAAAGTCGGACGCTTAACCGACTAAGCCACCCAGGCGCCCCCTGATTTAACTTTTCTAAGTCTTTTCTCTCATCTGTGAGATGAGGATAATAATACCTCCTTGGTGGAGTTTTGGGGAAGATTGGAAATAATAGAGTCAAAGTGTTTGTCATGGCACCTGGCATGGATAAGCACTCAATAATGACAGCAGATTTAATGAATATTCACCAAATTGCAGTTAGCGAAAATTTAGAGCTGTCTAATAAAAGGAGAATGCTTAAGTAAATTATGGCATATCCACTTGTAACATCATGCAGAAAAAGTAAAAGGATGATTATGAAGATTAGGCAGCAACGGGGAAAATGCTTATGACGTGAAATGGAAAAAGCAGCAACCAAAATTGGGCATTCACTCTGATTACAAGTACATGAAAAAACATGAGAAGGTTTTAAAAAATGGGAAGGAAATATAGCAGCAGGAGACGGATGCTTATGTTCGGGTGGGTGATGGGCTTTTCCCCCTGTAATTTGGTTGTATTATCTTTATAATTAAAACCAGGATTTATTTTTAGAAAAAGGATATCTAGTCAAATAAAATTAATTAATGTGTTTGTTAAAAGGAAAAAAAAAATAAATATGGATTGCCCCCGTTGGTGGGGGGGGAGTGTCCTCAGGGGACACAGTCTAGCTCCCTCTCGCCTTGTCCCCTGGACTCACCCTGCGGATGTCTTCTTGAGCTTGGCGCACAGTAGGACATCTGTAAAGAGGAAGACGTGCCGCAGCTTCCGGGAGCTCTCCGACACTTCCACCAGGAAGCCGTCCTTCACCAGCTGCCGCGTCTGAGGAAGATGGCACACCCACCCCCACCTACTCAGGGGAAGTCAGCCCAGGGCCCAGCCTTCTCTGGGGGCACCATCCAGCTGGGAGGGGCCGTGGTACCTGGTGGGTAAGGTCCCACAGACACAGGCTTTCTGGCTGTGATCTTAGGCAAGTTCCCTGACCTGAGTCTCAGTTTTACCATCTGCAAGATGGGGGTAATGAAGTCTGTCCTGTAAAGTAGGATTCACCAATACGGTATACGTCAAATGGCCCAATGCCTGGCACATAGTATGTGCTCAATAAATGGTAGCTTTATATTTTCTCCCAGCTGCCAATAGCCCTCACATGCATAGACCCTAGTACAGAATGACTTGGTTCTTCCACATTGGGACATGAACACCTCCCACCCTCAGGCCCGGGATCTCCCCCAACCCCTGACTAAGAAGATGATCTTGTTTCAGTTCGACCTTGACCCACAGACCTGTTGGGTCCATGTCTGCCACTTCTGAGTGGAATCTACAGCCGCCCTCAGGTGGACGGGAGATGCTGGTCTCCCTTGAGCGGCGCTGTGCCATCTCTAACCTGGGGTCTGGATGGTTGAGAGCATTTTGCTCCATGCAGAACTTCCAGACTCCTCCCTGACATCCTCAGAACCAGTGGGTTTCTCTGGGGCTATCACCAACTGTCCCAGCTGTCTCTGTATTATACACCGTGTGACCTACATGGGGCATAGTCAAAGTATACAGTTAAAAAGACCTGAAACTGATAGTGCTCTAGCCCCACTGGAGAGCTTTCAGCTATCCTCGAGGCGAACAAGCCACTGACACTCCAGGGTTTGCAAACCAGAGCTGGGAATTGCGCACAGGACAGCTCTCTGTGCCGTTAGTCATGCTCCAGACCCTGTCCCTCATTACTTCCCTCCCCAGGGAACACTAGAGGCTCGTAGATATAACAAAGGAGCACACACTCAGCCAGACTTCACTCGTAAATGCCAATTAATTGCCTCCCCTGGACAGGTAGCACTGTATAAGGGCCTCACTGCTGACCCACATGGGTTCACCGTCCCTTCGATTCTTCAAACTGCTTACCCTCTCTGGGATACCCCCACCCTTCCACCAAGAAGGGCCCCCGAGGGACTGGTGCTGCTGTACTACATGTAGGCGCCCACCTGGGACATTCCAGCAACCTGATGGCCTTAGCCACCTCTCGTTCCAGACTTTCTTGCTGTTGGGCTCGCTCCCTAGCTCCTGCCCTCCTTCCTATTCATGCAGGCTGATAACAGGCAGCTCAGAGCTCCTGCTCTCTCGACTCCCCAGGCTCCCTCAGGCTGAGCCATTATCTTCCAGGGCACCCTGAGGACATCACACTGCCCGCAGTGGACGTGTGCATGCAGCGCTGTGACAGCCAGAGCCCCAGTCTCCCTGGTACGGGGGACGGTGTGGGAGGCTTCCAGAGAGAGAACCCCAGCTAGTGAATCCAGTTCCAGCACTTATGGCCAAGAGACCTTGTGTCAGATCTGCAGAGACTCTCCAGACCTCAGTGGATTATTATAAAGATTAACAAGACACCAAACTTAAAGCTCCCAGGGCCTGAAGATCTTTTCTCGGCTGGGCATGGGAGACGAGGCTTGGAGAGGCAGAATGCCCGCTCTCCTGTGCAAGAGGGCAGGGATAGGGGATGTGGTCTGCTGCACCCTTCTCAGCCCTGGAGAGAGGCTGGGCCGGGTCCTGAGCTCACCTCTCCCTTGGGGGTTGTGACGGCAGTCCGGCGAGGGTCAATGTCCTCATTGATGCTGGACAGAAAGTTCTGGGAGATGCGGAGGGCATCCTGGAGCAGCGGGTAGTCTGGGTGGTCCGCAGGTGTGTGCTTCAGCAGGTCCTGGGGAGGGGTAGGGTGAGTCAGGGGCGGCAGTGCTGGGGCTCAACCATCACCAAAGGAATCCCAAGGGGGGTGCTAAGGGACCCACGCTCTCATTGGGTCATGCCTGCAAAATCTGAACTAAAAATCAGGGTCAGAGTGGCAGGGGTCAGAGCAGTGGCACCCCTTTGCTACCAGTTTAGTCATCCCTCTTCCCCGTGCAGAGTGAGCCAGTGGAGTCTCATCTTACCAAGCAGCTAGGAGAGACCCCCTCTACCCACCCCATAGCTGCTCCAAGGACCCTGGAGTCCATTAGGCAAGGGATGGGGAGGCAGGAAGGGCCTGCCTCCCCTGGAGCATTTGGCCAAATGTCAAGCTTGTAGCCAAGCTATATTTAGGCCCTCCCTCCACTGGCACAGTGACCACAGGTCAGGCAGGTACATCAGGACCCAGGGACTCTCTGCCCGGCTCCCCAGGTGGGCTGTTCTCAGTGACTCCAGTGCTCGCCACCCTGGGTTCAGCCCTCTACTCAACTCCTAACCCCTCCCTGCCCATCCAGGGGGCCGACACTCACATGTAGGACCAGGGTACTCCTGGTGACTCGGTCAATGGGCTTGTAGAGCAGAGCTGTTGGCAAAGGCAGGGAGAGGGAGACAGGTCAGATGACATGCAGGGAGCAGCTCGACACCTTACAGGTGAGCCTTGTCCCCCCACCCACGTCCCCACCCGGACACCCGTGTGCAGGAAGCCGCGGCTCCACTCTGTCCCAGGCAGGGCAGGCCAGACACCAACAGGCAGACGTGCAGCCCCGGCAGCCTGCCCCTCGCACCTGCCTCGTCTCATCCCCCACCAGACGTGACTTCTTAAGGGCCATGCCACAGGCCTGTCCTTGTCTGACCAGGCTCTGAGTGGGTGAAGATCCTCTCTACACCCTCAACCCCGTGCCATACAGCTATACCTCAACCCTGTGCCACACAGCTATACCTCAACCCTGCGCTGTACAGCTATACCTCAACCCCGTGCCGTACAGCTATACCTCAACCCTGCGCTGTACAGCTATACCTCAACCCTGCATTGTACACGCTGCATCATACAGCTATACCTCAACCCTGTGTCATGCAGCTATACCTCAGCCCTGCGCTGTACAGCTATACCTTAACCCTGCATCGTATACTCTGCATCATACAGCTATACCTCAACCCTGTGTATGCAGCTATACCTCAGCCCTGCGCTGTATAGCTATACCTCAACCCTGCATCGTACACTCTGCATCGTACAGCTATACCTCAACCCTGCGCCGTACAGCTTACCCCACAGAGCTCTAGCACCCCAAAATGTGGGACAGAGACGTGCTGTTTTTCCAGGGAAGGCCATTCCCCACACCCAATCATTCTTATATGGTCCAAGGCCAGCTGGGAAAGGCAGGCTTTGTTCTGACCCACATGGTCAGCCTCACCCCCATGAGAAGACCCCCTCCATGCCCTCAAACTCCAACCACACAGGACAGGCTGGGGGCTAGGAAGGCAGGCCAGCTCTCCACACAAAGGCTCTGCTTTCGACCAAGCGGCAGCTGAGGGGGCAAAGATTTCCCGAAGGAATTCAGGTGGGGTCCCTCGGAGTCCTGAAGAGGCTGGGGAAATGCTAGCTTGGCAGGGCCCCCATTCACCACACCCCGTGGCCAACCAGGACAAATGAGGAAAGCTGGGATCCAGCAGGGACAGGTGGAGGCAGCAGCTGGCTGACCACGCTTCCAAACAAAGCTTCCTACAAGCAGCTGCGCCTCATCCCCCCAACAGAGGTGCCTCTGTCCACCTGGACGCCTCTGTCCTTCTGCCCCTGGGGCAAAAAGAGGCAGGAGGCTGGCTGTGACTGTCCCAGAGCCGACACTCATGCCCTAGCTAGCCCCCGAACCAAAGAGTCCCCTGTAGTTATAAATACCCCATGTGCTGCTAAGCGGATGCTTTGGGAAACGATCTGCTGGCTATGGAGAGGATACGGTCCCCGTGGTGTGCCATGAGCCTTATCTGCAGTCTTCGCTTGGCTGCCCTTTAGAATCACTGGGGGAGCTCTTAAAAGAAACAGCTGCCTGCTCCACTCTCCCCACCTCATCAGCTAAATCCCAATCTCTGCTGGGTGGAACCTGGCTATTAGCATTTTGAAAAAGTTCCTTTGCTGATTCTGATATGTACCAATGGTTGAAAACCACTGCTTTATGCAAACATACTTCCCATGACTTATTTTAGGCCTTTCTTAACTTAGCAATTGCTAAAGACCCTCCCCATGGTGGATTGGAGCCTAAATGAACAGGACCAGGCTGGGGGCATCCTGGGATAGTGAGGGTACAGCCCAGTTACCAGCCTGTGGGGGGGGACTCTGTATGGACACTATGTACAGTACCCACCTGTGGCTTAGCTCGTCTTCAGGGGGGAAATCACCCCCAAGACTCAAAGAGAAAGTGCAAGTTCAGTGGCCACCTGCCAGGGTGGGCTCTGGACTTCCAGCCCGGGGAAAGCTGATACTGCGGCGTCAGCTCCCGCTGTCCCTCTCAGGTCCCAGCGGGAAGAGGTTTCTGACTATGCACAAATGGCGGGTTGGGTTTCAGAGGGGCTATTAATACATCTGAGGTCACCTCAAGTTTACGTGATTGGGGTTGTGGAATGAGTGGCTGGGTGGGGGGAGAGGGGAGGAAAAGCGGGAAGAGGGGAGTGCAGAAGAGGGTCCTGGGGCCACAGCCAGATACGGAGGGAAGAAGGGGAGGAAGAACAATCCCGACGTTCTGCTCGTGCTCCCCACGGCCCCTGCACACCAGCCTCCCCTGACAGTGCAGGGTAGAGAGCCCACCCTTCCCCCTTTACCTGTTCTAGTGCCCTTCCTGCCCTGCTTCCCTACTCTCCCTTCTCCTCACCATGCCATTCTTGTTCCTGGGACAGACGCCATTCACCAGTTACAATGCCTATCTCCCCACCTCCTCCAGGAAGGCTTCCCCGATGACTTTTGCAAACGAAACTCATAGTGCCTAAAGGTCAGACCACTGACACGAGCAAGCTGGCCTCCCTGTAGTCTGCTGGGTACTTACTCTGTGTCCAGTGGCACTCTCTTACACACACTGTTTCCTCTGATTAAAAAGACAAGCGATTATCACTAGCCCCATTTTACAGATGAGGAAACTTCTCTAAGGCACAGAAAAGTTATGTAACTTGCTGATAATAACAACATTGCAAACGGTAGCTGGGTTTTGAATGTAGGTCTGTCTACCCATGCGTCTGGCTTTGAGCTATCAAAGTACGGGAGGGCAGCATCTGTGAAAGCTCAGTGACCCTCGGGAGGATTCTTGGAAAGATTTACCAGGAAGGAGTGGGTAAGCTGGCCTCTTTTTTGTTACGAAGGTGAGGCCCTTCCTCGGGGGCCTGGGTTACACACAACTTCCTTTTGCATCCCCCACAGCAAATGGCACAGAGACATGCAGAGTGGGTGGGTACACAGCAAATAAACCATTAGGCCAGAGTGAGCCCCAAGTGCAGAATCTCCCCCTGGAACCCAGGGTCCCTTGGGGGGGCTGAGAAGATTCTAAACGGTGTGGTTGGTTAAGGGCTCATTCTCTCCTCCCTCCCCACTTTGAAGCTGACTTCAAAGACCGCATCGCAGGGGCCAAAAAAAAACAAACAAAAAACCAAAAAACAAACACCCAACCAACCAAACAAAAAAACACCCTGAACTCCAGTCCCAGGTCTGTTTCACTAAGACTCAATTCCCTTTTGGGGAGGGAAGAGGAAGCAAAGGGCTGACCCTGTTTCCTTTGTAAGGAGGCAGAGCTGAGACCTGACCCACTCCTAGGCCAAACCCAAAAGAGCCCTTCTCCTCTGATCTTCAAACAAGGCAATTTCAAGTCCATCCCTCCTCTTGACCCCAGCCTGTTGGAATCTGAGCCGATTCGGGTGGGGGCACAGGGCCGCTCTTGCCCCCTGACTGGAGTCCCCACAGCGGTCCTGCTGGGGTAGCTGGAGAGGGGGCTAACCTCAGGGGTTCCTCCATCAAGAGCGAGCCTCGACCCAGGATGGCCTGAGAAGGGGAGCGGACGACGGCCTCTCCAGCACAGCGGCCTCTGAGAAAGAGCCCAGGAAACCTCTCATTTCTCCTCCATCAAACCGCCACCCTCCTCCATTCAGCCTTCCACAAGGAGCTCCAGGTTACCACGGAGATGTGAAGGCAAAGTGACTGAGAGGGTGCAGAGACAAAACGCCTGAGAGAAGGAGGTCCTAAAACCAGCTGCCTGCCACTCCAACACACAGGGGCCCAGGGCACCGGCCTGGAGGCCACACTTGAGCCTCCCTCCTCACCCCTTCCTTGACAAAGGCAGCCCGGGTCATCCCAAAGGCACTTCTTGCCTCTGAGAGCAGCGTCCACGGCTCCCCGACGCTTCCTTGGACAGACCTGCTCCCGCCTCCTCCGATCAAGAGCCTGGCCGACAGCATGTGCCTGTCCCAGGACCCCTTGCTGAGGGAGCTGCAAAGAGGATGCTCTGCGTCCCTTCCATGGACCAGTGGGTGTGTGACCTTCACCAGGCAGCAGCCTGCCACGCCCCCTCTCCTGCCATATGCCAAGTGTTGAGACCTCAGCTTGGGGGTCTCCAGGGGCTAGAAATGCCCCCCCCCACCCTAGGAGCAACCCAATTCCTTCCTGCTCTCCCTGCTCTCCCCCCTGCATCCACAGCCTCCCATCGCGGCTGTTCTGAGGAGAGAACGTCGCTAAGGCAGCATGTGCGCTCTGAGCACACAATACCCCAGCAGCTAAACCACCTCTCTTCTCTCCGGAAACAAAGAAACTCCCCACTTGTCCCCCCAGTGGGGTCCTCCTGGCCCGAGTCACTGCTGTCCAGACCACATGCCACTCTTTGACGGTCCCCTGCCGGACCCCTCCAGTCCCAGGGTTGCCACGCCTGCAGGCACGGCCTGGCCACTTTCTCTCCTTAACAGCATCTCCAGGAAGTTGCTCGCAGCCTCTCAAGCTAAGCCCCCAATTCCCCACCGATCCACGGGACAGGGGTGCTGGGATGCTTCCAGTCTGGTCCTTCCATCTCCGAGCCACCCTGCCCCGCACAGCCCCAGATTTCAACTCCAGGCTGGAAGCGGGCAAGAACAGGGGTAAACCCAGATCTGGCCATTCCCATTCGCACCCACTCCCTTCCCTGCTGCCCCCAAACCGTGGCAGCCACACGTAAGCCCCGTTCCAGCCAGCCCCCAGAGGAGGGAAGCCACGTCGCCTCCCGGGAGAGGGGCCTGGGTTACCATAGGTGCAGTTACAGCAGAAGCGAATGATGAGGAGAATTTCCATGGCAGCCTCCGTCCCAGCAGCAGGAGCTTGCGGCCATCGCTCGGTGGCTCCCATCAGCAGCCTGGCCACTCAGCCACCTTGCAGGCTGCTGCTGCACAGCCTGAATCAAGCAGCCGCTTCAGAGTGCTCTTCTAGCAAGGGGGAGGGGCGGGCAGGAGGCGTGCGTGGAGAGGAGGGGGGCAGGGGAGGAGGGGGAGGCGGAGGGGAGCAAGCTGCCTGCTGGCATCCTAAGGAGGAGCACGTTTGTAGCTGGCCGGCTGCCTAGGGACAGAGGCTGGATTCTTCCCGTTCGTGCACCACACACACTCACACGCTCGCACGCACATGCTCACACGAGCTGGGCACCGTAGTCCACAAAGACAGACAAAGGAAGGTGACTGCTACCCAGCCCATTCCCCAGAGTACCTTCCATAGTGACTGACGTGTGGCTGTCCTTGGAGTCCTTGGGACCTTTCACTTTGAGCTCCTGCCAAACAGAGGGGAGGAATCACTCCATGGCCTCCCCATCCCCCACTGGAGGCATAGCAAGAAGGGCTCTGAAACCCAGGGTGCAAGAGGACGGTCTCCCCCTGCCTCACTGACTCCGGACTCCCTGTGCCACACCCATGGTCTCCCGAGCCAGTGGGGTCCTAAGGCTGGGTGTAGGCAAGGAGGAGGGGCTCCAGGTACCAGAGAGGTCTGTGACAATTGTGCTCCTCGGACACACCCTGTAAAGCCCCTCCCTGGTGACTCTGAGGGCATTCCAGAGAATGGGTGGTGACAAGAACCGGACCCTCCCCCCTGCCCCTCGGCCGGGGTTCCCCCAGCAGCAGCCACGTATAGGGGTGTACACATCAGCCCAGGGGACGTCGGATTTGAGAGGACAAGCACTAGGAGTACCGGCACCTTGGGACACCTTGGGGCACGAGCGGCCCTGGAGATAAGTAAGGATCGATGGAGACAAGGAGATAAGGTCCTGCACGGGGAGGTACACCCGGGGCGGAGACAGAGCTCCACAGGGTGGACCGACCTATATCCTACCCAGATTAAGAGGGACTCACCCAGCCCCCAACCCTCCCTGCCACTCCCCACCCACTGGTGCCTGTGCTGGTTTCAGAGAGGAACCTGTAAGCAAGGAAGAGGCAATACCCCTCCTGGACCCCATGCAAAGTGACCCAAAGTGAGGGCTGGAGACAGACTCCAGGGATGGCTTATCCATCCGATCATCTTTTATCTGCCTTTAGAGAGAGAGGTCCCTGCTCTAGCCCTTGGCAACAGACCAATATGGCCTGTAACTGGAGCTGTAATGCAATCCCCACTTGCAGGGCTGAGTGCACAAGGGGCCCTCCGAGTGGGGTGTCAGGGAGGCCAGGGTGGGCTGAGGCCAAGGTCAGAAACCCAGGTGATGTTGCCTGCTCTGCCTGGAAGTGGGGAGCTCCGCATTTCCTACTCCTGCCTCAAGCTGTTTCTCGACAGAGAAAACCCCTGGGGAAGGAGCATGGGGGTGGGGAGAAGGGGTCACTCAGCTCCACAAGGCGGTCTCTGGCTGGGGACTGGATTCCCAGCTTCAGGAAACTTCTCTCTATGCTCCCCTTCAGCGTAGCCTAGAGGTATGAAATCGCTCCCGCTGCAGAGAAGGGCCTGATTGCAGTAATTAGTGGAAGCGTCAGGGTGAGAAGCCGCCTGGCGGCAGGCCAAGGGGCCAGCCGGCTTCGCGAGAGACCTGGGGAGGGGTGCGGGGGGTCGGTGCCCGCCACCGAGAACGGGCAGTCAGCCCAGGCTAAGAGGGGACTCACCACTCTCTGGACCATACAGGACCCCAGGCAGCCTTGAACACAGACCAGAGGGATCCAGTTTGTTCCCAGGGAGCGCTGGGAGTGATATGGGGAAGCGCCATTCCTCCAGCCTTGTGACTCCATGCAGAGGGACTTCCCCACCCAGCTCCTCCCAGGCAGAGGGTGACTCACCTGATGGCTGGGTCTGGGAGAAGAAACTGAGCTTAGCTCCCTGCTTCCGTCCCCAGTAGATGCATTTAATTGTGGAGGGGAAGTATTAGCAAGCCCAATGTGGCCGCAGATCCAAGTCCACATTTTTCCAATCTGGCTTTTACTAGTAATCAAGCTGACGTTTTCATCTCCATCTGCCCAACCCTTGTGCTTCCTCTCAGCTAATTCCAAACCGGAGGATAACCCATAATAACCCCAGGAGTCTCACATACACGATCCTACATCTCACCAACATTCCTAGCATGAGCGCTGAGAGGGGAAAGCGAAGAGTCCAGAGAGGCTCGTAGGCAGGATTTCCAAAACTGCAGGAGGAGGCCCCTGTCCCTGGACCTGGAGGTTCTCCTGTTCCAGACCTGGAGCTGGGGCTGTGGTTACGAGGCCAGCAGCTTGGGGGTCTCGCTGAGCTCCTTCTAACTAAAGGGATGAGCTGGGCTGTGCTCCTGAAGGATATGCTAGCTCCTCTCTGCCACTTCCCAGCGAGAGGTGTCAATGGTAGACAACACCATATCTCTGCCCTCCGGAGGAGCATGGGAGGAAGGCTTAGCTGCGGTAGCGGGACAGGCCTATTTCCAGCCAGAGGGAAATATGTGTCCCCACATAAATGGGCCTGGCCCCCTCTCTATTGTGATATTGCAAGGATTTTAAAACACCACCTTGGGGGGGCACCTGGGTGGCTCAGTCAGTTGAGCATCCAACTTTGGGTCAGGTCGTGATCTCACGGTTCGTGAGTTTGAGCCCCACATCGGGCTCTGTGCTGACGGCTCAGAGCCTGGAGCCTGCTTTGGATTCTGTGTCTCCCTCTCTCTCTGCCCCTCCCCTACACTCTCTTCTGTCTCTCAAAAATAGATAAACATTAAATTTTTTTTAAAAAACCCCACCTAGTCTAGACCTCTTCAAATCTTCTTGTTTATAAAAATCACCCAGGAAGCTTGTTAAAAATACAGACTCCTGGGTCCCACCCCAAGCCCTCGGAATTGAAGCACCAGGGAAGATGTCTGAAGATCTGCATTTTAAACAGCGCCCCTGGTGGTTCTTATCAAGTAATTTTGGGATGAGCTGAAATATCCAGATACCTCACTGGACAGAAGAGGAAAAACAAGGCCAAGGAAGGTAAGTGACTTGCTCAAGGTCACCACCGTGTTAGGAAAATACTGTCTTTTTTCTTTCTTGCCTCTTCTGTTCTAATACAGAATAGCCTAAGTAGAATAACAAAATCAAACAAATCGTTATTCTTATATTAAGACGGAAAATATCAAGTGCGAGAAAGCAAATGTCAGTCTAAGTGTTACCCTCAAGGGAACCATTTCCCTAACTGGCAACAGGCCAGAAGGCTGGAAGGCTCCTAGCTGAAGCAGGGGCTGTACAGGGAGCTGCCCACCTCCGAGATCTTCTGGAATTGATTGTTGGACTGGCTGCACTTCTCAGCGGTCTCCAGAGCGACTTTATAGTTATCCACAAACGCTTTGTACACACCAAGCTGGCTGGCCTGCAGGGAGAAGAGAGGAGAGAGAGAGGAGAGGAGGAGTGGGATGGGAGAGAGGATTAATGAATGGATGAAAGTGTAAGCAGGGCACCCGGAGCTTCCTTAGCACTCAGCACCTCGGACTTAGCTCCAAAGGGCTACGTGGGAACAGAGGGGAAAAGGCAGGATGTACATACTACAGTATCCCTTTGAACCTGACTGTTTCCATGGAAACCAGCTCAGCCAATAAGGTTAACAAGAGGGTACTGGGGGCTGGGGGGAGCAGGGCAGGGCCTTTGTTGGCATGCTAGAAACTCCACAGCATTCGGCTTTATTTAGCATCATCAAGGTCTCCCAGTGTTTGAAGCCCCTTAATGCCCCATGTGTCTTTCAGAGCCTGGAATTAGCTGGAGCAGGGAGGGCACATGTTTCCTGTTCAGTACCCCCACTCCCCATGCTGAGTATAAGGCACAGCATTTAAAGGTGCAGTCCCCAAGCGCCTGACTGGCTCAGTTGTGGAGCATCCAACTCTTGATCTCAGGGTTGTGGGTTGGAGCCCCATGTAAGGTATAGAGATGACTTAAAAATTAAATCTTTTTAATTTTTTAAATGTTTATTTTTGACAGAGAGGGAGAGAGAGAAAGAATGGGGGAAGGGCAGAGAGAGAGGGAGACACAAAATCCAAATCAGGCTCCAGGCTCCGAGCTGTCAGCCCAGAGCCCTATGCGGGGCTCAAACTCACAAACCACAAGACCTTGACCTGAGCCGAAGTTGGACGCTTAACCGACTAAGCCACCCAGACACCCCTGTGTGTTTTCACTTTAAAGAACCGGGCTACTAGAAAATTTTAAGTTACATATATGGCTCACATTATATTTCTACCAGAAGCACTGCTCTAGAGAAGCTTGCCTATGTGCGCACCCAAGGAAGCATGAGTAAGGGTATTCACTGCTTCACTCTTCCTCCTGTGCAAAGACTGGTAACAAATGCTCACAGAAAAGGGGATCCATACACATACGTTGCAGTTGAAATGAATGAACTAGATCTCTGTGTAGTAACACTGACAAGTTCCAAAACAAATGTTGACTGAACTGTAAAATATATACATTTTAAAAAGACACGTAATGCCATAAGGAGATACAGATCCCTAATAAAAACACAAACTTACAGCCCAGAAGGCTACGCACCAAATTCATTCCAGTAGCTGCCTCTAGGTTGAGCAGAAGGGCAAGGGAAGGGGAGAGAGAGAAAGAGCCTTCATCTGTAATGCTTTGTTTTCTTGATTAAAAAGCCTTTCTGTATATCTTCAGAGCTTAACATCTGTTAATTCTGGGAGATGAGTGCATAGTTGTTTGCTACATTCTTCTATAGCGTTTCTGCTTTAAATATTTTTCAATGAAGTAGCAAGGAGGTTCAGCTGCTACGGGGCTCCCTCGGGGGGATCCCGCTGGGGTGCTGGGGACAGTGGGCTGCCCTTGAGCCCATCCTGCACCGCTCTGCTCTCTGCCGAGTCCTTGTGCTCAAGATCCCAGAGCGGCAGGGCAGGTGGGAGCCGGCAGGTGCAGGCCTGGAAAGCCAGAGCGGAAGGTGAGGGCTGGGATGCCTGCAGAGAAGCCGAGGCCAGAGCTGTGCAGGTCTCAGCCCCAGACAGGCCAGACTTCGCAAAACAAGAAAAATCTTGGGGGAAGGGCAGGAAGGGACGGAGCTCAGTTCCTTAGGGGAGGATCAGCCCACTGGTGTCCCAAGCTACAGGGAAGGTGCTAGACAGCTGCTTCCTAGGCTGAAGCAAAAGTCATTGCTATTCTTCTTCCAGGTATGTGCTCTCCTTGTCCCCCCTTTTCCGCAAGAACGACAAAGGCTGGCTGCCCAGGTCGGAACACTAGCCTCCCATCTCACTGCCTCAGGGAGCAGCAGGAGGGGAGTCAAAGCAGGAGCCACCTGGGCAGAAGGCCTGTGTGTAGGGGGTCACTGACCATCCCAGGCACTGCCATCTCCATGGCATGCCCTTGTCTGTAGAGCCCAAGGCCCAGCCTGCCAGGGCCATTAAGTGGGAAGTGGAGGTTGCCTGGAAACAGCAGCTTGGCACTGGGGTGAGCTCATAAAACAAACAGCAGAGATGCTAATTCCCTTCTCTCAGTAATGGAGACCAGCTGAAAATAAACTGCCTCCAGATGCCCGGACTGCCCCAGCCCTCCCAAGCCTGCAGCTCCGGGGGCCTCAGAGAGCAGTTCACAATGTTGGAGGGGGGTAGGTGGGGAAGCAAATCACAGCCCGGGCCTGTGGGGGGTGAGACCAGAATGGGGGGGACCCTCGTGACAGCAGGGTCCAAGTGACAAGGATAAACTGGGACAGTCCACTCTGCTCTGGCCTACGCCTCACCCCAACTCTGGTTAGCTCTCATGCCCTCCCAAGCCGATCAGCTCAGGCTCCTGGGACCAGGTCGGGAGTGATGAGTGGGTATTCACCAGCCCTGACCCAGGGCAGGCACCTGGGGCCGCCAGAGCCAGGAGCGAGCATGGGGCTCCCGTGCAATACCAGTGTATGCGGTGCTCTTGCTAAGAATAACAACAATGACAATGGTAATGGTAATAACAATAATGCTAATGGCTAACTCTTGAGTATTTCCTAATTTATTATGTTCCAGGCCCCGTTCCAAGCACTTTTCAGGTATTAACTCACGTAGTCCTCACAACAATTCAATGGGGTAAATACTATTATTATCCTCTTTTTTTTACAGATGAGGAAGCTGAGTCACCAAGACATTGAACACAAAGTCACGGGTTCAATCTGTGGCAGAGCCAGGATTCAAACTCAGTTGTGGCTCTAGAAGCTATGCTTGTCCCTACAACACTGCTGGCCTCTCCGGACACAGACCTCAGGCCCTGTGATGTCTCCCTCAATGCCCTAGTCCCAGTGGTCAAGGTCACGGTGCACTCATTCATTCATTTATGTATCAAGCACCGGGCTGGTTCTGGGGTCTAATGATGATGAAACAAATACAGTCTGTTCTCTCAGAGTTTATGGTTTTGGGGAGTCAGGCAGTTACAGTGTTCACTGAGGGGATAAGCACAGGGGCTGTGTTCTAAGGTCTGGGTAAAGTTTCTCCAAAGAGGCCGTTCTAAGCTGGGAACAGATGGGGAAGGACATTTCAGGCAGCTAGAGCTGCAAGGTTAAGAGTGTCTGCTGCCTGAACTAAGAATAGAAAGTTCAGTGTCGGGGGCACCAGGATGGGGGAGGCAGCAGCCAGAGGCCGCGGGTGGACAGAGGCCAGCAGGCGAAGGGTCTCAGAAGCCGTTTCTCAGAGCCTGGCATTTATTTATCCAATGGGCAAGGGGGAGAGATTTAAGCAGGGGAGAAGTGAGGTCTGGTGAGGAATTCAGAGAACTCTCTCCTGCCAAGAGGTAAGGGTGGGAGGCTGCTGGGGAGGGGAGTACTGGCTGCTAGAAGCAGGAGCCACTAATGAGATGAGGGCACCAGAGAGGGTGGGGAGAAGAAGGCTGCTGTGAGCTTTATTTATTTATTAATTTTTAAAAATGTTTTATTTATTTCTGAGAGAGAGAGAGAGAGAGAGAGAGAGCAGGGGAGGGTCAGAGAGAGAGGGAGATACAGAATTTGAAACAGGCTCCAGGCTCTGAGCTAGCTGTCAGCACAGAGCCCGACGTGGGGCTCGAACCCATGAACTGTGAGATCATGACCTGAGCCAAAGTCAGCTGCTTAGCCAACTGAGCTACCCAGGCTCCCCAATTTATTTTTGAGAGAGAGAGAGAGTCTCACACACATGGAATCAGAAGCAGGCTCCAGGCTCTGAGCCGTCACTACAGAGCCCGAGGTGGGGCTCGAACCCACAACCTGTGAGATCATGACCTGAGCCAAAGTCAGACGCCTAACCGACTGAGCCACCCAGACGCCCCTGCTGTGAGCAGTCAAGTGGACTCCTTGGGATGCAGGGAGGGATGCGGACGGGGAAGGTGGTGGGGCGAGGAGATGCCAAGGACGAGGCCAAGGGAGTCATGGATGGCTGGAGGCTGGGATGGAGGCAGCACCCACTGAGACAGAGGCGGGAAGAGAAGCAAAGAGTTTCAGACACATTGAGTTCAGTTGTGATCGTGCTGAGCTCAAAGTCCCGGGAGCATCCAAGCAAACGTTTTCTCCAGGGTAAGCAAAGTACAGGCCTGTCTGTTCACCCAGTCCCACCACTGCAGGGGAGGTAAAGGAGAGGCGCTGCTCCCCGCCCTCAACCATTCACACCCAGAGAACATAGACCCCTGACTGACGGTCTCCCTCCTGCCTCCTGGGCTGGCAGAAGTAATGGGCCGAGAGAGACCAGGGAGGAGTGGGGTTGGAGGCCCCGGGGGTCTGACCTGGGGGCTCCTCCAAGGGACACAGCCAGAGACAGTGTCAGAGCCAGGGGAGAGGATGTCACAGGAGACTCAGGAACCGGAAGATCTCTGCAAGCCTTTCCCAACAGTACGTCTGCACGGCAATTCTACCTCCTCATACCTTTTCCCTCCCCTGCAGTCCCTCAGGAGGGCTGACCTGCGTCCCATCTGACTGCTCATTCCAGAGGCAAAGTGTCCCAAGTGAGTAGTCCCTGCCCGCCCATCTGGCACCCGCCCCTCTGTCAGCTGAGGACAGGGGACCTGAACCCCAGTAAGTGAGCCTTCGTTCCAGCCCTGGAACCCCCTTGTGGAGAGAGAAACCTATACACATAGCCCCTCACGTCCCTGGAAGACTTAGGGCTTCACCGTGGGAGACCAGGAGTCGAGGCACTAGGCCTGGGCTTTCCTCCGGGACTCAGAAATGACCCAGGCCTCCAAGGAGGCCAAAAGCGCTTGGGGATGGCCGGTCCTCTCCCAACACCAGCAGCTCCACTGAGGCACCGGATAAGGACCCTCCATCAACAGAAGACTCACCAGCTTCTGGAAGAGGTGGCCCATGGTGACCTGGCTGTCCCACTGCTGCACCTTGGGGCAGAGGTTGTCATAGAACTCCTTGTGGATCTCGTAGATGTCCTGGATCTTGTAGAAGATGGTCTCGATCTGCTGGATGGTGAGCACGGGCTGGGAGGTGGTGGCTGTGGCCTTCAGGGGCTTCATTGGCTTGAGTGAGGAGGAAGAAAGAGACGAGGTGAGAGGCACATAAACCAGAGGGTCGGAGGGCCCGGGGCACCGATGAGCCTGTCCTGCAGCTGGAGTGGTGCCTAGACAAGGCCACCGAGGGCAGGGCACCTGAAGCGTGGTTTGTATCAAGTAGCTGCTGTCACAGGCTCCAACAAGCCATACCTGACTGCACGGAGAGGGAGCTGACAGCCAGGGCCTGGGCCAGCAGCCCTCCCAGGCCCAGGGGTTAACTAACACCAGGACACATTTCCCCCACGCCCTCACCCCAAGGGGCCCCTGCCCCCAGCCTGCACCGAGTTTGCTTATTGGTTTAATAGGACATGTCCTTCTTCCACAATGGCCTTGGGCTCTGAGTCACAAGCTCCCTCTGTCATACTTCAGTGGAAGGGAGGGTTGCCTGGGATCTCAGCCCGAGCTACTTCCTTCCAAGAAACATGATTCTACGGTTTTGGGGTAGGGTCTCACAGAGACCCAAGACCAACGTCAGCTGCACTGACATTTCAAGTTCCCATCAACTTAGTACATATATATATAGAGAGAGAGAGACAGCGCGAGCGAGCGCGCAGGAGGCACACATGCCCCTGTCCTGCCTCTTATGCCCGTGGCAGACATCGCTAGTCGATCACAGTGCTCTTTCTCACTGAGCTTCGTTGTGACCGCAGACTGTTTCTCAGTGCTGAGGTCGACGTGTGAGATGAAACTTCTCTGTCAACCTGCTTGCCTGCACGTGGAGTAGAAGAGGTGATCAACAGTAACTTGGGACCACTCCCTAACACTGGCCAGGGGCTAGAACTATCACCTCAATGCCCCATAGCAGGGCTCGTAGGAAAACAGGACTTGGGTGTGTGTTCTTCAGGGTGCTTTTCTGTGCATAATGAGTAAATATTCATTTGATAACCAAGAAAAAAAAGCTATTAGAATTTACAGTTGAAACAAACAAACAAAAAGCCCCTGATACGGAAGGATAAAGAGCTCTTCTAGGTTGGCCTTCCCTCAGCCCCAGGCCTACAGGAGATGCCTTGACCGCACTCCAGAGGCCCTCCAGGAGACAGGGTCTGGAAACCTGCCATGCAGAGAAAGTACGGGAGAGGCAGGCACATTCACCCGGAAGACAGAAGCCTGAGTCAGACACGGGTAATATTCTTCATTAGCTGAAGGGCTGTGTGTGAAGAGAGGCCTCTGACTTAGCTCGAGTCAGTCTGGAGACCCAGGAACAGCCAGAAGTTACAGGGGCAGATGTGGTCTCACTAGAGCCATCCCCCAGTGTCTCACTGGATGGGTACTGGGCTTCCCGACCAGAGAAGCATTCAAGCAGATAAGAGGCAACTGGATGGGACACCGACCCTGAGGGAGACCGAAGTTACCCCTGGCCCACTCTAGGAGCTCTGAGAGACGACATTCAGCTCGCACTGTCACAGCAGTCACACTCCAGGCGAGTTTCCTGTGCTCCTCCCATCTGGCTCTCTGGTGGTGGCCGGGACATGTCGAGGAAGTCCCCTCGACTCAAACACCCAGATGATGCTCTGACCTCCAGCTCCCCCATCCTCCTGGCTCTAAACAGTCCAGAAAGGATGATAAAGGCAGGGAAAAGCAGAGCCCTCCTTCTGACCCTTTTAGCTAACCCTGATGCCCAGGCCCCGCTAAGGCAGTAGGATGGGGTTTCACCTGGTGCAGGCCAGGTGGTGTGGGCTTGAGCCTCCACTCTGCCACTCAGCAGCTGTGGGCACGTCGCTTAGCATCTGGGCCTCAGCAGCCTCGTTTGTAAAACTGGGATAATATCACCTTGAGAACACTGATGGGAAGATCAAAAGCCATAATTTATATAAAATATAAAGTGTGCGCCTGGCACACAGAAGGCAGTGAATAGTGTTAGCTGCTACTACTACTATTATTATTATTATTATTAATCCCACAAATAACGTACTGAGTGCCTAACGTGAGGCCAGGCCTGGGTATTCAGTGATTCACAACACACGCCATCCCTAAGCCTGGGGAGCCTCCCATCCAGTAGGGGAGACGGACAAAACAAAAGGAAACAAACGCACAATTTACACAGAAGTGCAGTGAAAGAAATAAGACGGGGACCTCCCGAGACAGGATGGTGAAGGACAGCTCCTCCCGGAAGAGGACATTTACCCTGAAATGGAAGGGGTGCAGAGGACAGTGCTCCAGGCGGACTTCCTCAATGCCGGTCCCAAGGTAGGTACGGGCTTGGCGAGAGAGAGGAGCTGGGAGGGGGCAGTGAGCCTGTGTGCCTGCCTGGGCTGGGGGGCAGGTAGCAGGGCCGGAGGACTGGGCAGAGACCAGATCAGGCAGGAAAGACAGGCAGCTTGTAAACCCTCGCAACGAGGGTGAGGCAGGGGCGTGATGGGGGTCCAGCTCTCTCTACGGGAGGTTTCTTTTCATGACTCATGATCCTTGCTCTGGAGAACATTATAATCCATTTGGGTAAAACGGATCAACACAAATGAAACAATCCAGTGGACAAAGCGAGATAGGGTGTCACCCATCTTGGACTGTCAGCACCGACCAAGTGGTCCCAAGGTTAGTTGTGCTGGCACAGCTCGGAGGGCTTCACAGAGGAGGCGACGGGAACAGAGCCTTGAGGTTTGGGAAGCTGAGCAGGTGGAGGGTGGGTGGGGCATGGGTGAGCACGGCAGGCAGGGGAACGGAAGAGACCAGGGGCTGGGAGAAAGGGAATGCTGTTCTCCTAACCCCCGGTGGGCGGCTCCACTCAGCTTCAGGGCTCCTGATATTCTGGGAGGGACACAGAGCTGGTCCTTCAGATCACTGTCCTAGTGTATCCTTTTTTCCTCTATCCGGGACCCAGTGGAGGGTCAAGTCACCACGGAGCCCCAGAACCTCTACTCCCTGCTCGTGCCTGGGTGCGGTCCCCACTAGGGAGAGAACAGTCCTGGGAAGATGGGAGGGTCAGGATGCCTCGGGAACTGCTGGGCATGGCCTCCTCACACCTGTGCACAGATAAGACCTGACCGCACTGCTTCCTCCTAAACTTCCCACTCAATCTACAAAAAAAGGGAAGAAACGGGGGCTCACCAGCAGCAGGTCACAAGGACAGGGCTGCACACAGGCCATCACAGGCTTCTTAGGACAAGGTTGGGGACCTCTGGTCTCATCTCTGATTTCACTGGGGGGAGCAGGGAGTGCTGTGTGTGTGTGAGCCCCGGCTGGCCGGAAACCCTTGAAGGCAGTTCACTTTAACCTGGTGAAGCCCCGAATCCAGGCCTCGGGTCCAGATGCTGAACTCTGATCCAGCACCATTCTTCAGCCCAAGTGTTAGCACTCCCAGAATCCTGCTGCGGGGGGTGGGGGGGGGGGGCAACGGTGGCCCCCGGCTCTCCATTTTATCAGAGGGGAAAAAGGTTCTTAGAGAGGATCACGGAGTGACCTCAGAGTCAAGCCTGGCTCTCGGGTTCCCACAGAGTGCTTCTCAGGAAGATGGGCCAGGTGGGTTCTGACTCAGAGTGGGACTTCACACAGCCATCTGTCGGCTCTGTCCCCCAGCAACTTGCCTTTCGAAACAGGGGGAAGAAATCTGCCCACTTCCTCCACCTCCTATCCCAGAAGGCCTGGGTTTACTCCTCCTCCCTGAACCCAGGGAGGGAGCCATCATTGACCCATTTTACAGATAAGGAACCTGAGAACCCCAAAGTTAACTGTCCGAAGGAGAGGCTGAGAGAGGGCCAGTGGTGGCTCAGAGGTGGGAAGAGCTTTAATGGCAGCACCTGAGCTCACTTCCCACATTCCCCCTTGCGGGGAAGATGCAGAATTTCCTGCCTTTGGTTTGTCTCCGTTCCTCCACCCCCCACTTCAGCCCAGGCTCCCAGACCTACTTTGCTTGTAATCTGAGCCAACCAGGAACCTGGAAGTTTCCAGATTACCAAACCCTGCCCCCGCCAACCACCCAGGGGCCAGGAACAGAGGCTCCTGTGTGGGTCCTGGCTGCGCCAGTGTGTGCACTCGGTGTTGGGTACACACGCCACACACACCCAGCCATCTGCATATCAGGAAGTGTGAAGCTGAGAACAGCCGAACACGAACACAGTAGGAACTGAGCCAGGGGATGAGGGTCGAGGGCCTGGTGAGGAGTAGGAGATCTGGGAGCGGACAGGTTTTCCTCTCCAGGCTCCTTGGTCAGGTTCCCCCCCCAACCCTCACCGCCCCCGACAGAGAGCAAAGGGCTTTAGCAACCAGGCAGCCGTGAAGAGGAGGGTTCTACAGCTCAAGGAGGGGGCAGGGAGGTTTGATTCCTTATCTCTAAGGCTTATTATCTGAGGCTGTGGCTGTGGAGGGTCCTGCCCCCTCTTCCTGGGGCCCTCCAGCCCCAGCCAGGCCTCCTAGATAGTCTCTCCCCTCCCTCCTGCCCCTGCTCAAGAAAGAACCAATCAGGAGCCTGGGATGAACAACTTGGGGTCGGGGAGGGATGCGCCCCGGGTCACCTCAGGACTGGGGAGCCCCAGCCTCACAGGTTTTGCCTTTGAGGCATGAAGCTGCTAGACAGGCGAAGCAGAGAGGGAGTGTCTTGGCCCCTCAATCTGTTGTTATCTTTGCAGGGACAAATGGAAGCTCACACGGGGCCCAATGACTGACAAGAATGCGAGTTGGAATCTCCGAGTGGCTTGCCTCTTGCTTCTGACGAGGACGCGCCTCCCCTTCCTTCAGGGAAAGGGTGTGTTGATAGAAACAGGCCCTAACCTGCGTCTCTCCCAGCTCCAGAGAAAATAACCGCGGCGACTAACTAGGCTCCAAGAGCTTCACATACAAGCTCCTCTCGTCCCCACCACACCCCCACGAACAGAGTACGCACTAACATCAGTGCACGCAGTTCGCAGATGGAGAAAACGGGCCACAAAGGTTCATCGACCTGCTGAAGGGCTAGAGCTAGAAAGTGGTCAAGCTGGGATTGTGGCGAGCAGTCTGGTTCCTTTGTCTGAACTCCTTTCAAACGGGCATCCTTTTCGCAATAACGACGCCCCATCATTTCGGTGTGGCAATTCAGAGTGTGCGAGAGGTATTTCACATGTGTCTGACTGGCCCTCTGCTGGTCTTCCTGCCTTCAGCTAATTGAGTGCCTAAGTACCTGGCATTTATACTAGGGCCCCAGAAGGATCACCTGATCTTCTCAACCCCGTGAAGGAGAGAGAGAAGATAATGGGATTATTCTCATCTACGGATGAGGAAAATGAAGCTCCGGGATATTTTGCACGGCTTGCCCAAAGCCAGTGTTTTGCAAAACCACAACACATGTGAGAAATCACGTGGCCCAGTACCTACATCTATAGACACATGCATACAACAGACCCAAAGTTTTGCAAAACAGTACCTATTCTTACTACATGTGATGCATGCTGACATTTTCTTTCTCATTAAAAAAAAAAAAAAACACACGCTGGTTTCACCTGCTATGTTGACTTCACAAACGCACTAATGGGTTCAGATGCACAGTACGAAAAGCAGTGCAGTGAGTCTGTGATTAACGGCCCAGTCAGGTCTTGCCCTAGTTCTGGCCCCAGACCACAGTCCCATCTGCCATCCTGTCCGCCACTTGAAAAACACTGCTGTGCCTACCAGTAAGCTCCCAGGGAGAGCTGCCACAAACTGAGCCCAGGGTGTTGCAAAGTACCTGCATGTTTCGATAGTTAATTCCTTGGGTAATAAATACCGAGTCCCGCCCGGGACACCGGGTGACAACATCGCACATCACAGCAAGCACAGAAATGTGCACCTTACAATTCTTGTGACAGTGAGTTTCTATTCCTCCACAATTCTTTTTTTTTTTTAATGTTTTATTTATTTCTAGGAGAGAGAGAGAGAGAGACAGCGTGAGCAGGGGAGGATCAGAGAGAGAGGGAGTCACAGACTGAAACAGGCTCCAGGCTCCGAGCTGGCAGTCAGCACAGAGCCCGACGCGGGGCTCGAACCCACGAACCGCGAGATCATGACCTAAGCGAAAGTCGGACGCTTAACCGACTAAGCCACCCAGGTGCCCCTCCTCCACAATTCTTATGCACCCTGTTACTGATCTCATCCTATGTCTCGGGGGGCAAAACACACAGGGAAGGAACATCACCTGTGACGGTTACTCTGCAAATTACCCAGCTGCATCTACTAAGCATTTTCTTCAAAGGCAAAAACATCTTACACCTGTGTGGTACTTGTACCTACTATTAATGGTACTTTGGGGCGCCTGGGTGGCTCAGTCAGTTAAGCGTCTGACTTCGGCTCAGGTCACGGTCTCACTGTTCGTGAGTTCGAGCCCTGCGTCGAGCTCTGTGCTGCCAGCTCATAAATAAATAAACATTAAAAGAAAATTAAATAGTCCTTCCCTCCCAGGCTGAGTCTCGGCATGCCTCTGTCTTGGGAGGAAACTGAGGCACCTTCACAGAGGGTTGGGGTTGGTCTAATGCCTCAGAGCTGTGGTGATTCTCAAGACACACAGACACCCTTCCACCTCACCTCTCCTGCCACAGGGCCTCGGGATGGGGAGAAAGGCTCCCTACTCCAGGGAGGAGGAAGGACTGGCACCAGGAATGACTAAAAGGGCTCAGTCTGACCGACCAGTAGAGACTGGCCGAGCACAGTGTGGAGGCAGAGGCTGGGCCCCGGCCTGGACAGAGTGCCGTGATCGATTAGTAATGCCTGTGTGTGGTCAGGGGCGACAGAGCGGCGGCAGCCTCATCCTGGTTGTGCTTCTCCGGTCTTCCCCAGAGCAGGTAAGGGACACTCGGGGCTGAGAAGCACAGGCCCTTTCTGGCAATGGCCCCCTGGCCAAGCTGTCAGCAGAGCAACACCACAGGCTCTGCCCACAGGGAAAGACTGATCCAGGTCCCCCTTCTTCTTCAACCCCCGAAGCAGCTCGAGCCCGACCCTGAGGTCAGAGCGTATACTCACCAGCAACAAGGCTTCCAGCTGGTTAATGTAGATCTCTTCGCTGGCCAGGAACCCCGAGAGAACCAGCTTCCTCATCTCCAGGCCTTTGCCTGCTTCCACCTGTATGAGAGCAAACCGAGAGCCAACAGCTCAGGACAAAGGAGGCTAAAATCCCAAGGGACCTGTTTTCTTGCCTCTTTCCTTCTCTTTAACTAACGCTTTTGAAGAGAATAAAAGCCAAGTAGATTTACTATAGACAATTTGGAAACTGCAGAATAAAAAAGGAAGAACAATCACCCATGCTCCTGCTGCTAACCTCTTCCTTTCTCTCCCACATTCTTTTCTCCACGTTTCCTTATCTGATGTCCACCCATCCACCTATACAATCCTGGAGTAGTGAGCATGAGAACAAGCAGCTGGCCTCGTGTGTAAGGGGCAGTTTAATAGGGGGCGGGGGGTACAGACAGTTAACAAGGGAAATCGGCATCATGACTGAGGCAGGGCATGGTCACAGCGAAGGACCCAAAGGGGCCGGAGGAGGCTCCTGGAAGAGTATAAACTGAGAAGAGGGGTAGAGAGAATGAGACGGAAGTGGCCATGGGAGCTCCATCTTGTGGTCTTCTAGCTACACCTCTGACTATATCTTCCTGTCCCCAAGGGCTCAACCACACAATAGCAGGTGCTGCACCCCCCAGCATTTCCTGACCACCTCACAAGGCACACATCCTAACTGGCCTCCTCCCCACTCCAGAGCTCCTTGTTTGTGGTGATCGTGCCCCATTTAGCCTTGAAAGTCCATCTTGCTAATCTCTTACCAGGACTCTGTTCCACCCCTCCCTTTCTGCTGTGGGCTTTGGCTCTGCCGCCCGGATTCTTGTAACTGACCTCTGCCTCTCCTCCCTTCACACCACACACCAAAGCCAGGTCAACCTTCTGAGAACATCACCTTACACCTGACGCTCATCAAGGAACTTAATATTGTAAAACCTTTGCCATTTGCATCAACACGTATGGATCTAGAGAGTATCATGCAAAGTGAAATAAGTCAGAATGACAAATACCATATGATTTCACTGATATGCACAATTTGAATGAACAAAGAAAAGAAAAGAGACAAAAAACTGAAACTCAACTACAGAGAACAAACTGGTGGTTGCCAGAGGGGAGGTGGGTGGAGAGATGGGTGAAGGGGATCAAGAGCACCCTTTTTCTGAGAAGCACTGAGCCATGTATAGAATTGTTGAATCACCATATTGTACACCTGAAACTAATGTAACACTGTATGTTGACTATACTGGAATTTAAAATAAATACCATTTTAAAAATCAACATTGAAAAATGTGATTATTTGGGGATTCAATTAGGTCATTCGTTCATTTAATTTGTCCAACAAATATTTACTGAAAGCCCACCAGACTGAGGATCCAAGGGGAAGCAAACATATGATAATCCCTCCTCTTATGTGGTTTATGCTCTAGAGGAAAGACATCAAACAATTAAATATGAATCTATACACTGTGATATGGGGCCCGGCTTAAACACCTTCCCTGGCTCCTAGCGCCTCTCCTCACCCTGCCAACCTGCCCTGCAGCCGTCAGATCTCTTTGTCTTCCCAACATGCCTGGAGTGAACTTTGGTTCCTGTGCCCAAGGCGCCTTCTCCCACCCTGGCTCTGCCCTTGTCCAAACCCCAGCGCTCCTTGGCGTCACAGCTGAAGTCCCTGGGTTGCAGCATCAGCTCTCACATCAGAGTCTGGGGGACAGACCCTCCCACCTGACGCGTGAGCTCTCTCATTAACCGCCAGTGACTCTGTGGGGCCTTTGAGACACTGGCATCACACTCTTGCACATCCCTGAAGCCCAGCACCACACCATACCCCTAATACCTGGCCACCTGACAATTATTAAGCCTTGTAAGTTCCTTCCACTCGCAGTTAGCCCTCAAATACCTCACTGAGGTAGGTAGTATACTTTTCCATTACGCAGCCATCTGCGTAGCAGGCAGGACTCGGAAGAGGGAAGGGAGTAGCCCAGGGTCACACAGCCCCGAAGTGGCAGAGCTGGGATTCCCTTCTCGTCCTTGAATACCAAATTCCATGTTCCTCCACTGCTTTTAATGGTTTCCTCTCTCTCTCTTTTTTTTTTCTCCAAGCATCAGATGCTTCCCTGGGATCTCAAACAGAACCCTCTCTGGGCATCAAATGCACACCCCTAGCACAGGCTGGGAGAGTATATGAAGCTGTGAGAAGAGCGGCCTTCTCCCAGCTGCACAGCCTGTTCCCCACAGGTTCCCACAGCTTTCCCCAGGTGAGGGCCTGAATCCTCCGCCTTCCATCAGCAACCCAGTTATCAGATCCGGGCCAGAGGCTGCTGCCCCCAGAGTCTCGGACCCTGTGATAGGAAAACAATGTCCTGCCAAAGATGTCCACATCCCCCCCCCCCCGCCCCAAACCTTTAAATACATCACCTTATATGGAAAAAGGGGTGTTGCAGGTTTGATTAAGCTAAGGACTGTTAGGTGAGAAGATGACACTGGATTATCCCAGTAATCACAAGGGTCTTTATGACGGGGGAGGCAAGAGTGAGGCCGAGTCAGAAAAGGCGATGTGAGCAGAGAAGGGGAGCAGCAGGAGGGAAAGAAATTGACTGCAGGATTGGACGATGCTACACTGCCAGGATGGGGCCACGAGCTAAGGAATACAGGGGGCCTCTAGACGCTGGAAAAGGCATGGGAATGGATTCTCGCCCCTAGCAGCTTCTAGAAGGAATGCAGCCCTGCTGCCCTTTTAGACTTGTGTGTAAGAGAATTAATTTGTGTTGGCTTAAACCATTAGCGGTGTGGTAATTTGTTTCGGCAGCATTAGGAAACCAGTATGGACGTCAAGCTTTAGGGAAGGACAATAGTTATTTATCAATGGCTTCACAAGTACCAGGCACAGTTCTAAGAACTGTCCCGGGATTAACTCCCTACAATCCCACGATCTGGAAGGAGCTGCATTTAACCCCTCCCCCACCCCCAAAGGCACAGGGTAGAGACCGCCAGCTGCTTGGAACTGTTGGCATTTCAAGCAGGCAGCACACCCTTCAAGGAGCAAGGTCTGCACTTAGAGCAAGGCCGCGGCCCCAGCCCCTGGGGGTCAGATCGGAGGCAGCCTCCCTGCACATCGCCCAAACCCTGCTGCTCCCCAAGCCTGACAAATGGGAACTCGCCTTCCCTTCTGCTCACTGCCAACCAAAGTTTCACCTGAGGGCCTGGCAAACATCTTCTAAAGGAAGTCACTCAAGGCACCCTGGGAGCTTAACGGCAGAGCTGGCTGGACGAGGACCAGGTGAAGACCTGGTGATGGCAGCCATGTTTTCATCCGCCTTGGTGTCACCCAGAACCCTGGGCCAGTCCCTGTGACAGTGCATCTCAGCAAGACCCGATCCTCAAGGGACTTCCGCCTCAGAGCCCAACCTCTAAAGAGCCCCCCGAAAGTCAGTAAGTAGTCACTTCCAAGAGTCCCACTCTGGGCCACACTGACCTGAAGTTCTGGCTGCCATAGCGGTAGAGGTGGCTGAGAGAGGTAGAGAGGCTGAGAGGTAGAGAGAGCTGAAGGATGTGAAATTAGGTCCCACACATGTTACCGACAAGAGGCCTGTTCTCAGTTACCACCAAAATCCTCTCCCTTTTGTGGTTGTTGTTTTTTGCTTTCCTCAGACCCCGTGTTCCTGGCTTAGAATTATCTGGAAACTCACAACCGTTTCTTCAATCCTTGCAGGGCTAGTCTTGTCTCACAAGTCACCAGGGCTCTGTGCCAGCCACTGGGAATACAAATCCAAAGGTGAGAGAGATGGCCTCTGCCCCCAGAGAGCCCCCGAGAGGTGGTGCCCACATGCCCAGAATCCCCGGGGCCAGTTCTCTGCAGAGCTCAGGGGCCCCCCAGAGTGGACCGTGCTGCCTGCCAGTTGTCCAGCAGCACAGGGAAGCTGCCTTCTGAGTGATACTGTCTCCACTTCCTCCCCAAGCAGAGCTTATGAAATGCAGCCACCGCGGGCTAGTTCGTTCGTTCCCAGCATTTTACACAGGCAGTTTCAGGTCCCCAAATGCAAGAAGCCAAGTCCCTCCGGGAGGGACAATACCTACAAGGTAGGTTTAGCCAGCTCCGACCCGGTCTTCTACAGAGTTTAGAGGCTAAATAAAGGTTTGGGTCTGGGCCAAACCAAGATATGATCTGGCCAGGAACTTTGACCTCCTCTAAGACAATAGTGAGGACTTGAACAGGGAGGGCCACCTGCCATCCAGAACCCTAGGCCAAATGGCTCTGCACACAGAGTTCAGCTCATGGGCCACCCCACTTTCTAAGGAGCACCCGGCGGGATCTGCTCAGAGTAGGTGACATTGGGTCTGGAGGCCGTGCCCATGCCCAGCATCAGCCTTCGGACGCCGGTCCGTCTCTGGGCTGAGACAATTGCAGGGACGCTGGGCCGTTCTCTCCTCTTCCTGGAGTGAGGCACTGGGGAGGTCTCCTTCAGCCATTTCCTTAGCAGAATTTAGATTGGGGCCTGGGGGTGGGGCAAAGCCCATCCACCGGAAGGTGGGCCCTTGTAGCCAGGCTTTAGGCAAGCCCGGCAGTGTTTCTGAAGCCCAGGTGTTCATATCCACCTTTGCAGTCTGGTCGTACATACCACCTGCACTCCTGTTTACTTAATACTATTTTTTACAACTGACTTCTTAAAAGTACAGCCTTATCTCGAGCATTATATTTGAAATCCTAAGATGTCCGGTCATATTTCTCCTAATACACGTTGAAATATAAACCTAACTATTCGCATGCAAAAAAGACACCTAGGCGCCACCTAAAATCACATCTCAAATCATCCGAAGCGTAGCCCACACTTCGGGAAACACACCAGCGGGGGACACAGGCATGGCCATCGCTGCCTGTAGGGGCTCAAGAAACTGGGGCAGGTGAAACCAATGTGGGCGTTTCTGACTGTCGGTTAAAAACTGGAGCACAATAACACCTGATGGGTTAATCTGCATCACAAAAACATTTTTTATTCCTGACAAATGAGTTCCTTTAAATAGCAGCTTTTAGATAGCAAGGCTGCTAGTACCTTTAAATAGAACCAGCACCGTGGAAGATTTTTGGAAAGCACACAACACTGTACGGCCAGGAGGTGATGCTGCTACCGGTATTAACGTTATTATTAGTTTATAGAGAATTAACTCCTCAAAGGGAAGCCTGGGTTGAGAGACACAGCAAGCCCCAGCCCCAGCTCTGGAGGAAACCACCGGCCTAATCACATCTGTCCCCTAGGAAGATGAAGCGGCTCGGAAATTACGCTGAAAACAGGATTGATTGATAGGACTGGCATTCGGATACATGGGCAGGAACACAACCACGGCTTAAGGGAAGTACTCCTGGGGTAAAGTAGTCGCAAAGAGCGAACCGCTTTGGCTTCCCAGCTGCTGCTGAGAGGAGCCTACCACGGAGGAGGGCCAGGACCGTCCGCAGCCCAGGCCAGGAGCACACCCTCCAGAAACGCCCCTTGACCGCACGCACGCATGCACACACAGGCTCCCACGCACGTGCACCTACGGCACCCAGTCCAGCTCTGACCCAGGCAGAAGTGGTGTCCCCTCCTCTGAATTTCGTAGCCTCTTATGTGAACTCTGAGTACTTTCTCCTTCTACCCCTATATATGTGCGCTTGCCCCTGAACCGTGAACTCTTTGGGAGAAAGGATCGTGCCCCGTCCATCTCATCTCGTCCCCAGCACCACACAGGATGCCTTGACTGGAACACAACCTGACAGTGTTTGTTGAATGACTCAAAGAGGTTTCTCCCCACCTGTCTGCAGCCACCCTGCTGGTCTTCACCCTCTACAGCTGACCAAGCCTGAGAGAGAATGAGGGTACCCTCGAGGTGTTCAGGATGAGAGAGGGTGCCTGGAATACCCCAACACCCAGGAAAGGCCCCTTTCCCCCTTGCTGAGACAAGTCTAGGAACACCGAGGCAGCAAAGAAGAGGGGAAGACTCCATCTAGGTGCTCACAGGGATCTGGGAGCACCTGGCTTTTTAGGTGTGATGTGTGCCAGGCCCCCTTAGCATCTGTGTGCAGCCTCCTCAGAACCCCACTGAATAGAACAAGGCAGGGAACACGGCACACCCTTTCAGGCCGCACGGAGCCTCACTCGCTCCACAAATTCACTGAGCACCAGTCATGTCCCAAGCTTTGTGCAGTGTTCAGCAGTGAATACAACCTGGCCCTTGCCCTTGAAGAGAAGAGGGCAGAATCAAGGAGGCAGATGCCTAGAGTGCTGAGCAGAATGAAATATGGGCTAAGACCGAGGTAAAAGCCAGAGTCTGGAGAGAGTAAGGGTGGACCCGTTAGGCAGCACGTGAACTGGACCCCATCTGTGCTGGGGAGGGCTTCTCAGAGAAGGCCCATTAGGGATCCCCCATGTTTTCCACCCCACACACTACTTAGCTCCCAGCCGGTGCTCTTGGTTAATTCCCAGACTTCTCCCCTTCCTCTTCCTGGTGGGGAGGTTGCTCAGACCCTAAGTGCAGAGGCCTCTGCAGGCCTAGTGAGAGATGTGACTCGGCCCCCAGGGCTCTGAGCTAGCACCAGATGAGGGGACCAGGGGTGGGGTGCTAGCCGCTGCCAGCCTCCCATTATGGCTCCTCTGCTCTGCACCCAGGCCCACAGCTACTGCTCCACCCAGACGCCACACATCAGCTATCTCCTGCGGGTCTCTAGTCTGTTTTTATCTCCATTAGCTCCTCCTTAGAACCACACTGTAGGCGGGCGTGGCAGGGCCGTGATCCCCGTCTTACAGGAGGGACAAAGAGGCCCAGAGAGGCTCAGTGGCAGCCTCCTGCCCACAGCAGTGCTGTGCACCACACCCTCCCGGGTGCAGGCGGGCCCGGCGGGGAGCGGGGCTCGGGTGGTCACTCTGTTAGGCAGCCTGGCTGGCTCCTAGCCTGCAAACTCCTAGCCATCCATTCCCACTGGCCCTCCCTCCTGGCCACAGAACACAGAGGTGAGCAAAAGGCTGAGGTCAGGGCTCTTCGAAGCAGGCCTAGGTGAAAGAAAGGAAGAATGAAAGGTGCGGTGCGCCATGCCTCACCATGCCTCAGGCAGCATCAGTGTGGTTGGCAGGGGGACCCCTGGGCCCTGGGGAGGTGAAGAAAGGAAATGGGATTGATGCACAGCCTCCTCCTGCTGTACCTTCAAGGCCACTCCTCCCTCACAGCCCCAGAGTGAGTGGGCTGGCGCCCAGCGGACGTTTCTTGACTACCCCCCACCTTGGGAAGAGTGCCTACCCACCAGGCTCCCGCCTCAGGGCCAGCTGTTATCACCCGCTTTTCAGCTGATCCGATTCTTTCCCTTCAAGGAAGCTCAGTGACCTCTGGCTCTCCGTCTCTCCCAGTGCTCTCTTGCCCGAGCCCAGACTCACACGAAGTCTCCTTGCTAAGGAAGCCGGTGGCCCCTTTGGCCCGAACTTCTAACTGCACTTATCCTACTGTTGCCATGGAAACAACGAATTATGGCCTCCTGGTTTCAACTCAGCCAGCTCCTCTGGGCCAGCAGGCTGACACCACGCGCCGTGCCCACCAGGTGACTCCT
Organism: Hyaena hyaena; assembly: GCF_003009895.1. Lineage (NCBI taxonomy): Eukaryota > Metazoa > Chordata > Mammalia > Carnivora > Hyaenidae > Hyaena > Hyaena hyaena. The sequence continues at coordinate 5,684,189 of NW_024080642.1, read as the reverse complement.
GTCACTGCCAGAGAAAGCCCCCAGCACAGCTGGCCCGAGGAAAGCCAGCAGCCACGGCCGCTGAGGACAACTGGTCCAGGGGGAGGAGGCGGGCACTGCACCTCTCCCCGCCGGGAACAGCTGCCGGGGAGCTCGGCCCCTCGCAACCCCTCGCAGGCATGCGCCAGCCCCTCTCGGCCGGAGTGCGGTGCCTCCACCCAGCCATGAGGCTTGTGCACAAACCAGCCATTTCTGCCCGCACACAGCTTCGGCAGCCGAGAGCCGCCAGCCCTGCCCCTCCCCCGACAAGCATCCAGGGCGTGTCACATTCCCACCTTCACGGCCACCAAGAAGGGGGACCCTGAGCCGGGGCTGGTCGGGGTTCCCAGCTCGCACTCCTCCAGGAGAAACACATCTTCATCCTCCAGAACCTTGTCCAAAAAGCCTATAGCCTCCTCTTCCTCTTCCATGGCAGCCGGAGGCGCGGAGGGCAAACAGGAAGCGGGGTCCACGCAGCAGCGGCAGCCGTTGCCGCCGCCGCCCCGGAGGGAGGCAGGCGGGCAGGGAGGGGAAGAGCGTGCAGGGCAGGCCTAACCCAGCATGCTGGCCTCCCCGGAGTCAGCCCTGGCACCCGGCCACCGGCTCCCGATGAAAGGCTCCATTATGAACCTTTTCCTGCTGCCGCTTCCCGGCCCTCCCGCGCGCCGGGGCTGCGGGCCGCCTCGCGCGCGTCCCCTGCCCGGGAGAGGGGAAGCGGCGCTCCGGCAGCCCCGCCGCCGCCGCCGCCGCCGCCGCCGCGGCCGCGAGCGCAGGGCTGTCACTGGAGAGAGACCGCGCGGCGCGCCGGCGGAGCAGGAGGAGGCGCCCCCGCCGGCCGCCCTGGCCCTTCCTGCTGTGCGCGCCGGCCCGGGCGCAGGCGGGGCCCCGCGCTCCCCGGCCTCCGCTCGCGAGCTCGGGCCGGCCGCCCCGCCGCCGCCGCCGGCCCCACAGATCCCGCCCTTTCTGGACTCGGAGGCTCGCGCTTGCTATTAATACACAGGAAATGCACGGCTTGACTTGTGAGGTGGAGCCGTTCCCTCTCTGCGGTCACCGGCCAGAGGCTGGCGGAGGCTTCTGGAGCGCGGAGGAGGGGCGAGGAGGCCGCAGACGGGCCGGGCGCAGGGGGAGGTCTGCTTCCCAGAGACAGGCTTTATTTACAGCCCCTCACCAGAGCCCGAGCAGGCAGGGGGAGGAGCGGAGGAGCAGCTGCCCGCACAGCCTTCGGGAGGACCGGGGGAGCCTCGCTGTCACCTTGGGACGGTCACAAGCTGGCCCCCCTTCTCATCTCCGCCCCGGGTTCTGACACCTTTGCGGAGGGGAGGCCAAGGCCTGGTGAGAAAACGGTTTCTATCACCACTGTGGCTGGGAGAACAAGGTTTTGTGCAGAGGAGGCCTGATCCGCCCCACCACAACAGACGCAAAAGTGCCAGCCAGGTTCTGCAGCAGGGCCACCGGAGATGGCCGGAGATGCCACGTCTCCTCCGCACAGATGCTGCTGAGACGAGCAATGCCACCCCCTTGGGGCTCCTTTCCCCCCAGAGGCGCCTCCGCCCAGGAGAGCCAGCCCCACAGCAGAGAATACAAGGAACCCGGGGCAGATAACACCAGCAGCCCTTCCCGCTCCCAGCAGGCTTCCCCTGGCTTCCGCGGTGGTTACAAAGCTCAGTCCATCCATCCAGGGAAATGCACATTCTGGTGGTCTAGACCCCAGCCAGAGAGGAGCAGCCACGTACTCTCTTGGGGGAAGAGTTTAGGAGCAGCATCTGGGAAAAGCTCTTTAACAACACCCGGGGCAAAGGTGGCAAAGTCCAGCAGCCATCAGGGTGCGAAGTGAGCCAGGTAGGAGCTGGGTGAAAAAACCACCCGGCAGCTCCAGCTCATGGCTGCTAGGGGCGGTGCCCACTTCAGGCTGCACCATCTTGGATTGTTCAACCTGGAAATTTGGATTCTTAGGTGATAGCTCTCAATTCTATTTAAAAAAATTTATGTTTATTTTTTGAGAGAGAGGCACACACAGAGGAGCAGGGGCAGACAGAGAGGGAGACACAGAATCTGAAACACACTGTAGGCTCTGAGCCGTCGGCACAGAGCCCGACTCAGGGCTTAAACTCACCAGCCATGAGATCATGAGCTGAGCCGAAGTTGGACGCTTAACCAACTGAGCCACCCAGGCGCTCCGGTATCTCTCAATTTTAAAATGATGGCGGATAAATTACATCAAAACAAAACATGGCGCGGTCTAAATAAAACACATCTGTGAACTGAATTGGGCCCAAGACAAGGTGGCTGCCTTCTTGCAGCTGGTTGTTTCTTTGAGGGAGTTGGGAGTTGTGCAGTTAGGGAAAGGGGTGGGGGGGGGGCGTGTTCCCTGAATATCCCCTCTGCCCGTTTCCTCATTGGACCTGGTATCTTGGAATCCAATTCAGCCTCACATACCATCAACACAACACTTACCTTTGTAAACCTGCGTCATTGGTGCCATCACCCACGTAGATCAAGTGAAAAATTCAGGGGTCTGGGTGGTGAGCCCTGAAGCTTCAGCCCCACCCAGCCACCCTCCTCAATCTCCCACCAGCCCCCCAGCAATGTCTCCAGCCAGGGATTCCCATGGCTTTCTCCTCATACACATGCTCTTAATGATGCAGTGTCTGAGCTGTCCATCCGTGCGCATATCTACCACCAGCCTCCTTGAGCACATGTCATATCCCGTCGGGTGGTAATGGCCACGGTGGGGAAATGAGTTCCAAAGGAATGTCAAGTGTGCACCATGTTGGATCCACCTAGTGTCATTACCTCTCCTTTCCACTGAGCACTTCAGCTGAGAACAGGGCCCCTGGCTGAGCCTCCCAGCTGGATGGAGGGTTGAGGAGAGAGGAAGGGAAAAGGAGACTGGAAACAGTTTCTAATCCCAAATCCCCAAAGAAGTCTGTGGAAGCTCTGAGCTCAAAACGAGGCTTATGCCATTTGCCAGAGCACAGAAGCTGTCCTCACCACTGACACCACTGTCACCAAAGCTGAAATACAGACTGAGGGATTTGGGGTAGGAGGCTCTATGGGGCCTCAAGGCTGACAGGTTTCACAGAGGCACACCCCACCTTACAGCCCGCCCCCTCCCTCAGTCCCTGGGTTTTCCCCCTGTCCCTGCCCTGGCTGGGTTATAAATAGCCAGAACACATCTGAAGGGCTCTTTCAGCCACAATTCCTCATTTGGTTTGGGTGGGTGAGGCTGTTCCCAGTGCTTGGGAACAACCAGGCCTGGCATTCCCCAGGGCACAAGTGTGCCAGCCCAGGGCTCTATGCCACAGTTTTTGTCTCGCACCCCACGAGCTTCAAGTGCATGGCAGGACTGACCCACGGCTCAGACATACAGGTGGAATGGGAGAAGGACCTGAAAGCCCAAGGGCCCCTCCTGTGTCCCTTCCCCCACCCAAGGGGGGGAAGCGCCCCCAGAAGTCTCTTGGAGTATGCCGGTCTTCATTCTCCATGCCCCTAACCAGCCTAGCTGGATCAACACCCATTTCTTCCCCAAACCCTGAAACCTCTCCCAAGCTGCTCCCTAAACATCCAAGGCATCTCTGCTCCACCCCACCCCAGCTGGTTGGAAATTCCAGTGAGTAACTAGAATGCCCTTCCATCTCCATCGGGCACACAGGCACCACTCAGAGGCCCTCAGTCCTCCCCCTGGGGGGGAAGTGACTCACAAGTCCCAGCAATGCCCCCTCCCTTTCCCCTGAGAATGCCCTGAGCCAGCCCTGGACCTGCGCTTCCTCCCTGCACCCTCCATACTCTGCTGTTTCGGCCTGGCTCCCGCTCCTCCTCTCCAGGAAGCCGCCTGCTCCGAAGGCCCCTTAACTGCCGTATCCCAAAGTCAGAGGCCCCCCTCTCCTACTCCTGGGCCTCCGCAGCCTGGACTTCCTCAAATCCTGCAGCTCCCATGAGCATGCTGGTGCTGCTCTGACCGCTCCGGTTTCGGGGGGCCCTCCTTACTCCTGCCTCCTTGAACACGGCATCGCCCATTCAGGACCCCTGCCTCAGCCCGCTGCTCTCCACCCCCGAAGAAGTCTTCCCTTCCTACTTCCAGGCCGATGGCGGCCCATCACCATTTGCACCCCGGCATCTTGCTCAGCTCCAAGCATGACATCCCTGCCTGCAGCTAGGTCTCTCTCAGAAGTCCCACCAACAGCCTGTTAACTCCACCCACCCACACCAAGTGCCCCCCACTCCCATGCCAGCTTCCCCTTCTGGCTTCTCCACTTCTGTGGCAGGGCCACCATCTTGCGACTCTTTCTTCCCTCGGGCCCCACATCCCTTTTACCGAGTCCCCTTCGTTCTTCCTTTTTTTTCCCTTTTTTTTTTTAAAAGCCACCACCCCGACCAAAGTTTGCATCATCTCACCCCTGCACGGTCAGAATAATGTTCCATTTTGAGTCCTGATCTTGCCTGTCCATCTATCTGCTCCCTCGTTTGTCCCTTCATACCCAGAGAAGGCTTGGCGTTACAAACACAAATCTGGGAGACATAGCCATTAGAGTGCTCTCAACCTATATGAAGTGAAGGACACAGGAACAATCAGCACAGTGGGGACATAGGACAAAGATACTATCCCTGCTTCAGAGGAAAAGCTTCACAGAAGAGTGGCTTCCAAGCAGCATCTGGAAAAGGGGATGAGTTGGGGGGCGCCTGGGTGGCTCAGTTTGTTGAGTGACTGACTTCGGCTCAGGTCTTGATCGCACAGTTTGTGGGTTTGAGCCCCTGGAGCCTGCTTCGGATTCTGTGTCTCCCTCTCTCTCTGCCCCTCCCCCACTCATGCTGCTTCTCTCCCGCTCTCTCTCTCTCTCAAAAATATATAAACATTAAAAAAAGAAAAAAAAGAAAAGGGGAAGAGTTTGCAGGCAAAGGGTGGGAGGCCAAAAAGGAGAACTTTCTGTAAGCAAACACAGATGGAGAAGAGAATAGAAAAACGGGCAGGAGGTGAACTTGGAGATGTGAGCTGGAACCATGCTGCAGAGGGCGAGGAGCACCGAGATTTCTGACACTTGCCAAGCCCACGCTCTCAAAGCCACCGACAGTCTCCTCTCCCCAAACCCTACTGCCTTCCCTTACACTCATTCTCCATCCCTCATTCTCTGAGCCCCTATATCAGTAAGTATCTGTTAACTGCCTACTCTGCACTGGGCATTTGTATCACACCCACAAACGGGATGCTAGATCTACCACCTCGGAGCTGACCGCCTTGGGGACAGACTGGCCACTGTGAGCCATGGCAGTGCCAGGAGAGGGGCACAATCTCAGAACCAGGGGGCTGAGGTACAACCCTCCCGGGAAGGGGAACGCGGAAATGTCTACGTGATATTAAATGCTCACACCCTCTGAGGCAGCAACTCCACTTTAAGGGCTTTTTCCGCAAGAACATTTCTACAAGGGCGCGAAGATCTGTGTACGACATTCACTGCAGCGCAAGGCCAGAAACAGCCCCAGTGCCCAGCAGAAGGGGATGGCTAAGTGAGTTATGGTACATGTGTCACATGGAGGGGACATGCAGGCGTGTCACATGGTAAAATAAGGAGAAGTACACAACCGTCTCTTAACAGAAGTTCTGTCTGGAGGATGGCACTTTGGGAGGCTTTCACTTTCTACATTACATGTTTCTGTAAAGTCTGAGTTTTCAGTGAGGTAATCAGGGAAAATAAAGAAGTTTAAAAAAGAAGTGTGGTGAGTGCTCTGGCTGGGAAAGTAGAGTGAGCGGCGGCTCTCTCCATGGCACAGAGAGCACGAGACAGTTGATGCCAGGGGGCGGGGGGGGGTGTTAGCCGCAGAAGGTTCTCTGCGGGATGTCATGCTGAAACTCATCCCTCAAAGTGAACAGGGGCTGGCCATGCAGTGGGGGAGGCGGAGGAGGGCAGACAGGACTGGGGGAGGCACAATGAAAAGAATTCAGTCGGGTAGCGAGTGTTCATTCAATCAGTCAAGGATATTTACTGAGCAGCTATTATATGCCAAGTGGTCAGATGGAGCAGGGTCTTGGAGGCATTGCTGAGGGTTGGAGACCATACCATAAGGAGAGAGGGGAGGGCACTGAAGGGCTTTAAGCAGGGAATGATAGGACCATTGTTCAATGGTCATCCCTCCCACTGACATCAGATTATTCTTTCTAAAACATTGCTCACTCCGTGCCTTTCTAAAACATTGCTCACTCCGTGCCCAGCAGGAAGCCACCAAATCGGCCCAAACAAGGGCAGTGGGGCCCTTGCTGGTGACTCAACCAATCCATCCAAGTGTTGATGACAACCTCTGAAAGGCCGGCACATTCTCACCTCCAGGCATGTCCTGGGCTTGAAGCCCCTTCCCCCTCCTCTCTGACAATCAGGGGCGCAAGCCCCACCTCCAGGTTTGCTGGAGGCCAATAAGAACTGACGCCAGAGGGCCAGTGCCAGGAGCAAGCAGAGCCGGCTACAGCCACAGATGGAATGAGATTCATCATATTCCTGATACCTTCCTCCCTCTGCCTTCCCTTCTCTGGTTATAGAAGTCCAGAGAAGGGAAGGTAAAAATTCTATATACTCCAAAAATCATATATAGAATTTAATTTGATGAAGCAAATGTTGGGTTTGAGCCAGTACATGGCACTATTTATACAGTAAAACAAAAACAAAATCAAAAAGAACTCCCCTAGATTCCGGATTCGAATCTCCCCTCTGCCTCGACATTTGTGTGACCCTGGGCAAGTCATTCAAACATGCTGGGCCTCAGTTTCCTCATCTGTAAAATGGGGGGTAATCATAACACCAACTCCAGGGTTGCAGTGAGGACTAGTCCACGCAGGGCAGTGCCTGGCGAGTGTCAGCCCTTAACAGGCACAGGCTATCCTCCTTTGCTTGGAGTGCTGGTGGGGTGTGGGGCACAGAAGCGGGGAGCCCCACCTCACTCCCAGCCTCGCCTCCCACCTCTTCCAATGAACCCAGTGCCCGGCCACACCAGACCATTCTCCTTTTCTCAAACCTCCAGAGAGTTTCCCACATTTCAGAACTTACACAGGCCTCTTTATCTAGAATGTTCCTCCTGACCAGTGCCCAGGCAGAAAGAACACTACCTATATCTGAGGCTGCCTCCTACATGCTCCCCACCCTGGTTGCCCCACCTGAGGTCACATGACTCCTCCCTTCGGACGCTGTACATCTTTCCAGGCTGTTGCACAGATGGCCTTGAAATAGAGGGAGTGTGTGTGTGTGTGTGTGTGTGTGTGTGTGTATGAGAGGGGGTTGGGGTAACCCCTGTTCATGCTAATTCCCCACAGCAGTTAGAACAATATCTTGCAAAACGTGGGTGCTCAGAAAATACTTAGTGAGTAGAAATGGAAGCTTACAGGGCAAATCCAAAGCTTACAGGTAAGCAAATGGAAGCTTACAATCTCTCAAGAAGATAAGTCAAGGGGTTGAGGTTGGATGGATGATTCCTATGGAAACTGGTCACATGATATGGGTGCCTAGGGCCAAAGGGATCACAGTCCTCCGAAAGGAAGCAGGCTAAGGGGGAAGGAGGGGTGAGTACCCCCCCGCCCCCGGCGCCAAATGCAGTGGGCCAAGTGTAGCTTTATCTCAATTTCCCAGCACTTCCCTCCTTCCTTAGCTCACAATCCCCTGGCAGGGGGGTGGTGTCCAGGAAGGTGGGCATAAGGGGAACACCCTCGCAGTGGGGGCCAGGGTGGAGTGAAGGCAGGTTGTGGCCAAGTGAGAAATGGCCCAAGACAAGTCTAACCTCCTTCCAGCCCCTGGGCTCTCTTCTGTGTGCCCCTCTTTGCCTTGGATCCTCCCTGACGGTGCCCTCTGAGGGCCCCTCACCAGGCCAGGATGCCGCTGGGGGCTAGCAGGGTCAGGTGGGTCCGAGGGCAGCCAGAGCCAGGGACTCACGTAGAACTGGGTTCACGTCCCAGGAGAGATTAAAATTCAACTATCCCCTCTGGAACTGGTCCTCTGAGTAGCACAGGCAGAATGAGGTGTTCTCATAGTTACTATGTCACTTGGTTTTCGCGGCAGCCCTTCCAGATAGGAGGTGTTTATCCTCGTTTTCAACTGAGGGTACCAAGTCTCAACAAGTTGCCCAAAGCCACACAGCCAGAAAGAGGTAAAAGAAAGGCACTGAGGGCCTTGTCTGGAAAGGTAGCAGAGAGGTACCCACTCACTGGGTGTGGGACCTTAGGCGGGTTGTGTAACCTCTTTGCACCTGAGTTTCCACGTCTGTGAAACAGGGCAGTAATGGTGCCTTGCTCACAAGGTCATGGTGAGGGCTAAGTAAGTTAATGCCTAGAAAGTGCTGTAGGAGGGGCTCCTGGGTGGCTTAGTCGATTAAGCGTCCGACTTTCGCTTAGGTCCTGATCTCGCGGTTCGTGGGTTCGAGCCCCGCTTCTGGCTCTGTGCTGACTGCCAGCTAGGAGCCTGGAGCCTATTTCAGAGTCTGTATCCTCCCTCTCTCTCTGACCCTCCCCTGCTCACGCTGTCTCTCTCTCTCTCTCTCCCTCCTCCTAGGGAAAAAAAAAGTGCTGTACGAGTGCCTCCACTTCCTAAGTGCTATGGAAGTGTTTCTCTTCTTTTTTCTTTTAATTTAGAGAGGGAGAGAGAGCATGGGAGGGAGGGAAGGCCAGAGGGGGAGGGAGAGAGAGCGAGAGAGAGAGAAAGAGAGAGAGAGAGAAAGAGAATCCCAAGCAGGCTCCACGCTCAGCACGGAGTCCAACGTGGCGCTCGATCCTAGGACTCTGGGATCATGACCTGAGGCAAAATCAAGAGTCGGATGCTGAACTGACTGAGCCACCCAGGGGCCCCTCTGGAAGTGTTTCTATGCGTTCTCTTCCTTCCGCCACACGGGCAGGATGGTGAGGGGTCCGGGGACTCTCCAGACAGAAGCAAGCAGTCAGTAACCCTGAGGGTGGAAGGCTCAGCAGTGCATCATCCCTGTGAAAGAAAGCGCCGGCACCCACTAGTGGAGAAACTGGGTGACAATGATGGAAAACGGTCCGTGGGGCAAGGCCCAGCCTGCTGGCAGGGAGGCTCTCCGCCCTACTGCGCAGGGGCAGAGCAGGGGCGGAGCACAACCGCCCCGCCCTCGCCTTTGAGAGGACGAATGCCTCGCTAGAGCACGTTCTCAGGGGCGGGGCTTGCAGAGCGCTCTCTTCGCACGCAGTTTCACCCCAGCCGGTGTGATGACGTGTAGGTCAGTCAACCTCGCTGCCCCACCTGCCGAGACTCCAGGGCCTCAAGTGCAGAGAATGGGCCTGGCTGAGCTCACCCTCATAGCCACAGTGCCCGGGACCTGCCGGGGCTCAGCATCCCCTCACTGAATAAACGTCACTTTGGAAGAAGCCTTACGGGGCGGGCAGATGTGAAATCCATTACGGAACTCTGATCCCAGCACACTGGCGGGGAGGGGCGGACGCAAACAGGCTGTGAGAGCGACAGGGATGCTCCGGGTCAGCCCAGCGTGGGCAACCACGGAAGGCCAGATCCGAGCCAGGTGGGCAGAGGGCATGGGCCAGAGAGGACCTGCTGTGGAGGGGGCTGAGGTTGCAACCAGGGCGCTATGTCTCCCGACATCCTACCTACCTCCTTGTCCACCCAGACAAGCCAAGGAAGCCCCCTGAGCCTTAGTTTCTTCACCTACAAGTGCGGTGAGGGCTCACCCAGTGAGGGGAGGAGTTAGGAGGCAATGAAGCCCGTGGGCTTCGAGCTCACCACAGGATAGGGGTGGGTCCCAAACATCCAGAAAGGATCCAGCAAGGCTGCTGAGACAGGAGGCTGGCAACTTGAGGAGAGAGAGTCTGTCTCAGATTCCACTGGAAGATGGAAACTCCTGAGAGGAGTAAAGACCATGGCAGCGGCTCGCCCTCCCAACCCAGGCCTCTAACACCGTCCAGAGGCACCAGACTGGGACACAATCTCACATGCTCTGGCTCTCCACGTGGCTTCTCCATTCACCTGGAAGCAACCTCAAATCCCAAAATCCAGCCTTCGGAAGGGACTGAGGAAGGAAAGAGGGAGCAGCGATTTGTCCGAGCTTCATACCCTGAGACTGCGTCTGACTCCTTGGCCACTCGGTGCTACTCAGTTCAATTCCACAAACAGCAGACGAGGACCCCCAGGTGCCAGGAGCTGCTGAGGGGGGCCATGGAGATGACCAGGGATTGGGGCTCCCGGCACGGCAGACCTGTGCCACAAGTAACGCTACACTATTCCCAAAGAGCAAAGGGCTCAGCGAAGGGCTGTTGAAAGCTTCACAAAGGAGGTGGTGTCTGAGCAGACTTGGTAGCACAGCACAGGTTCTGGCATCAAAGAGACCCGAGTTTACACAAGTCTCTGGCCCACTGGCTAGCCTTGGGTGAATTATGTCACCGCTGTCAGCTTGTTTCCTCACCTGTAAAATGATGATCACTGCACCGACTTCATAGGGATCTGGGAGCCCTAAATGAGGCAACCCGTGTAAAAGGCTCCGTGAAAGTCCAAGCAGCTGTGATTATGGGGTGGGGGGGGGATGAGAAGGACAACAGTGATCATTTCAACGCCCCCCCACCCTTACTTTGGATTCTCCTGCTGGCTAAAGTCTGAACCTCTCAATTCGCCCTTTCATTAGGTACCTTTGACCTGCGTCTGGATACCACAGGAACTACAGAGTGAGTTCGACACTGAGCAGTCCCACCGACATGGGTACAGACGCTACAATTTGCAAAGCGGCCTGCCTGACGCTGGCTCGTGGAAACCTCACGACGGGGTGTGCGGTCAGGAGGGAGGAAATTCTCAGTATCTTCCCTTTACAGATGAGAAAACTGGAGCCAGACAGGGAGAGTGGCATCCCTCAGGTCACACAGCTAGGAAGTGACAATGCCCAGATCTTTTCTCTGCCTGGTTTCCACTTTTCACTGCGTCTTCCAAGAGGGGAGCCAGAGGAGCCTCTGGCTTGTGGGGAGCAAGCCTTTCTGTGAGACCACGGTCCTGGCAGAGGAATGTGGACCCCAACTTGGCAGCCGAGATCAAGAGTCCCTGCCCTGCCTTCTTCCCCAGGTGAACTCAGGCACTCTCAGTTAAATCGAGCCACCACGATATGAGGCCCTGGCCCTACTAAGACTCTCACTCAGCCTGGGCTTGAGGAGAGTGAAGAGTCTGCAGGGCAGGGCTTGAGGTTTCCCCCTAATGCCTAGTGGGCGGTGCGGCGGAAGCACACCGAAGACTGAGAGCCACAGAACAAGGCTGCAGGGGGCGGGTTGGGGAGTGAGGAGGAGGGGACATCAAGAAGCCTGGCTGCCCCCCGGCTGACCATACCTGGCAGGACCTGATCCAACCCCAGAAAGAAGGTTCCAAAAAGCGGAGTCGCGGGGCGCCTGGGTGGCCTAGTCGGTTAAGCGTCCGACTTTCGCTTAGGTCATGATCTCGCGGTTCGTGGGTTCGAGCCCCGCGTCGGGCTCTGTGCTGACTGCCAGCTCAGAGCCTGTAGCCTGTTTCAGTCTGTGACTCCCTCTCTCTCTGACCCTCCCCTGCTCATGCTGTCTCTCTCTCTCTCTCCTAGAAATAAATAAAAACATAAAAAAAAAAAAACAAAAAACAAAAAGCGGAGTCGGTTCTTGTCTAGCAAATAGGCATTAGACCAGGCCGTTGCAACAGTCTGGGCTCTGGCGAGAAAAGTCTTGCGGGTGCCAGTCCCCAAGCACCCACAGTGAGCCAGACCCAGTGCGGCAGGCTTTAACCCGAGCCATCCCAGTCTCCCCTCGGCCACCCTTCAGGCAGCTGGTCCTATTTCGAGATGAGGAAAGTGAGGCTCAGGAGGGTCAGGGCACTCATCCACGGCCTTACAGCTAGAGAGCAGCAAGTGTTCATCTAGCCAAAGCTCATGCTCCTTCCGTTCTCTGGGCTGCTGGTGGAGTGAGACTGCCAAGATTGTTACATTTATGTGTCAACCTGACTGGGCCACCTGTACCCAGACATTCAGTCAAAATTATTCTGAGTGTGTCGGTGAGGGCATTTCTGAGTGAGGTTAACATTTGCATCAGGTGACTCAGTATAGCAGCCCCTCTCCCTGATATGGGTGGTGGGCCTCATCTAATCAGCTGAAGACCCAAATAGAACAAAAAGGCCTAATAAAAGGGAACTCTTCCTGCCAGTCAAGCTGAGACATAAGTCTCTTCCAGGCTTTAGCCTCACACTGGAACACTGGCCCTTCTTGGATTTTGAGCCTGCTGGCTTTCAGACTAGAACTCACACCATTTGGCTCTGCTGGTCCTCAGGCCTTCAGGCCCAACCTGAAACAATACATCATTCCTGGGTGTCCAGCTTGCGGACTATAGATCTTGGTACTTCTTGCCCTCCATAATCAAGTGCACCGATTCCTTATCAAAAATCTCTCTACAGAGGGGCGCGCCTGGGTGGCTCAGTTGGTTAAGTGTCCAACTTCGGCTCAGGTCATGATTTCACGGTTTGTGAGTTCAAGCCCCACGTCAGGCTCTGTGCTGACAGCTCGGAACCTGAGGCTGCTTCAGATTCTGTGTCTCCCTCTCTCTCTGCTCCTCCCGGCTCATTCTCTGTGTCTGTCTCTCTCAAAAATGAATAAGCATTAAAAAAAATAATAAACCTCTCTACAGATATAGATAGCCATCCCTTTGGTTCTTTTTCTCTGGAGGACCCTGACCAAATACAAAGACCAAACCTTAGGCTTCCTGGCACAGGTTGGCTGCATATAGGGGTGTGACATGCCCCGCTGCCAGAGGCCAGACATCTGAATACTTAGAACAATTGTCTGATTTGGTCCAAAAGTCCCCTTGGTTCCCAAGGCCCCAACAGGAAGCCTGGCAGGGAGGGGACCTGCCTAGCCAAATGAACACAGCCAAGTAGCAAAAACCTTGGTTTTCTGCTTTGTTTGGTTTGTAAACCAAAATAGCGCCCAAGTACTCAGGAAGGGGTGTGTCAACTCTCTGCGGTACCCCAACGTAAACAGCAATACTTGCAGAGTCCACTAGATGGCGCCAGTGACCCAGAGGAAAGGGCAGAAATGCAACTAACTCCAGGAAGGAAGGTGGGCAGGAAGAGGGGGTTCATCAGACTGGAATCGTCACCAGGATCTCCAAGTTGGATAAATGCCCCCCACCCTTATCTGGCATCACTTCTAGCCAATGGTGTAAAAAAATAAATTCCGGGGTTCCCAAGCACTTTAGTCAGTTCTCACTGTAGCATCTCTGGATTTCAAAGTCCTCAAAAAAGCCAAGTTAGTCACTCATGAGCCAGCAAACAAAATGGGCAGCGACAAAGTGAGGAAAGTCACTGGCCCAAAGCCTCAGAGCTCCAGGCAGGAGGGGGTCTCCTGTTGTGCCCCTGACCTGTTTCACTGAAAAAAAAAACCCATCAGTACCTTTCACCAAGGAATCTAAACATCGATGGGCAAACGCGCCACTGAGGTGGTCATGTGACGAGGGAAGGAACAGGGCAGGACGCAAGGAGGAAGGCGGGGAGGGTGGGGGGAGGGAATGAGGGGGGAAGAAAATGGCAGAGGCACTTGGCTTGTCAGCAAGCAGCTCTGTTTGGCCACACGTTCTCGACTCTCAGCCAGCATTCTTGGCTCTGGGGTGGCTCCTACAGTGAATCTCCCCTCACCTGCTCACATGGAGTAGCAGCTGAGTCCTCCAGGGGGCCTCTGAGCTCTGTTTGGCCAGAGACCTGAAGGCAGAGATGGGAAGCAAGAGTTTTAGTCTTGTTTCCCCTGGTTGGCCTCAGTTCACGCCCCAGAATACTCTGTCCATCACTAGCAAAAACCCTGCCCTGCATGTCCAAGATGGTGGACTCTCACGTTCCGTAGGATGACTGGGCAACGCCCCGGAATGCCAGCTGTGGGGGTCCTGAACCTCACCCGTCCCCTCCACCTCCCACCTGCCCCCACCATCCGTTTCCAAACTTGCCTGCCTGGCAGCCACGAAGCTCTCCCTCAGCCTCTGTTGCCATGGCAACAATGTGGCTTCCCCCAAGTGGGAAGCCGGTTGCCAAGGCCCTTGTTGCCAAAGGCTATAACAGCCACCCCGGTGTGTGAAGAGGGGGTGAGAGCTCTGAGGAGAGGTGGAAGGTGGCCAAGGAGCCTCGGAGGGAAAGAAGCAGGGGGCTCTCCAGAAATGGTAGAGTCCAGGCAGCCCTCCTGTGGCGCGGAGATTGCCGGGCCCTTCTGGAGGGGAACGAGTATCTCACAGCATCTCAGTGACTGCCCCTCGGAGGTATTAGAAGGAGGAAAGGGGTTCCCCACAGAACACATCTGGACAAGCCCTCTACCAAGCAGGGCCAGGCACTCCAAGCCCCAGCCCCCCAATGGAGGAAGGGCTTTGATTCTCCCCAACTCCAGAAAAGCGGCCCCCAGGAACCCCTCTGTCTTGCCTGCTCATGTGTCTCAGGTGCACGCATACAAGCTGGGCCCAGACACCGCTGGTCCCTGCGGCCAGGAACAGCATTCATTACAAGCACTGCTAACCTCCCGGCCTGTCTCAAAGCACATACTTAATATTCCTTGTAAGATGCTTCTCTTTGGATCAGAGCTCTCATCAGTCGACAGGAGGAGAGGAGGACACCATTAGGGCCAGTTCCCTTCCAGAGTCAACAGAGGAGGGCAGCATGGGGGCCCTTGATCTTCAGGGAATGTTATGGAAGCAGCTCGCTCCACCCCACAGGGAGCACGGAGACCAGCCTCGCTTTGCTGAGCCGGCATCTGTGCGTTTACAGCCCACAGGTCACGTGTGCACCTCCGGCCCAGGGAGAAGGGCCCGTTCCCTCCCCCAGGCCCCATCCTGCTAGAGAGGGGCTGGAAGAGAACGCTGAGAGGAAGGGAGGGTGTCCAGAAGGCAGGGGAAGCAGATGGCTGGTAGAGGAGGCAGAGAGAGGTGCAGGGGTGGCAGAGAGAGCAGCAGGTGGTGGTGCGGAGCCTAGTCTGAGAGGGGCCCAGGACTGGGATGAGATGACGAGGGCACCAGGTCCGCATCTCCCCAGCCCTGCTCCCCCAGCAGCATCCCAAGCAGAGCCTGGCCCGTGACACCCCTGCCTGCCTCCCCCTGTCCCCCATAACCCCCTCTTGCCCACCCCAGAAGGAAAAGCAGGTGTACCTACCCCAGGCGCCAGCCCCTCGGGTGGGGTGGGGGAGATGCTGTCCCCGCCGCCCTGGCCACGGGCACTGAGCTGGGGCGACATGGTGGGCGACTCGTCGATGTACGGCATGGTCTCCGAGCCCTCCGGGGGCCCCTTCTGCTCCTCATTCCCTTCTCCGTCGTAGTCGTCTGCCCCGTAGCTGAAGTCTGAGACAAGGAACAAGAAAGGCCACTGAGAGTCCTCCACCAGGGCTGCTAGGGACTGATAGCGCAGTGGGCGCCGGCGGCGACCCCCGGCTGCCATGCCCCCCGGTGCAGCATGCACGGCCAGGCCCAGGCGGGGGCTGCGCGGGGGCCCCGGGCCTCGAGAGGGGCTGGGGAGCGCCAGCAGGTCCCGGGGCTGCAGTTCAGGGGCTGCTGGGCGTCGGGGAGGAGCGGCTCCACTGTTGCCACTCGCTTAAGAGCATGTCAGTCGCGGATTTCGAGCCGCGCTTTCCTCTGCCTCCTGCCTAATTCCAAGTCTAAAAATTCACAGTGGGAGCAGGAGGCAGGGCGCTGCCAACTCTCCTCTCTGAGTCACCATTTTGCTTTTTATAGGGAATAGGGAGGGGGGGCGGGCCGAGCGATGTCACTTCCTGAGCCCCTCCTCCTTGGGTACCATTTGTACACAGAGCCGATGCCTGGCATGGGGGGCAGAGCAGGTTTCGGGGTGGAGGGTGGAGGCACCGCACTGGGGAGCCCTCGCTCCTCTGAACGAGGCCCCTGTGCAAGATGGAGCCCACGGCTGGCACAGTGTGGGCGAGAAGGTGGCTCTGGGGCCTGGCAGGGACATGGTTTCACAGTAGACTCCAAAGTCGGCACTTATTTCTAGAATTTCAATGGAGGCTCCCTTCGGAGAAGAGGGAAGAAAGGGCTGCAGGGAAGTGGAGCTGCCGTTAACCCCCTTGGTGCTGCCGGCACCAACCAGGCCGCAGAGCCCACCCACGGACACCCCTCCCGGGAACGGCGTGCCGGGCTGAGGGGGCACAGGGCAGCACCCCGCAAAGCCCCGCAAGCTCCACCAGTGGGGTCTCCCCTGCAGCAGCACCAGCCATCATCTCACGGCCCCTCCCCCGCCGGGCTGGGCCTTGTCCCATCGTCTGCTCCAGCTCACTTCTTCCGGGATGCTCTCCCTAGGGTCCCAGCTCAGAACCACAGCACGTGGCCTTCTAGCGCCTCTGTTCATCTTGCCCATTTGTCCCTGCATGCCTGGGGCAGGAACGGGGTGCCTCAGTCACTGCTGTGTGCCCAGAACCCAGGGGCCGACATGCAGCAGGATCGCAGGAAACGTGCGTGGAGCGAATGCATGAGCAGAGGAATGCGCTGTCCCTCTCAGGTCTCAGGCTTGAGCCAAATTCTCCACGGGGCCCTGGCTCTTCCTCTACTGTCACAACATACCAGCCCCAGGGCAGCCGGCAGCCTGAGAATGGTGTCAACAGGTCACCAGGGCGTCTGGCCACAGCTATGCTCAGTCCAATCTGGCCCTTTGGCAGCCGACAGCTCCCCGAGCCCTGCTGCACCTGCTCCCTCTGACTTCCTCTCCAGTCTCTGCACTGACGGCCCATTAAGCTGTCAGAGAACATAAACTATTATTTTTTTTCCCAGAACAGGCGTGCATGCGAAGAGCCACAGGATCCAGCCTCTGCAATGTGTGTGTGCCCTGCACGTGGAAACGGCTCACTGACCAGAGCACACGGGGCCTACGCACAGGGCTGGCGGCCGCTGAGCCGACTCTACTTCCAGGGGCAGGAGGGAGGAAGAGAAGTCACAGCATCCATGCTGCCCGAGTCTGGCACTGGGAGGGGGCCCGGCTGTCTAGGGAGACCTACCCACTTTGGAGAAGCACAGAAGGGAACGGAACATCACGTTAACTTGCCATCTCTCCTCCAGGAGGCTCCTGTTAGTGTCCGGAGTCCCAGTCGCTGGGGTCTGAGCTACGGTGAACCCTGACCCGGCCAACAGTTCTGATTCCAGCAGGCTGTGCTGACCCTCCTGTACCCTGACCTATACTTCCAGGGGTCACAGGACCAGGCCCGTTAGTCTCGATTTGTTTCCAAGGGGCAGAGGGAAACAACAGGGAAGGGGTATGACTCGCCTCTCTACCACACCATCGGGAGCTGCCTGGGTCATGGCAAGGCGGGAAGGTCTCTGGTAACCTTCCCTCACATGTGCATGGTTCAGCCTTATCAAGTGGCAGCCAGGGACCCGCGTCCCCTGATCCTCTCAACCCACCCGCATCTGGAAGGCTGGTCTTACCATCTCCCATTTGCAGACAACGTCTCTGAGTCTCAGAGAGATTTGTCCAGCAAGGATCTGAACCCAGGTCTGTCTGCAAATGCCATCCTTTCCCCTTTGAGCTTCACAGATCTTCCAGAGAAATCTACTTCCACAGCTCTCCTCGTCAGGGGAGGCTGACCAAAGCGGGGAGGGAAGGGTGCCAGCCATAGCAGTGGGGGAGGCCCAGAAGTGGAGAGAATGCATACAGAGCTCTCTGCAAATGTTCTTAGATGCTTGTCCTTTCATTCCACCCTCTGTGAAACCCTGACAGCCCAGGAAGTCGGTCAGAGACCCCGGAGAGCCCTTACCAGGAAAAGGGAAACAAAAGATATAGAAAAGACAGAGAAACCAACCCTCAGAGAAGGAAGGAGTCCCGGGTACTCAGGAGGATGGAAATCTACCAAGCACAGGCTTCGGTTTACAAGAGGCCGTGGACAGAAAGGCTGAGTTGACTATGGCTTGGCCACTAGGTCTTAAAGAGAGAAGGCAGAACAGGTTCCTAACAGTCAATATCCATTTCCCCTCCTGGTAACAGAAATATCATTACATTTGGAGTGGCAGTGTGCCCAGTGGCTAGCTAAAAGACTACTTTCTCTAGTGGTGTGGGCCACGTGAATAAGTTCCAACCAACCAGATCTTAAGTGGATATGTGTGAAACCTCAAGGAAGGCTTCTAAAAAAGACTGATTTAACTAGAAGGTACGCCAATGCCCCTCTGCCCCCATGTTTCCTCCTTCTATTGCCAGTCTGGAAAGCAGATGGGATGGCTGGAGCTCCAGCAGCCATATTAAACCAATGAGGTGACGTTGAGGCTAGAAGCCAGCGCCAAAGATAACTGAGGAGAAAGCTAGGAATCTGGGCTGGAGGTGGCACAACGAACTGCCATAGCACTCCAGGACTGTCTACCTCTAGACTTGTTTTAGAGGAGAGGGAAAAAAAATGCTTATGTTATTGAAGCCAGTATCATTTAGTTTTTATGTTATATGTAGTCAAATTTAATTATTTGACTGATCCAGATGATTTTCCTTGACATTTTGTCTGAGTGCTCTTCCTACCACTTTCACTGTTCCTTCTAAGTCACCTTTGTGGAATCTTGCTCTGCCCACCCCTTAAAAATGGGTATTCCTTATATATCCTTACAATAGATAAGAGGCCATTAAAAAGGGACAAACTGCTGATACACGGGACAACAGAAATAGCTCTTACAAGCATTATGGTGAGTGAAGAAAGCCAGACAAAGGAGCACATCCTGTCTGGTTCCACTTACATGAAGTTCTAGAACAGACAAAACCAATCTGTGGTTGAAAACAAAGAGAAGATAGCAGTTACCTCTGGGGTAGAGAGAGCAGCTGACTGTAAGGGACACAGGGAACTTTCTAGGGTGATGGATGTTTTGTATCTTGACAGGGATTTGGGGTACACAAGTTGATGCCTTCACCAACTCCATCAAATACATATAAGATGTGTGCATTTCACTAAATATTGAACTCCAGCGAATGATTTCCATGCTTAACTGTTGCAGTGAAGTGTACTACTGTTTGCAACTGACTCCAAAGTGCAAAAGAAAACAAGATGGAGAGGTGCCTGGAGGGCTCAGTCGGTTAAGCCTGAGAAAAAAAAGTTTTTTAATGTTTATTCATTTTTGAGAGAGACAGAGTGTTAGCAGGGAGGGGCAGAGAGAGGGGGAGACACAGAATCCGAAGCAGGCTCCAGGCTGTCAGCGCAGAGCCCGACATGGGGCTCGAGCCCACAAACCACGAGATCATGACCTGAGCTCGTCGGAAGCCTAACCGACTGAGCCACCCAGGTGCCCCAAGCATCCATGAGTTCACGAGTTCAAGCCCCGCACTGGGCTCTGTACTGAGAGTGTGGAACCTGCTTGGGATTCTCTCCTTCCCTCTCGCTCTGTCTCTCCCTCTTTCTCTCTCTCAAAATAAATAAACTTAAAAAAAAATAAGAAACATAAAATGTTAGCCTCCCTTGTAATCAAAGGAAATTGATTGTGTGTGTGTGTGTGTGTGTGTGTGTGTGTGTGTTGCGATTTTTCTATCAAATCAGCAAGGTTTAAAAAAAAAAATACCCAGAGTTGCCAGGGAGCAAGTACTATCAGAAATTCATGGAGGGTATGGGGGTGCACGTCTCGCTCAGGTGGTGGAAGGTGCAACTCTTGATCTTAGCGTTTTGAGTTTGTTGTATGTAGAGATTACTTAAAAATGAAATCTTAGGGGCGCCTGGGT
Source organism: Hyaena hyaena (assembly GCF_003009895.1). Taxonomy (NCBI): domain Eukaryota; kingdom Metazoa; phylum Chordata; class Mammalia; order Carnivora; family Hyaenidae; genus Hyaena; species Hyaena hyaena. The sequence continues at coordinate 5,664,531 of NW_024080642.1, read as the reverse complement.
GGCTTAGTCAGTTGGGCGTCCGACTTCAGCTCAGGTCATGATCTCTCAGTTCTTGAGTTTGAGCCCCATGTCGGGCTCTGTGCTGACAGCTCAGGGCCTGGAGCCTGCTTTAGATTCTGTGTCTCACCCTCTCTCTGCCCCTCCCCTGCTCATGCTGTCTCACTCTCAAAAATAAATAAAAACATTAAAGTTTTTTTAATAAAATTAAATCTTAAAAAAAAAGAAACTCTTGGAGGGCATGTACCACAGGCGGGCACAGCTTTTCTAAAGTCAGTTTGGGAACTGGTTTGGAAAGCTTTATTTGTTGGCAGAGCAATTAACCCAACATAACCCTAGATTATGTCCTAAGAAATTAATTACAAGTGTATCTACAAATAAGGTTACAAGGTTATTAATCACAGGGTTCTTTATGATTGTGAAATATTAAAAACAACCAAAATGATTAATTATAGGGAGCTGGTTGAGTAAAGTACGGTATTTCTCCAAGATGGACTCCTACATAACCATTAAAATTATATGGATGGTGGATATCATCTTTTTAAGTGAAAAGGGAAATAACAGCATGTACAGTATGATACTAGGTTTGAAAAAGTAAAAGGGTCTGTATGTGCACAGGATAAATACAAGGCAACAGCACAAAACAATTATAAAGCCCTCAGATTCCAAGAATTTGGGAGAAATTAATACATGATCTCTGCCGTTTAGAACCGTAAATACTGCTGGTCTCCTAACCAATATCCATCTTCCCTTCTCCCCTGCTTAACCTACACAGGTTTCATACGAGGTGGCAGAGGACACAGTCCCAGGCAAGATACTCCTTTTCTCTGCTTCTCTTGCAGCTAGGAGGGGCCATTCGACATCATTCGGGTCAATGAGACCCAAGTAAAGCATGATGGGGCCTCAGCAAGGCTTTGCTTGGATCATTAAAAAGGTACTTCTTGCCTTAAGCACAGACATTTCCTTGATGCTGTTGAGCTACTGAATCACACTAGAAATAGTCCATCTTGCTTTTTATTTAAGTGAAAAATATAAGCCCCTATATGTTGGATTTTCTGCCTCTTCAAACACATTCCTGCGTGATATCCTTCCAGGCCAGCGGAGAAGGCTGTCCAATAAGCAATAAGACATCCTAGGTGCTATGATAAAAGTACCTCACAGGTGAGGCAGAGAGGAGGGAGGAGACAACAGTGTGGGTTAGGGGACAGCTGGAAAAGCTTAGGTGGTACTCAAAGGGACGTGGTTTATTTATTTATTTTGAGAGAGCGTGAGTGTGCACAAGCAGGGGAGGGGCAGAGGGAGAGGGACAAAGAGAACCCCAAGCAGGCTCAGCACTGTCAGCACAGAGCCTGATGCAGGGCTTGAACTCACACGCCATGAGATCATGACCTGAGCCAAAACCAAGAGACCGAGGCTTAACCAGCAGAGCCACCCAGGTGCCCCAAAGGGAGGTGGTTTATTACTGTGGCTGAGAGCAAGACCCTAGGGTCACACAGCCTAGCTTCCAATCCAGGCTCCATCACTTCCTAACCTCTCTGTGCTCAGAAGAGTGCCTGGCACAGTGCAGCCGCCCATAAATGGACACTGGTTAACCGAGTGACTGTGAAAGAGGATGATGAAGGGGCTAAGTGCCCAGGCCTGCTTTGAGGATTAACTGGAATAATGCATGCGAAGCACTTAGCACATAGTAAGCACCCAATAAATCTTAGTGGCTATTATTAATATTATTAATTGAATCTTGAAAGATGTGTGGGTGCTTGCCAGGCGGATGGGGATGGGAGCAGAGTTCTAGGCAATGAGAAGAGGCTTGGCAGAGGCAGAGCGTGTAAAACAGCAAGGCCCCTCTAGGGGACAGCCCAGCACGGCTGCGACACCGAGCGACCAGGAGAGCAACATGGCAGATAGCACTGGAGAAGCGGCACAGACCGGCACACTGAGGGCTCGCGAGCCAAGCGAAGCGTTAGGCAGGACCCACTGGGGGCCGCTGATCTGGACCGTTACTTGCTGTGGGGTCTTGCCAGCCACATCATTGCCAAATATCGCTAAACTAGATAATGCCGCTCGATGCAGAAGTTCCTCTCGAGAGAAAGACAACGCAAGCAGAATCCCGTGACCTCCGAATCTCGTAGGAGTCGTCTGGATTGGGACCCCATGTGAACCTGGGGTTACCTCTTCCAAGTCTATAATGGAGTCTGTGCCAGATGACAGAACATGAGGCGACTGGTGACAGACATGGGGACCTCAGACATGCTCTTGTTGGGCAAGGTAAGAGCTGGCCTCGGGGTGGGTTCAAACCCAGGCGACCAGCCCTCATTTCCACCATCCGAAGGTCTGGTAGGTGCAAGGGGAGGAAGGGGTGCCCAAATGGCTGGAGGCGCACAAATGTCAAGCTGTTTACAACCTTCCCGAAGACTGCCCAGCACCGGTGATGGATGGACACGGCCAAGACCATGTCCTGGTGCACCCAACCTCCAAAACAGATGCTGGGAGCGATTTGGGGGGGGTCTTTCCAACCCCTTCCCGGACACTCTAAGAACCAGTGGGTGCAGGACAGAGTGAAGTTCTGGGTGTGGAACAGTCCGGCCCTCCCAGCAGGGGTGCTACGAAGGCTGATATGAGGTGATGAGCTTACTTCCTGCCCGAGATCGGACACAGGAGTGGGGGAGGGAAAGCTTGGGAGAACAGCTGAGCGCAGCCCAGTCCTGACCATCATTCCCACCAAAGCGGCATCAAAAGTCTTCAGAGACCATCCAAAGTCTCCGCCCGCCACACCGTGCATCAGGTGGTAACACAGCACAGGGGCACAGACACCATTCTTGCCCCCTGGGATCTCCCAGTGTGGTCCTACGCATGCGTGCTGTCCTCTGTATCCTGGGCACAGCTTGATTTCATCTTCCAAGTCACCCCATGACTGACAAACCTTACAAACAAGTTGAGCAAAAGAAAGCGGACACAAAAGAACGTATACACAGGATTCCATTTATGTGAAGTTCAACAACACGCAGAACAAGTGGAGGGTGATAGAAAGTCTCGTTAATGGCTCCCTGGGGGTGGGCTACAGGAGGAAGTGGGTGTTGGCTGGGAAGGGGCATGAGGGAACTTTCTGGGGTGCCGAAAATGCTCTGTATCTTGATCTAGGTGGTGATTGCACAAGCAGCCATATGTAAAATTTAAAACCAAGCAAGTAGTACCATTATGATTCTCATTTACAACTGAGGAAGTGAGGGCCCAGGGAGTGAGGTCACTAACTGGAGGTTTAATGGCTGTAAGAGGAAAACCAGGTTGGATAGAAGTCTGACTCCAGGACAAATGCTTTAACCACTGTCGGGTGGGGAATCGAACGAACAGAAAAAGTCATGTGGGCAGGTTGTCGTCAGGGCCCACAAGTGGAAGAAACGACTGGCGTCAAACCCTGGTGGAGGGAGAGATCTATCTGGAGGAGGGTCTGGGCGTCCCTTGACGGGAAGTGAGACAAGCGGGGAAGGAAGCGGCTGTTCCCATTGAGAAGGGCAGAGCTGCAGACGGCGGGGTTCCAGCTGCACCCTTTTGTTCAGGGCACCGCTGGAGCTGAGGTCCCGACGCCCTCCTGCCTGGATAGAGTCCTCCAACTTGCCATTCCTTTCCCCAACTCGCAGAAAAGGATTCTGCTCCCTGTTCAGGCCTCCCCGGATGCCGGGTGCTGGGCTGGGGCCCGCTTCGATCTGTCGTGACACTGTGCATGAGTGGTCTTCCGATGCCGGTCCCTCCCCAGGAGAGGCACAGACCTGCTCATTTCCCCCCAAATCCTCTATGGTCCCCCACGTTCCTCCTCCAACGAAGCTGGGTCTTCCCTACCTTCTCAGCAGGCCAGGACACTGGCTAGACTCAACAGGTGGGGTCAGTTCTGAGGTTGGCAAGCCCGACGGTGACCCACATCTCCTCCACACAGTGAGGGGCTCACAGGGCTACGAAATCTGGCCTCCCCACAACGTGGTGGGAGCTAAGACCCCAAGGCTGACTTATAGTCTAGGGTCGTATCGACCATGCCAGAGCTGGGCTGCCATAGGACTGAAAGAACTGTGTTTAATCAGCTCTGAGGGGGCGCCTGGGTGGCTCAGTCAGTTAAGTGTCCGACTCTTGATTTTGGCTCAGGTGGTGATCCCAGAGTTGTGGGATTGAGCCCCGTGTCAGGCTCTGCGCTGAGTGTGAGGTCTGCTTAAGATTTTCTCTCTGTCTCTTTCTCCCCCCACCCCTCTCTCCGCACCTGGGCAGCTCAGTCAGTTGAATATCCAACTTCAGCTCAGGTCATGATCTCACGGTTCTTGAGTTTGAGCCCCACATCGGGCTCGCTGCTGTCAATGCAGAGCCTGCTTGGGATTCTCTGTTCCCCTCTCTCTCTGTCCCTCCCCCACTTGTGTTCTTTCTCTCGCTCTCAAAAGTAAATAAAACACTGAAGAAAAGAAAAGATCCTCTCTCTCCCTCTGCCCCTCTCCCCCTCACACGCTCTCTCTCTCTTAAAAAAAGAAAAAAAAAGAGCTCTGAGGATTGTCAGCTGGTTGGCTCCAGGCCTCTCTGAGTGTCAGTGTCTCATCTCTGAGACAGGGATAATAGTGCCCATGTCACAGGCTGGCTGTAAGATGACATTAAATAACCTAATTAGGTTAAGGAACTTGGACAGTGTCTGGGCGGAACAGTCCTCAGGAGAGGTTGGCTGAAGGAGCAGGAGAGCAGGAAAGCAGGCTGGACGACTTCAGGGCCCTGTGACCCCAGATGACCCGGGAGATACCAGCGGGAGCCCCTCACTGGCAGCACAGCACTAAGGTGAGGCATCCCTGGACCAGCTCTCTCCTATGGAACAAGCACCCTCCTTCTCAGTATCTCCTCCTCCACAGCCGATGGGGGAGGGGGGAGTGCAGGGCAGCACGATGGTTAAGGGCACACGTAGGCTTTGAGCCAGACTCAGGTTAGAATCCCAGTATTCCCACCTCATAGCCATGTGAGCTTGGGCAAGCTACGTAAGCCTCCGGATCCTCAGTTTCTTCATCTTATAAAAGGGGACAACATATCATCTCATGAGTTTCCTGTGGGGTTCCAGTGAGAAAATATTTGTAGTGCGAAGCACCTGGCCCAGGGCAAATACTAAAGAAGCAGTAATTGTCGTTACTACCTCGTCCCCTTCCAAAGCAGTAAGTGCCCTCCGGGATCTCCTAGTTCTTGGAAAACAAACAAAAAACCAAGGCTTTGGACACAGAACTGGGTTAGGCTCTCACAGGCCTTCCTCCAACAGCTGGCCCAGCTGTTCCTCGAGCAGCCTAAATTCCAGAGGCTCAACTGCTCAACATTGAGGAAGGCAACATAGGTCATCAGAGTAGTTTAACTCTTAAACTTCAAGACAACAGTTCCAACCTTTGCTGCACACTAGAATTCCCTGGAAAGTTTGGAAACTATTGATAACTGGCTCCCACTGCGGAGATCCAGGTAGAGTTGGTATGTTCCGGGGTGGGGTGGGGTGGGGAGGGCTGGGCATAGGGGCTGTTAAACGCTCCCCAGGTTATTCTACTGTATTCTAAGTCTGAGAACCTGCAGATTGAGACAATGGAGTTGAATGGAACTGGGAAGCCATCGGCCACATGGTGTGAGAAGCGCAGGAAAGGTAACTTGCAAGGGGGGGGTTTGAATTAACTTGTGAAAAACGAGGTCTACTGGGGAAGAGGCAGAGGAGGCAGATGTAAAGGGCCTGGCTCAGACCGTACACTGTGGCCAGCTGTCCCATTCATGCAGGGGCTGCGGCAGCCCCCTGGCCCACAGGATAGCCTCCTCAACACTCCAAGGATTTCGGGTGTTAGGCTTGGAGCAGGGGCACTAACCCAGCAAAGGGACAACTGGAAGACAGGGCATCAGGGACGCAGCAGCTGGTTCCTGGAGGTGCCGCTGCACTGTTGGGAGTTGGGAGAGCTCGGTTCTGGCTCTGCCTGGCTGTGGGGTACAGACTCAATGCCCCTACCCCCGAGGGGGTGAGGCTCAGCCTCTGGTTGCCATGGAGATTCGATCAGATCCTCTACCTCCAAGCTCCCTTGGGGAGGTAGGCGGACCAGGGCTGCTTGGAGAAGCCAGGGCCCCAACACCAGAGACAAAGGAATCCTAGGTCTTGGGGTTCAATGGCAGAAGCCTTCGGCAGGTGAGGAGCTGCCAACCCCTGGGCAGAGAGGGGAGACTGGCTTCACCAGGGTCCAGGCTCCGAGAGATCGAAGAGAAATGCTATTATCTGCACCGTGTTTTACAGTGAACAAAGCAAGCCCGAAGCCAGGGTCTCACAATATACGGAGGTTGTCAGAGTAGATATTACTCCCCCATTTCAAACAGAGGGAAACTGAGGTTCAAGAGGGTCTAGGTCTTGTCCAGGGCCACCTGGCTAATAACCAACTGACCCACAAATTAGAGTCTACTCTTTGGACCAAGTCCATTGCTTTCTGACTTTGACATAATCAGCCACCCTGGCCCAGGCAGGGGCCTACAATTTCTAATTGCTCCGTAGAAAAAGCAGTTCTAGGCCCACTGAACATAGAGGAATTCTGGTGCAAAATGGTTAGATGACCTTGCCATAATGGAGGGAATCTTTATGCATAAATGAACAATAGTCATTCAACAAGCATCCCCTACATTATTATGTGCCAGATGCAATGAAAGGAACAGAACCCTCGCAGGACTGGAAGCCCCCACCACTACTACCAGTAGCCTATCAGCCAGTCAGTGGGTTACAATGAGTCAAGCCCGGCACCAGAAGTCGGACAAATCTGGGTTCTGGTCCCAGTTTTTCTGGACTTTCTGCAAAGTGCTCAATCTTTGGGAGCCTCCACTTTCTCACTGTGAATTGGGAAGACACGGCTGTCCTGCCCACCCCATGGGGCTTTTCTGAAGAGTGATGTAAGCTACCAAACAAGACAAGCGTTTCACAAACAGCGTAGCATTCGATCAATCAGACAATAAACATTCCTCTACAAAGAAAGTCAAATTCACATGCATTTGGTCTTTGGTATATTCTGGTTTCCCCCACTAGGTGGCAGGAGTCCGAAGGGCAAGGACAGGCCCCCTTCTGGCACTGGGGACAATATTCACACCCAGCTGAGGCTTGGTGGAAACAGTTCCCCTAAAACTTCTCCGAATCTCCTCCCCTAACAACCAATTTAGTTATTTAGGGTCTCGGGCCAGGAGGTCACTCTGACAAATCCTCCAGGAGTTCTCGCCCTTGCTGGAGTTAACAACTCTAACTTGTCTCCCGCTTCCCCCTGAACTCTCATGAACTGGTGACAAGGATCCTGGACTGATTAGATTTAAGGCTCTGCTCTTCTTTCCCTCTGCCTGCTGCTGGTGGGAAATGCCACTTGGCCCCAAAGAGACAGAAGACGGAGTGGACAGGAAGCAATGAAAAGGGAGAATCAAAGGACTGTTATGACAATGCCTTTCAAATCCAGTCCCACTTATCAGCCAGCTGGGATGGCCTCCTTAAAGCCCCTCTCCCATATATGGTTTCATGAGTCCCTAGAGTGTTTATGAAGAATTAAATGGCTCTCAATCTAGTGCTGAGAAGCAGGAAGGGACAGTTCAGGAAACAGATAAGTAAATGTAAGGTCCAGAGGGGCCAGTAAGATCCCTAAAGCAGCCTTGTACTTTGGTAGCAACCAGGGTTAGAATCTACAACCTCTGCCCTCCATACTAGGGGTTCCCTTCAATCGCAGGGCCAACTGGTCCAGCATGCACATGCTTGCAACCTCTCCCCTCCCCCCCGACACACACCCGCAGAAGCAATTCATATCTGTGTCCGTTGCTGACGGGAGCCCAGATTCGCTGGCATTCAGCTCAAGCTGTGGACTCTCCACAGAGCTTCCCTGGACCTTAAAAATAATTCTATTATTGAACAGGGCCATACAAAATTCATGTCCTTCTCTGTCCCCTCAGCTCCAGAGTGGCAGTGTTTCTGCATGTTCCAACTTCCTTTTGTTGCCCACAGAGAGGGGATGAGAGGACCTCCCCCAAATCAATGGGCTTTTCTGGAACCACCAAATCACCTTTCCTCTGGAGTCGTGCAAAGCCAGATGAGGGCTGAGCCGGGGAAGAGCAACGTGGTTTGCCCAGTTGGCTTCCTCTGCTCTCTGTCCACAGGCACAGATACATACACCCAGGTGCACACACATATACACACCGGCACACACAGGTACTTACACACATCCACCTCAAGGCCCCCGACACCTTCTGAATCTCTCTGCTCTGGGCGGCCCTTGTGAAAACTCTCCATTCTCCTTCCCCTGCTGCAGTGACCTTGGGGCCCATGGGTTCAGAAGGTGCAGCCTCCATTGGCTGGGACCCTGCGTGACCATGCAGAGCAGAGGCCCCTGCCTACAAGCAATGGACTGATGTGAGCAAGCAGGAAACCTTGCCAGTGTTAAGTCATGGGGACTCCAGGACTGAGCTGGCTCTACAGCACATCCAGCCTACCCTAACACATCCCCAGCTGCTCCATGTAAGGTCAGCTGGCCAGCCCCCATCTCAAAGGAGCTCTACGTGCACTTCCCAATGCCCAACAGCCCCTTTCTCCTAGCACTGCCCATGCCAGGCTCATGGTGGACCACAGCCACCCTCCTCGTATTCAGGAGAGAACCAGGAGTCCAGCACCCTCTTCTGAGGGCAGAGGGGAAGGAAATCTGGAATGTCCTCAGCCTCAGGCAAGTAGGTTGGTTCTAGAAGCATCAACAGCTTAGTGTCTAGCACCAGAGGGCCAAGCTTTCCCCACCAACTTGGCTCCCCACCCACTCTCCCAGGACCAAGGCAGTGAGCCCATCCCTGACCAAGCCCCAGGATGGCCTATCACTGATGTGTGAAGTAAGCCCAAAAGTAGACTGGGAAACACCCGTATTTGTTGTGGCAGTATCTGCAACAGCCAGAAGGTGGAAGAAACCGTCGCTCATGGTGGATGAACGGATAAATGAAATGTAAATGTGGCATATACATACCATAGAATATTACCTAGCCTTAAGAAGGAAAAGAATTCTGACACATGCTATACCGTGGATGAATCTTGAGGACACCATGCTGAGTGAAGTGAGCAGTCAGAGAAAGACAAATACTGTGTGATTCCACTCATGTGAGGCACTTAGAGCAGTCAAAGTCCCAGACGCAGGAAGTGGCATGACAGTTGCCAGGGGCTGGGTCAGCAAGATGGGGGAGTTAGTGTTTAATGGGTGCAGAGTCTCAGTTTTGCAAGATGAAGAGAGTTCTGGAGATACTCGGCGATGAGGGTTGCGCAACAATGTGACCGTACTTAACGGCACGAAACAGCATGCTTGAAAATGATTACGACGGTAAATTTTATGGTTTATGTGTCTTATCACAATTTAAAAATAGAATGTAGTTTTTTAAAAAGGAGACAGGAAGAAGCAGAGGGAGCAAAAGCAGAGACAGAAACCCTATCATGGGGATTAGCAAGGGGCCAGGGGACCAAACCAGCCCACTTAATTTCCAAAGAGGGCTTGGAGACACTTTCCGAGTTACAAAGGTAGGTTCTACCTCCACAGTTTATTTCTGTCTGGCTGCCAGCTTCCTGGCACAAGACAAGACTGGCTCTGCCCTAGGTACGGGCTGCCAGGCATCTGTCGGCTCCAATTCCGATGCTCTCTCTCCCACCAGACAGCACCTGGGCACCTACTGCAGCCTTCAACCCGCCAGTGCCAATGGCAATGTCTTGGAGAGCACGCAGAACGCCCCCGGGGGTCACAGGTGAAAGTGTAACTTCCCCCAGGTCACCACTTCCCCTGGCTGGGCCCCTACTGCTCTGTCACTTCCCAAGTCCTCCACTCAGATCCACACAGTTCCCCCCTCTCACCTGGCTGGGAGAGGAAGGCAGCCCGTTACGAGAATCAAGCTCAGGACCAGACGTGGCCCAGGGGCTGGCGGGGATCACTGAGGGAAAGGAAAAAGAGATGTGCTAATGTGGCTCTCAAAACAAGTGTGGCTGTAGACCACAGGCCAGAGAGGACAGGCCAAGAGAGACAGGTACCAGAGCCCACCACACTGGCAGGACCTGCCCTGCTTCAGGTGTTTACCCTGGATCATCTGAGTGCAAGCAGACTGGTGGGATGAGGCCGGAGCAGCAATGGCCAAGGTCATTCACCTCTGCTCCCAGGAACGCTCCTGGAAATGTCCCTTCCACACCCAGGCATGTGAGCACAAGAGGAGAGAAGACGCACAATACCCACAAAAACCAGGGCATGGTTGATGTCAGAGACCACATCTCCTACACAGGACCTGCAGACAGGCAAGCAGGCACATCCCAGTCTCCCAGGAAGATGAGAGCAAGATTCTGAACTGGGGACAAGAGCAGGATTATAGGGCCTGGGGCTTCCTCTAGGAGCCATGAAGGGACATAGTAATGTACAGTGCTCTGAGAGCACTGATTTGATCTGAAATCAAATCCCAGTTTTAGCTGTGTGACCTCAGGCAACTTGATTAACCTCTCTGTACTTGAGTTTCCTCTTTTATAAAATGAAAATAATAATACTAACACTATGCCATCGAGCTTCGTGATGGTTCAATGAGTCAGTTAGCTCAAAACCAGTAACTGTTGATCTTCTTCCTATTATTATTTATCCCCCAAGTCCTGGCCCTGGGAAAGACACTGAGAGGAATCCCAGTTTGTCTGGTGTCTTCTCAGGGACTGGAAGGAGCTGGACATTGTGCGCACACTCCATGGGCTCCCCAAGTACCCAAAGAGGCACAAGAGAACAGCCCACACACATGCACGACTGCCACTTTCCCTGTCTGCTGCTCTGGGGGCCACTGTCCACTCTCAGCCCTAGATCCAAGCTCCTTCCTGGGAGCCTGGGGCCCTTCCACAGGATTAAGCAACTGATCCAGGTGCGCGGGGTGCAGCGATCTGTGCCTCAGCTCTACCCCAGAGGCGGCAGAGCAGACAGCCCCGTGGGAACCACAAGGCAGGAAGGGAAGAAGGGAGGGCCCTCGTGCACACAGATACAGGTCTCCCTGGGCTCCCGCAACTGCACAGGCCACGGCCATTAACACACAGACACTCAGGAGTGCGGTCCTGAGTCTTCCCTCCCATTGCTGGTATACTGAGTGTGTGTGTGTGCACGCATGCATGTGTGTGCATACACGTACACACACACTCCTCAGGGTGGGCCACACAAGCTAACTCCCTATCATCTTTCCAGAAGGGAAGAGCAGAGACAGTAGTCAAAGAGCTCATGCTCTGGAGCCAGACTATCTGGGCTTGAATCCCAGCTCTGCCTCTTACCAGCTGTATGATCTTGGGCAAGTTACTCAACATCTCTGTGCCTCTGTTTCATGTTCAAAAGAGAATAGCACCCAAACTCCCAGGGTTTCTGTGAGGGTGAACTGAGCAAATACATCTGAAGGGCACACAGAACAGGGCTAGCGCCTCCCAAGTATTATCTATCACTGTGTCTCATAAACTCAGCAGGTCGGGTCTCCTGATTGCTAGGCTGTTGCAGAGGCCTGGCACTCCTGGCTCTACATCTTGCCCTGGACCAGTTACCCAAGCCCTCCCTGCTGACAATTCATCCGACATTTGTCCTTCACCCCTAGATTTTTTCAGGCAGAAATCCCAAGCTCAGTCTATAAGCCAAGCCTGGGCATTGTCAATGCCCTGCCCTGACATCACCAACCACTTCCTGGGTTTTCCTCTGTCCATAGGCAACACCCACCTCTCTCATGCTTCCCATTTAGAAATCAGAAACATGTGATTTTCTCTAGGGACAAAACAGGAAGATGTGCAGTGTGTTTCTTTACTAGACATCCTAAGAATTTCTGATTCTAGCGGGATCTGGAATCCAAGAGAACACTGGACACGAAGCCCAAAGATTTAGGTTTAACTCTCTGGGCAAGTCACTCTAAAGTCTCTGGGTCCCTGGACCTGCTCCTCTCCAAAATGGGGACAGCGTTACCTACACTCCAATGCAGAGGGAAGGAGATGATGAAAGGATGAGCTAATATTTAGTGCAGTGCCCAGCACATGCTTGATGCGACTGGAATGCAGACTTTTTTAAATGTTTATTTATTTTTGAGAGGGGGCGGGGCAGAGAGAAGGGGAGACAGAGGATCTGAAGCAGGCTCTGCGCTGACAGCAACAGAGCCTGATGTGGAGCTCGAACTCAGGAACCGTGAGATCATGACTTGAGCTGAAGTCAGATGCCTAACCGACAGTCACCCAGGTGCCCTTGGAATGTGGACTTTTTAGCTCCTTTCCCATTATAAGCAAAATGTGAGAGAAGAGATCTGAACCCAGGTACCATGCTGGCTTGGCCAAGTAGCCTATGACCGTTAGCAAGATGAGCTGTCAGGTGCTTTAGAAAACAAATCGTGACACAGCCTGGGCAGGTTTTATTGGCTGGGATGCAGAGCTGCCCTCTGTACAGGGTGACAGGTCACATTCTGGATCCCTTCCTTCCCCCAGAATCTGGTTTACTTGGTCAAATCACCGACTGTCTCCAGAACGAGGAAGAAGGGCCAAGGGAGCCACCTGTGTCTTCCAGGCACATACGCCCGATGTGTCGATGCCCACATGGCTTTCGGAGCAGCTGCCCCATCATGCCCACCTAAGCAGGTGACACATCTCTCCGTGGAAGGGCTAGAAATACAAGCCCACAGGCCCGTGTGCCTATCACATGGCAGCATCACAAGGCAAGAGAACCACACCCTGCAACTAACTCATCCTTCTCACTGGTTTGAAGCCTAGTGGTCACCATAGCAACAGGCTCCCGCTCCAGCCTGCCAGGCGGGGCTGACGCAATCTTCAGGCAGCGAGCAACTTGGACTCTGCTCACACAGCTCTGTTCCCGCTTGGGGGTGGGCAAGAGGGAGGAACAAACAGAGAGGGAGGAGGTGGGCACACACCCGACAGAAATCTCTGCTCTCCCTCCAGCTCTGTCCAAGGGCTAGAAATAAGGGATGTGGGCCTGAAGCAAGCAATACAGTCCCCCCTGGTGTGCCTAATGAATACAGTGTCACCGCAGTGGCTGCCACTTCTAGAAGATTCGTCTCTAGGGCCTTAGGAGATCTGGAGGAGGGAGAGACAGCCTGTACTGCGGGCCTCCCCACCACCACGTGGCCCCTTCCCTGCCTTCGGAGCCAGCGCCCCACCAGCTAAGCACCCGTGCTTCCCTCTGCCCACAGGCAGCCCAGCACTGCAGAATTCAACAGGTGAAGCTTTACAGTTCTCTGCTCCCTTGTGTTCTCTGCCTGCATTGCATGAAAGTACGCACAAGGCTGGAACTCGCCTGCAAGGTGAAATGTCCCCGTGATCCCAATGACACCCCCTCCTCCCAGCTGCCTATCCCGCCCCACCAAAGTCTCACTCAGTGGCTGGAGCCAATGTGAAACAACAGTGCCACAAGAGCCACTCGACCACTTAAAGCATCCAAGTCCCCCAACATCATGGAACAAGAACTCAGAAAGGACGAGGATTAGGAGGAACTTGATGGAGGACCGTGGGGGAGAAGAAGGGGGGAAATGGTGGGGGAAGGGAGAGAGGCAAACCATGAGAGACTCTTGAATGCTGAGAACAAACTGAGAACTGATGGATGTGGGGGGGAGGGGGGAGATGGGCATGGAGGAGGGCACTTGTGGGGATGAGCACTGGGTGTTATATGGAAACCAACTTGACAATAAACTATTTGTAGGAAGGAAGGAAGGAAGGAAGGAAGGAGGGGGATCAGGCACGCCTGGGGGTTCAGTCGGTTAAGCGTCCAATTTCAGCTCAGGTCATGGTCTCATGGCTTGTGAGTTTGAGCCCCGCGTTGGGCTCTGTGCTGACAGCTCAGAGCCTGGCGCCTGCTTCAGATTCTGTGTCTCCCTCTCTCTCTGCCCCTCCCCAACTCATGCTCTGTTATCTCAAAATAAATAAACATTAAGAAAAAAGAAGAAGAAGAAAGAAACAAGGTGGGATCAGGTCACACACTCCCACCCACCCACCCCACACCCCACACCCCACACTCAAGAAACAGGGAAGGAAGCCATGTTAGGACCAGAGCTTGGCAACATGAATGGCCTTTTCCAGCCTCCCAGTGCCTACCCATGGATGCAGGGCTCTCCCTCCCAAGGCTGCTGTCCTGGTGAAGATGCCTCCAGTGCCAGGAATGCTTCCCTCCTGCAGGCCCCACTCCCTTCTCCTCCCAAGAGCCACTTCCTGCCCTTCGTCCCCTCCTACCTGGCCTGCATCAAGGGCATCCGCCCAATCAGAAGCTGCGCCTTGGCACAAACAGGCCCTGCTCTGAGACCTTGCCCCCTGCGCTGGGAGATGTGCAGGCGTGCAGGTAGCGGGAGGGAAAGCAAGCCTCCACAGCACCCTCCCGTGGGCCTTCAGGGGCCAGTCACATGGGCCCCTCCCAGTGGTCACCTGACAGATGCGGGAAGCGGTTAACCCCAGGGGCCGCCTGGAGCTTGGAGCTGGCCTTCGGCTGTGGGACATCCCGGTAACACATCTGGCGGGAGCCTCCGGAACTGCCGAGAGCACACAGGCAGAGATGGCAAACGGTTACAGCAGGAGGCGGCCTTCCACATATATAGGTCAATAGAGTATGTGAGATGTCAGAAATAAACACATCTCTGTATGGCCAACTGACTTTGAACAAGGGTGCCAGCACCTTCAAAAGTTTTTCAACAAGTGGGGTTGAGACATCTGGATATCAGCCTCTAAGAGAATGAAGTTAGACCCTTATTTCATGCTTTATTCCATATACAAAAAGTAACTCAAAATGGATTGAAGACCTAAACGTAAGAGCCCAAAGTACACAACTCTTAGAAGAAAACGGGAAAGCTCATGACCTTGGATTTGAAGAAGGACACCAAAAGCAACAAAAGAAAACACAGATAAACTGAACGTCATCAAAATCAAAAGCTTTTGTGCGTCAAAGGACACTATCAAGATAGTGAAAAGATAACCCACAGAGTGGGAGAAAATATTTGTGAATCACGTATCTGATAAAGGACTTGGGGCTAGAATGTGTACAGAAACCTTACAACTCAACAATTAGAAGATCCATAACCTGGGGCGCCAGGTTGGCTCAGTTGGTTGAATGTCTGACTCTCCATTTCGGCTCAGGTCATGAGCCCAGGGCTGTGGGATTGAGCCCTGCGTCTGGCTCCACACTGAGAGTGGAGCCTGCTTAAGATTCTGTCTGTCTGTCTCTCTCTCCCTCTGCCCTTTCCCCCCACTCACACATGTGCTCGTGCTCTCTCTCAAATAAAAAAAAAAAAAGTAAAAATTCTATTAAAAAAAAAAAAGAAGACACATAACCCAAATAAAAAATAGGCAAAGGATCTGCATAGACATTTCTCCAAGGAGGGTAAAGGTGGCTTCCCTCCATTCCACTGACAGTTATCAGGTATGCACCTACTATGTGCCAGGCACTGGACCAGGCACTGGGGACACAACTCAGAAGCAAGCAGACAAAGCCTCCACCTTCATGGGGCTTACATCCAGTGGATGGATAGCACACAGTGACCATGTGTCTGCTGTATGCAGTAACTCCCTTACTTCTCACAATGTGGTAGATACTCCAAGAACTCCTGTTTTATAGACGAGGAAACTGAGGCACAGAGAGGTTAGGTAACTACCTCAAGATCACACAGCTCATAAATGGCGGGGCCGAGATTTACACCTACAGCAGTCCTGTCTCCAGAGTCCATGTCCTGAACAATTACATGATACTGAGTATTCTCAGAAGTGATTCATTCTAGTGGGAGTCAGAGAGAGCCGTTTAAGGGACATGACGGTGCCCTGGGTTGAATCTCTTCTTTAGGTCAGCAAATGGGAAAGCAGAGGCGCAGAGGCAAGAATCAATTCTGAGGGAGTCCAAGGAACTCGAGCAGACAGCATAAGAGCCAGGTGAGGGCTGTGGGGAGTGCTATGGCCGAAGAAGCCAACAAGCCCTGCCACAGAGGCCAGGAAGGGCACTCCTCCCTCCCAAAGGGCAATGGGGAGCCCCCAAAGGGTTTTAAGCAGGAGGGAAAGCTGATCCTATTTGAATTTGGAAATGGCTGGAGATGGCTGGGAGGGGCGGCCAGGGGAGGACAGGGGTCCGGCTGACCAGCTGTGGAGGGCTGGGGAAAGATGATTCAAGAGCACACAGTGGCCAATAGTGCGCTGGGGGCAGCCCATACCATCCTCCTTCTCATTGCTCCCGAGTCTATACCATGCGTGGGGTGGGCAGGGTGGGCATCTGCTGGCCATCAAGGGACAGAGGAAAGTGCTCACTGGGGGGGGTGCTATGCCTCATGTCCGGATGGCCCCCAGGTTTGACTCCAGCATGCTCCTTCCTAAGGACAATAAGAGCCGGGGGTGGAGGGGGACCCACATTAAGACCCACCCCCACCAGCCTACACCACTGAGTATTCTATTCTAAGGTGCATACACTTTGTCCCGAGAGAGAGTGCAGACCTCCAGCTGCAGGGGCTCATGCATGGAGACAGACCCTGGGTGGTTTCCCTTCACACAAGCAACAGCGTCCTTGACGAGACGCTCGTGAGAACATAAATCTCTTTTCTTTTTTTTTCATTTTGTTTGATTTCTGCATCACGACAAGTGCCTCCTTAATCCCTATCATCTGTTTCCCCCATCCCCTTCCCTACCTCCCCTCTGGTAACCAACAGTTTGTTCTCTATAGTTAAGAGTCTGTTTCTTGGCCTGTCCCTCTTTTTTTTTTTTTTTTTTTTTTTTGCTTCTTTGTTTTGTTTCTTGAATTCCACATATGAGTGAGATCATTTGGTGTTTGTCTTTCTTTGACAGATTTATTTCGTTTAGCCTTATACTCTCTAGCTTCATCCATGTTGTTGCAAATGGCAAGATTTTGTTCCTTTTCATGGCTGAGTAATATTCCATTGTATATACATACATCTTCTTTATCCTTTCACCTGTCAAAGGACATTGGTCTGTTTCCATATATTTGCTATTATAAATAATGCTGCAATAAACCACAGGGGTGCATCTATCCCTTTGAATTAGTGTTTTTGTGTTTTTTGGGTAAATACCCAGTAGTGTGATTCCTAAAAATAAATCTCTTTTCATGTCGTTGTTGTTATTTAAGAGCCATCTCCTGAATTTTTGGCTGGGTAAGCAGATAGAAGGTGAAGCCAGATGCTGTACTAAATGTACCAATGCTTCATGTGCATTATCTTATTTTAATCCTCTTAACAACTATGTGACAAGTTCTTTTATTGCCTCCGTTTTGTAGATGAGTAAGCAGAGGCCCAGGAAGGTTAAATAGCTTGCTCAATAACATGGCTGGTTAATGGGGAAGCTAGGATCTGAACAGAGGCAGCCTGGGTCCACAACCAGCTCTTCCATCCCCCTCCAACTTTCTTTTAACCAAGTGTTTTGACCTCTTCCCAATGTAGCCATTGTGCTCAGAGATATGAGCAAAGAAGTAGACAGGTTTCAGGCCCTGACACACAGTTGGGCTCAGGAATAATAACGACAGGCTATACTTATACAAAAAAATGAATTCACTTCATCCTCGCACCATTCCATGAGGTAGGTACTACCATATCCCCATTTTACAGATGAGAAAATTGAGGCACAGAGAGGTCTCATGTCTTGCCCAAGGTTACACCGCTGCTGAGTGGACAGGCTTGGAACCCAGGGAGTCTGGTCCCAGACACCACCCTCTCTCTCTTGCTATCTGACTAAATCAGTAATGCTACAATGCACACACTTCTACCATGTCCAGAGATCTGGTCTCTCAGGCTGCAGTCCATGAGATGGGCCACAAGGCAAGGCCACAGGTAGAAAATGTCCCGTAGAAGTGGGGAGATGTCAACAGTCACGACAGATGGAAGGGTGGGAACCAGCAGGCACGATGGTCTTGTGCCATTGGGTGCATGCGCAGACAGCCCTGGCGAGAGAGCAGAAGGCCATCCCTGTGCCTACCTGCTGGGCACAGAATCACAGGGCCATCGAGCCAGACACATGAACAAGGCACACTCAGCCACTGCAAATTGAATCACTAGTGCACCATGCAATCAGTTTGGCAGGTCACCTTTTGGAATGGATGAAAAAGGAGCATCTCACAGACTAAGAGTAGGTATTGTTTTGTTAATATATATATATGTATATATATGTACATATATACATACATATATACACATATACATGCATATATATACGCTTTGTGTGTGTGCTGTGTTGCAGTGTAAAATGATTTTCCTATCATGGATTTTGTCCAAAGGTACAGAATACTATACTTTAGACCTATACTTTGGTAGTAGTACAGGATTACTATAAGTAAGTTGTGGTTTATTTCTGGGATGGAATTATATGCAGCTTTGACAAGGAACAATGTAAAGCCACAGGCGAGAACAAAGATGAATCTCAAAAACATAATTTTAAGCAGAAAAAGGCAAGTCACAGAAAAATACTTATACTATGATTCCCTTTCTATAGACTGTTGGCAAATCTGCACAGTTATATCATTTAGGAATACACGCCTATGCAGTAAAACCCTGAAGAAAAAGAGGGAATGCTTACCACAAAATTCAGGCTCCATTGGTGGGGGGGGGGCGGGGGGCGGGCAGTGAGGGTGAGTGTGATGTGATGAATTGTGTGCTCCAAAAAAGATATGCTGGAATCTTAACCCCCAGTACCTCAGAATGTGACTCATTTGGAAACATGGTCTTTACAGAGCTAATCGAGTTAAAATGAGGTCATTAGGGTGGGCCCTAATCCAACATGACTATTTTCTTTATACAAAGGGGAAACTTGGATACAGAGACACCGGGAGAACACCATGTAAAAACGGAAGGCAGAGGTCAATCGGGGAGATACATCTACAAGCCAAGGCTTGCCAGCAAACCAGCAGAAGCTAGGAGAGAGGCACAGAATAGAATGGATTCTGCCTCACAGCCTCAGAAGGAATCAACCCGGCTGACACCTTGATCTTGGACTTCTAAGTCTTCAGAAGTGTGAGCCAACACATCTCCGTTGTTCAAGCACCCCAGTCTGTGGTGCTTTGTATTAGCAAACGAACACAGTGAGGCACACAGCCACCTCTCCGGCCTGGCAAAGGTCTCTAAGCTTGATGGAGGGCAGGGGCGCCTGGGTGGCTCAGTCAGTGAAGTGTCTACTTTGGCTCAGGTCATGATCTCATGGTTTGTGGGTTTGAGCCCCATGATGGGCTTTATGCTGACAGCCTGGAGCCTGCTTTGGATTCTGTGTCTCCCCCTCTCTCTGCCCCTGCCCCACTCACACTCTGTCTCTCAAAAATAAATTAACATTAAAAAAAAAAAAAAACTTAGTGGAGGACAAATGACTATTTGTCTTGTAAGTCTTTTTTTAAGTTTATTTCTTTGTCTTGGGAGCGAGAGCATGTGCATATGTGCACACGTGCAAACGGGGGAGGGGAAGAGAGACAGGGAGAGAGAGAATCCCAAGCAGGCTCTGCGCTGCCAGCGTGGAGCCTGATGCGGGGCTTGAACCCATGAACTGTGAGATCATGATTTGAACTGAAACCAAGAGTCAGACGCTTAACCAACTGAGCCACCCAGGCACCCCGTAAATCTTTATTAAACCAAACCCAGACATTTTATATACTCTTTAGTATATATACTATATTCTCATATAGAAAATAGAAAGAAGAACCATGTAGGGATAGTCCAACCATTACATTTTACAGTTAAGGGCACCAAGGACCTGCCTAAGGTCACACGGCCAGGGAGCAGCCAAACTCGGAGAAGAGCCCCGGTCTCCTGCCTCCCAGTTCGGCAAAGGCCATTGTCATAGCCACAGCCCAGAGTTACCCAGAGAAGGCTGAATTCTGTTCAGAACACTGGGAACCCGGAACTGCTCTGGGACTGAGAAGGGACCCTTAACTCTTGTGCCATAGACCCATGGCAATCTGGTGGAGTGAACCATCTTTTTCTGAAGATTGTTTTGAAATGCATAAAGTATGTAGGACCACAAGGGAAATCAGTTAGTCTGAAATGCTACGCTAGCCATGGGGATCCTGGTGAATCCAAGAGAATTAACTGATTAGCGCCTGTGCACAGTAAGGACTCAGTATAAATCAGCAATGATTATTGTTAACATTAGGAGATGCTTCCGTGACCTTGGGCCTGGGTCAGTGATGCAGAGGAGAGAGATCAGGGGCCCACACCCTGGAGCCTGCGGACCACTGTAGGGTCTGGATTCAGCTGAAGGATGAGGGATGCTACCCTGGAACTGCAGGCCCCTGTGAGTGATGGCATCACCGGGGAGAGGGGGTGCTATCTGGAAAGAATAGGTCTCTTAGGACAGAGAGGAGAGGGACCCACAGCAGACCTTGCCTGGAGACAAGGAGGCGGGCCCTATAGGAAAGCACAAACACTGCCAGGAACAGAGCCCTGAGGGCCCGTGACCATAGTGCCTGCGGCCTCCTGTATTGCTGAAGGGCAGAAGGTGACATTTAATGGGTGCATCTATGGGCCCAGTATCTCCACACATTATGTAACTGAATTTTTTTATTTTATTTATTTTTTTTTTTGGAGAGTGTGTGCATGCATGTGTGCAGGTGTGTAAGCAGGGGAGGGGCAGAGAGACAGGGAAAGAGAATCTCACACAGGATTCTTACAACCGTGAAATCAGGACCTGAGCCAAAATCAAGAGTCAGACACTTAACCAACTGAGCCGTCAGCTTTGCTACTGCATCACCATACCTATGAATCATACCCTGAATTCAGAGATGAGGAAACCAAGAGTTAAACGATGTAACGACTTCATAGAATCAATATTCACATCTAAGCCTCTCTGGTTCTAAGGAGAACCTGTAATGCAGACTAACAATCAATCATTCATTCATTTGTTCGTTCGTTCATTTATTTGTTCACTCAACAAATGTTCGGTCATATGGAAGTCTTCCAAGGTGGGATACTTATCCAGTGGAGACACTGTCACTTGATGGAGTTGTCCTTGACCCTTGCAGCCTCTAGGCAGTGCTGCTAAGTGGTCCGGCTGAGAGAAGTGGGCAGGCGTGAGCCAGGCCTCACTGCCTTCTAGAGAACCATGCAGACCCCCAGCCCATGTACATCACCTTTCTCAGGTACACAAACACTCAGAGCCTCGGCACCCACCGTGGGCCTTTGAGAAAGCCCTACCCATCTGGAAGTGAAGTCTTTCCAGTTGAGTTAAGGTTGCCTCTTAGATCCTCTAACCAACGACCCCCACCCAACACAAGGCTGGTTAATAGTAATGACAGTATCCATGCTCCTCTGAATCCCAAACTGGCCCAGTGAGGTACATTTCACTACAGAGAGGCTCACTATAGAGAGTTGCCCAATGCCACATAAACGTTAAGCAGGGCTCTGGGATTCAGATGAAGGCTTTTGCAATTTTGTGATCTCTGTTTCCTTTACCCATATATGCTTTGGAGATTAGAGGATCCGAGCAGAAATGAGAAAGCGGAAGCCTCATTCCGTGGGGGGCACCCAGTGAGTGTTTATCAATAATACCAATTATCCCTTACTCTGGCATTAAGCAGTAAGAAGAACATGTGTCGTCACCATTCATGGTCTCAGCTGATTCTTCCAGCAACCATACAACGTACACGGGGCAGGTTTTATAAGCCTCACTTTGCAGATGCAGAAGGATTCGGAGAGTTTCTGGCGTCTGCCCCTCCAAGTCCATGTTTCCTGCTTCTCTACCTGTTTTCTGCCCCAGAGAAACCAGAGGAAGGGAGGGGATGAGGATGGGGTACTTCTCCCCACAGCCCCTCCCCATGGGCCACCCAGGTTGTGTGATTTGATTAAAGGCTGCAGCTCCTGCCAAGCCTCATGCATGGCCTCTGTGCCTCCAGTGTGGGAACCAGACCCTCCCCTCATTCTGCCCACTTGTTGGTCATGGTCCCAGTTAAGCTCTCCCCAAACTTCCCAGCTGAATGTGCCACCTGTTTCCTGCTGGACCCTGATGGATGTGGCACTAAGTAACCGTTGGGGATTCTGGTCTCCAGATGGATAAATCATGGCCTCTTGGAACCTGCCAATAAGTACTTACTGAACAGCCCCTTGGGGACCTGGGGGGAGGGGACACGGAGAAAAGGAAGATGGCAGAGAACCAGAAGGAGCTAGTAGCAGAGACAACAGAGCTCTTGGTCTCAGATTTCTCTTTGAATTGACTGGAATTAACCTTTGGAAAATGAGGAAAGACCACAACACTGAGAAACTGGGCCTGGGGGAGGCATGTGGTGAAAAAAGAGGTGGGGGAGACTTGGATCCGGGCTTCCGGCCAAGCAGAGCCACTCATGCTACCCACAGAAGCATTCTGGACAGTGGCCTCTAGCCACATGCAGCCCCCTGAAGCAGGGGCACCTCCACGCTGTGGCCCCCGGGATGGGCTGGGGTGTGGGCAGGTGGGCATATGATGGCCTTGAGAGGGAATCTGTGGGCACCTGATCCCTGATCTGTGAAAGAGCCAGCTGGGGAAGAGGAGGTGCCACCTGTTGGCTTCCCGACCCTCTTTCCCATCTATCCCCCTTGGCACCAGCACCCAGGGTTGGTGCTGGGACATGGGGCTGTCAGGGCTTTCTGTCATGCCCTGGCCTCCAGCCTCACCCCTGCCAGGAGCACACAGTTAGGCTACATGCCCAGACCCTTGGCAACAAAGAAGAGCAAAGAGGAAGGGCTCTTTTCAGGGGGTGGGACAGTGGCACATGGATTTTTCTCCCTTCTATTTTTAAGCGTTTTCCTAGTCTTCTTTAACTACATGCACTCCTTTTACAAAGGGAAAAATTTCCATGCTGGAGAATCATGAAGATTCTCTGGGAGAAGGAAGACATCCCATTGCGACGTAATTATTTGTGAGTTGATAAATCTGGAAGAGACCTGGAATTGGGATTTACAGGCATGCGCCTCAGACAGGCCTGGAGCCCGGGCCTGTTGGGACACTCACTTTATACAACCTCTCGGCAAATACACAGAGATGTGTCAGGGTCTCTTGCACCTGGTGACAGGCTGGCATGGGGCCAGGGTCTCCACAACATTCAGGGGGGAGGTGAGCAGGTGGGTAGAGACCCTGGTGTGAGGTCCTCATGCCTAGCCAAACCCTCTTTCCATCCAGGGATCTCAGGGGAAACGAGGAAGTCACGCCTCCGTCTGTGAGCAGGCTGTTCCCAACTGCTTTGTGAAATCATCCCTGTAGGTTTCCATGTTCTTGACCTTAAAGTAACTTTACGTTTTAACTGTGGCAGTTGGTAGGCAAGATGCAGCCTTGTGCTCTGTTAACGAGCAAGACCACAGGAGTCAAATTGCTTGGGTTTATTTCCCAGCTCATCACTTACTAGCTATGTGTCTTTGAGCAAATTACTTGCCTAATTTATGCAGCTGCGTTCTCA
Organism: Hyaena hyaena; assembly: GCF_003009895.1. NCBI lineage: Eukaryota > Metazoa > Chordata > Mammalia > Carnivora > Hyaenidae > Hyaena > Hyaena hyaena. The sequence goes on along the minus strand of NW_024080642.1, from coordinate 5,641,171 downwards.
TTTGTAAAGTGGAGATAAGAGTCTTCTTCATAGGGGATACAGAAATGCTGAGGCATAGAAGCACATGTACCCCAATGTTCATAGCAGCACTCTCCACAATAGCTAAAACATGGAAAGAGCCTAAGTGTCCATCAACAGACGAATGGATCAAGAAGATGTGGTTTATCTATACCATGGAATACTACATGACAATGAGAAACAATGAAATCTGGCCATGTGTAGCAACATGGATGGACCTTGAGGGTGTTATGCTGAGCGAAATAAGTCAGGCAGAGAAGGACAAATACCATATATTTGCACGTATAGGAGGATTAGGAGGAACTTGACGGAGGACCAAGGGGGAGAAGAAGGGCGGAAATGGTGGGGGAAAGGGAGAGAGGCAAACCATGAGAGACTCTTGAATGCTGACAAAAACTGAGGACTGATGGATGTGGGGGGGAGGGGGGGATGGGCATGAAGGAGGGCACTTTGGGGATGAGCACTGAGTGTTATGTAGAAACTAATTTGACAATAAACTATTTGTAAAAAAAAAAAAAAAAAAAAGAGTCTTCTTCATAGGATTGTTGTCAAGAATAAGAGAATTTATATACATAAAACTGTTCAGAACAATGTAGGACATATAGCAAGTGCTACTTAAGTGACAGCCATTATCAATGGCATTTCCCCCTTAATCACATCATTATTTTTTGTGTCAAGTCTATAAAAACCATCTCACAGTATTTCTGTGTTAAATCCACAGAAACTTCTCGTCAGCTTCGCCTCTAGGGGTCAGGGAGTGGGTGGCACAGAGGAGAGAAGAAAGTAATGAAATGTTCTCTCTAAAGGGGCAGCTGGGTAGAATGAGCAAAGACCATCTAGATGGGTCCGGTGCTAAGTGTTACATACATGCCATTTAATCTGGTGGTAGAGACAGCCAATAAAATACAAGACATCCAGTGAAATCTGAACTTCAGATAAGTAACAAATACATTTTAGCATAAGTATATCCCAAATATTGCATGGGATATACTTATACTGAAACAATTTTTTTATTGTTTATCTAAACTTCAAATTTAACCGGACATCTTACATTTTTATTTGCTGAAAACTCTGGCAACTCTATCAGTGGGGGGTGGTAATGTCGTTCCCATTTTATAGGTGAGGAAGACAAAGCTCAAAGAGGTGAAGTAAATTGCCTGAGGGAACTCTTGGAGCAAGTAATTAAAGCAACACATTGCTTCCCTCCAGCTGCTCCTCTCAGAAGAGGGAACAGACCTAGGGCCAGAGAAACTGAGACCTCAATTACCTGCCTACAATCAGAGCGTGCTCCTCAGCCCCGGACAGGGAGTGTGCACACGGGAAGAGCCATTTTTCCCAGAGAAGGGGGAGCAAGAGCAAGAGCAAACCAGTGCACCAGGGAGCCTCCCTGCAGGAGACAAAGGGTGGGCGACCTGGGGGTAGGAGGTCCCAGTGAGGGCGGCACCCACAGCCCTTCCGGAAGCAGCCGTTGCCTGGGGCTGGAACCTGGAGGCAAAAAGCCCGGGAGAAAACTCAGGAAGCACCAAAGGAAACCCCTCCGGAAGTCCTGAAATATTTCCACAGCCCAGAGAGAAAACTTTAAAGTGAAAGCAGCCATAAGAATACCTACAGGGGGCACCTGGGTGACTCAGCTGGTTAAGCATCCAACTCTTGATGTCGGCTCAGGTCATGAGCTCATGGTTAGTGGGTTCAAGTCCCGCAATGGGCTAGCTGACAGCGTGTGGAGCCTGCTTGGGATTCTCTTTCTCTCCCCCTCTCTCTGCCCCTCCCCTGTTCAAACTCTCTCTCAAAAAAAACCAAAAACAAAAACAAAAAAACAGCCAATGACAGGAGAGTCAGGCTGGCCTCTCAGAGTCAAGGGCATGACCACAGTGTCCCAGCAGCCCTGGCCCAGAGCCTACACAGGTGGCCTCGGTCCTCCCTGGGCTCTAAAGAACGTCCCCACACCTTCCCAGGGAGGGGCCCCATGCCCACTCTTCTGGACTGCACGTGGGATTTCACTTCAGTTGTTCTCAGCTCTATTTTTACACAAAGATGGCAAGAAACAGTAAGTGTTCAAATAAGGACAGTTAAGTCACCTGATTCCATGCCTCTGCAAGGCCAGGGAACACGGATGACCTTTGCTGGGAGCAGGAACAGGGAAGGATTCTAGAAACCTCTGGGGAGTTCTCTCCAGGGCTAGGAGCTTAGGCGTAGGGCCCACTCTCCAGTCTATGACTTCCCAGGGAGTGACATTCAGCCTCATCCTCACCCAGTTGAGAAAGGCCAACGAATGTTCCTCTGGGCAAAGGAACAGCATGTGCAAAAAATGCCAAAAGATGGCTGGGCACGGTGTGTCTGAGGAACTATGAAGAACTCAGTTTGGCTGGAGGGTCGGGAGCGGGTAGGGAACACGGGGAGGTGAGGCTGGAGGTGGGCTGGAGACAGTGTCTGAAAGTAGTTCATGCCACGCTAAGTAGTTTAGACTTTATCCTGCAGGAAGGAGGCAGGTGGGAAGGTGCTAGACTGGCAAGTGACCGAACCAGATCCTCCAGGGGAAGGAGTCCAGGACCTTCCTACCCCGAGTGGGTATCACCTGGGGGCTTGGCTAGACATACCAAATGGAAGGCCCTGACCCAGACTTGCTGGATCAGAATCTGCATTTTCACAAGATTCCCCAGCTGATTAAGACACCCGGATCTGAGTGAGGCCCTGAGGTATAGCTGGGGCTGAGAGAGGGTCACTGGCTTGGTCTCTCCAATACGCTTTTCTTTCCTTCTTTCTTTTTTAAATTTTTTTGTTAATGTTCATTTATTTTTGAGAGAGAGAGACAGAGTGCAGGCAGGGGAGGGTCAGAGAAGGAAGGAGACACAGAATCTGAAGCAGGCTCCAGGCTCCGAGCTATCAGCACAGAGCCTGATGCAGAGCTTGAACCCACAAACCGTGAGATCATGGCCTGAGCCGAAGTTGGACACCTAACCAACTGAGCCACCCAGGCGCCCCCCCTTTTTTTTTTAATGTTTATTTGAGAGAGAGCACGTGCAAGTGGGGGAGGGGCAGAAAGAGAGGGAGGGAGAGGATCCCAAGCAGGCTCCACATTATCATCTCAGAACCCGATGTGGGGCTCAATCTCACGAACACTGAGATCATGACCTAAACCGAAATCAAGACTCAGATGCTTACCCGACTGAGCCACCCAGGCGCCCTTCTCCAACATCCTCTTCTGATTGCCCTCTGCTCCCCTCAGGCCCAGCTCTGCTGCCTCCCTGCATTTTCCTTGCTCCATGACTGTCTTGCGGGATGGACCTGGGTCCCCTAGAACGCTCTATGTCTTCATACCCTCCCCACCAATCACAAGGCATTTCCAAGCTCCCACATGTTCAGGGCACAGCTGGCTGTGTGGGAAAGGGAGAAGCATGTGGTGGTTAAGAGCCAGTCCCCAAACTAGACAGAGCAGGCCGAGAAGGTTTTCAAACATACAGTTCTCACTGTGAGGGCCCTGACGTTTGGGCACCCCTGCTGAAAATCACAGGCTGTGGCATCCACACAGATCTGGCTTTAGAGCCCAGCTCGGCCCTTTATAGGAAAGCTGTTGGACGTGTCTAGAATCTTGAAAAGAAAGTTTCCTCATCTATAAAACTGGATAAAAATAGTGGGGACCTCCACGGGAGGTAGAAGACTAAATGGAACATTGCAAGTGCTTAAGGACAGTCTGGCACCCTATAAATGGCAGCCTCTGTTATTCTTCATGCTTCTAAGGAGTTTAGAGTCTGGCAGAGAAGAAAAGACAACAGACACGAAACACTATATAGGTAAACACTACAAACAACAGGTAAGAAAGTGCTCTACGATGTGGCCCGGAGCAAGCAGGGTTTGCTCATTGGGGTGAGCACTATAATCAGGCATGAGCTGGAGTAGGGCGGGGGAGGGGGCTTCCTGGAGGGGGTGGGAGCTGAGGGAGGCTTGAGGTTGGATAGGAGAACACCAGAACATAGAGGGGGGCTTGTGGGGTACTGGGAAATCTGAGTGGATAGTGCAAGGATCCGCCTGCATGGGGGATCTTCTCTATTTTTTTTTTTTTAATGTTTATTTATTTTTGAGAAAGAGAGCACAAGCAGGGGAAGGGCAGAGAGAGAGTGAGACAGAGAATCCAAAACAGTCTCCTTGCTGTCAATGCAAAGCCCGGTGTGGGGCTTGAACCCATGAACCCTGAGATCGTGACTTGAGCCAAAAGCGGACCTTGACCAGCTGAGCCAACCAGGTGCCCCTGCACGGGGGATCCTGAAGGCAGTTTGGATCTAACGTGGAGAGAAAATGCCCCAGGGAAGGTTTCTGGGCAAAGGAGAGGAGGTGGAAGTAGGTTTATCATAGCTACAGCCACACGGAAAGCGGGTTTAGTCCCAGGAGGCATCAGAGAAGGGGCTGGGGGGTGCTCAGGCATCCCCAGCAAGGGCCTGGCTGTGATGACAGTGGATCAGCCAAGACAGGGCCCCCAGGCCAGAAGGAGCATTTCAGACATCAAATCTGTGTCTTGTCCTTTCCCCTCAGGGAGACAGAACCAGCTCCTGCTTTCAGTCTCTAAAGGTTGTACATACACACACACACACACACACACACACACACACACACTACTGACACATCTAGGTGTCCACCATCCAGGCCCAAAGGGGGAGCTGTCATGGGGTCTGCAGAATGTTTTTCACCTAAATCAAGGGGAAACGGTGCTTCCACACGGCTGAGTAACACACCAGCTGGTCTCTCATTAACCCTCTCAATGATGCACTAGAAAATTAACAACCAGGCATTCTGCTCCATTAACACTGAAGTCGGCCCTTCAGGGGGCAAAGGGGTGGGGAGGACACAGATTTTGTCTAGACAGTGGCACTCAAAAAAGACCAGCTGTCTGAGCTCCTGCCATGCAGGGAGGGGGTAAACAAGGAGACCCCCATGACAAAACCCCCAGCAGAAGTCAACCACAACGGCCGTGCTCTCTTCTCATCCTTAGCATGAGGGTAACAACTTTTCGCAGATTTTCTAGGCGGATGAAATGAGACCATAAATGTAGGAACGTGAGCTCAAGTCTGGCGCCCATTAGATGTCCAATCAATTGCTTCATTCTTTTTGTTTTTATTGAGAAAGGGGCTCAAAAGAGATACGTGTCATGGGTTGCCTTTCATGTGGCTAGAATCCAGTTTCAGAAGAGTCTGACTTGGTTCACGGTCTGCAGTCAGTCTCCCAGGGGTGGCAATCAAGGAGCCTGGAGCTCTGCTACCCAAACTGTGGTCCTTAGACTTTCGGCGGCACTGACATTCCCTGGGAGCTTGTTAGAATGCAGAACCTCGGGCCTCAGACCTACTGAACAAGAACCTGGACCTTAACAAGATCCCTGGCGACTCAAATGCACGACACAGTTGAAGACTCTGCTCTAGTAGACTTGTTCCTAGGAGAAAACCATCTTTCTCCTCTCCTCTCCCACCATGGGAAATATGGAGCCCAGGGCTCTGGGTAGATACAAGTAGAGAATGCCACCGCAGAGGGGCCCTTTGACTAGCACCTGCTTGCTAGCCGCACTGCATTAAAGCACACTCACGTGTACGTTTGAGAAAGTTGTTCCCTTCTTGATTCCCTTCAATCTCCTTGTTACTGAAGAAGAAAAGACTCTGATACTAGTCTGTCTTTAACATCCCTCTATCTTCTGTTCCTTTTTCTTTAAACAAGGACACAGGAGGCTCAGACCTAGATCCTTCCGAGGGCAACAGTGTATAATTAGAATGAACAACATTGTTTAGTTTTTAGTGCCATTTATTTGTAAGGTAACTTGGTTTTGTGCAAGAGGTACAGAGTTTTCACTAGTTCCCCTTCTAAGTAAGTTGTATTTCAAAGAATGAATCAGATTGAAGAAAAACATTAAGTCCATAAGAACAGAATTGTGTGAATCTGGCAAAAATCACAACAGTGGTGTATAAATGACTGTGGTTTGGTAAATTACTATTCCTTACAGTTCATAAAAGTCCTCTGAGATCATCGTGTCCACGGTTTTCAGACTGCAGGTCCTGAAATCAATGTAGTAGGTCATGATCAGCACTTTCTGGGTGTGCCTTGAATGGAATGGAATGGAATGGCATGGCATGGAGTAGAAGGGCATAAAAATCTGAGTGCTTCGCCAACGTTACAGAAAGGGTAAGTACTGTCCCATGAAATTTTTGTATTACTCTGCATATATACTGGCTTATAGCATAAAACGTAATATAGGTATTGCGTGTAGGGGGCAAGAGTTAGCAAGTCAGTCTTCTAGTCCAATCTTCCCTTTGATAGGTGTCCCCAGCCGCTGCTAACTTAATTCCAAAGGTGAGGAGTCCACTCCTTTGGCCAGGCCACCCATGAGCACATTGCCCTTCATGCTACACCCTGGAGGTCCCCACCTGAGCTCTCTGGCTCCTCTCTCAGGACACAGAGGTGACAACAGTAGCTACTACAGCAGGTTATCAAGCGGCCACTCCCCCGCCTCGCTCAGGTGAGGAAGGACTCAGGCAGCGTGCACTAAGGCCACAGTTCTAACCTGCACAGAAAGAACTGTGGAGAAGCACTAGAGTGAAGCCGCCTCCTCTTTGAAAGGACAGGATCGCCATCACCAGGATGTACTCTGACCACCCTCTCAATTCTTGGGCTTGGGCAGCCCTATTTCATCGGTCTTCCCTGAGTGGGGTCTCTTCCCTTGAAAGACAGTGGGGGCTGGGAGTGGGGGAAGGGCAGGAAGCACAGGAAGACCCGGAGAAAGCTCCGGGCGTGTGGGGGAGGGGGGGAGGGAGGAGGACAGGATAGAGTCCACCACAAGGTGGCACCTAGAAGATAGACCTTGTCAGGGCTGAGCCTTTGGTCTGGCTGCGTCCTGGAACCACAGGGAGGCAGAAGCAATGGGAATTTCTTATTTGGCCCTTTATAAACAGAGGAGCACAGGAGGGGAGGGTTCATGGGTCCCCACACCCAACCAAACAGGTTTCTAAAAATGCTGCAGACTCCGTACAGGAAGTAAGCTGCCTGTGAAATTGTGGGCAGGGATGGAAAAGGAAAGGAATGGAGTCACGGTGCTCCTCCCCTCTCCTCCCCACTGGGGCCTTCTGGCTTTGGTTCTCAGCTCAGGGCAGGCGTTCCTCTGCTTTACCCCATCCAGGACACTCACCACACACAAACCCTTCTTGCAACCATATGCCACCAGACACAGGCTGCCCCCTGGCAGGGGACTCTGGCTCGGGGGACCGGGACCGTGGAGGTGTGGGGAGAGGGGCTGGAGGGGCTGCACTAAACCACCCCATCATTAGCATGCTGCACATGAGTGAGTTCAAACACAGAGGCCGGATCTGCAGCCCAACTGGCCCCGGGCCTCGGCAGAGGACCTTGGTGTGCAGTGGCCTGATTTAGGGCTGAGGGCTCTTTATTCTCCTTTGGAAGCTGTGGAGGTGAATTTTAAAAGGCCTGAGGGTAAGGCCAGCAGTGTCCTGCCAAGCCGTCTCCTCCAGCTCTCATCTCCTTGCCTCTGGCCCTGCTCTGCTCTAGAAACTGGGAGCAAGCTGTGCCCCACCTCTATCCCCAAAGTCTGTTTTCTCTCTTTCCCTTCAAACTTTATTTTATCTATCTATCTATCTATCTATCTATCTATCTATCTATCTATCTATCTATCTATCTATCTAATTTGGTTAACCATCAGTGTTTCTTGCCAACAATCAGAGGGATAAGGTAATGCTGGGATATGGGCTCCAAGTGTCCATGGGAGACCTCCTTGGGGTCATTCCTTAGGAAGAGGTAGTCCAGGTGCTGGGCACATACAGGCCACCTTGACCCCTACGGGGGAGCCAAGCCCATCTTTACAGTTGTCATTTTAGCTAGAGAGGTGAACAGATCAATCAACGTCCACAAACTACCTGGCCGAGGGCCTCACTGGCAATGCTGTGAAAGGCAGGGTGTGTGGGAGAAAGCACAGGTTAGAATCCAGCCAACTTTGTGCTCAAAGCCTGGCTTGTCTTCTAGCTCTAGAACCTTGAATTAATCACTTAACTTCCCTAAGTCCATTTCTTCTCTATAAAGTAAAGATAACAATTCCTGCCTCATAAAGTAGGGCCTGTTGAGGATTGGTTATAACAGGGTTAATGCCTAGGACAATGCTGACACGTAGTAGGTACTCAGCAGTATTGGCTATCATCTGACACATAGTAGGTACTCAACAGTATGGTCTATAATCATCATTGCTGTCAGAAGGCTACACACAGAATCAGAGCAATTTGAAATCCGATCCAGTTCAGACTGGAGACCTTTGGCAATAACCTCTCTGGTCCCTTGTCTGTAATCATGGGGATAATGACAGTTACTTTGTTGGGGTGTCAGGGATAATGCAAGGAAAGTATGTAGCAAAGCATCTGGCACATAGTAGAGCTGGTTATATGTCACATCCGTTCTTCCCACACCAAATGGAAAAACGAATCTCAACAAACGCAGCTGGACTGACAAGCATCTTCTCAAGGGCCCAGTGGTTGGGAGAGACCCAGGAGTGAGGTTTCTACGTACCTTTGTGGAACCCAGACACATTTCCCAAAGAGGCCCCCATCGTATAGAACACAGTGCCTCTCTGATCCCCAAAACTCTCAGAAAGGGGTTTTTCACCGAAAACTGCACCTTCAGGAGAGAAACTCATTCACAAAGATGGCCCACAGGCTGTTTAGGCCCAGAGTAACTTGCAGCTGAACAGGGTGACCACAAGTGAGGGAATCAATTGCTGCTGTGGATAGCAATGTCCCCCAGGTAGGGAAATAACTGGGCTTAATTACATAACATCTTTGGTCTCCATAATCTTGATCCATTACACCCTTGCTGCTAGCCAGGAGGCAATGCCCACGAGGAAGGGGTTAGACCAACACACTAATAGGATCAGTCCTTCACTCCCATGAAGGTAATTATGGCCACGTCCTCCCACAACAGCCCTGAGTAAACCCACAGATCCTTAGTCAATACGGGACTTTTCTATGCAGGGCCAGCTCCACCAGCATTCCAGAGAGGCTGATGGCCATGGCACCCGAAGTGACAAAAACTCTGAGCTCCATCAGCACTGGTCCACCCAAGTGCTGATGGATGAACCAAGTGGTTCCATCCACCCAACCCTTTCTGGAGACCTTGCTCACCGTTAGGTAAAATGCCTGACCACATCATCTTCCATGTTTATCTGTGGTCTAGAGGGATATGTAGGCATCAGAAGTGAGGGTGGAAAAAAGAGAAATGGCAACTGACCAATTAGGTCACCGCAGAGCCCACTTTATCTGCCCCATCTCCTGAAGACCACACTGACCCTGTCAGTTTCTATATGGCTAGTAAACCCATATTCATTTTCCATTCTGGTGTGTGGTGGGGAAGGAAGGGCAGAAGAGAAGACAGGATGAAACACAGGTACAGAAAACTGAGTGAGAGGCCCAAAAAAGGTCTCAATCTGGGACAGAGAACATCTATTCTCCATCCAGTCAGTTATGGTACCAGTTAGCCTCACCTTGAAGGGCTCCTGGGCAGAGGATTGGATTGAATGTCTAACCCCAAACCCCATCTGGGGGGATTTGTATAGTCTGCCTACTGCCCTGATTTCTTTCTTCACATTTACATGGTCTGGACAGGTTCTCCCCAAGCTTCAGAAACAAGTAGAACACTCCCACTGCCAGTCAGGGGTATCCTTGGCTCCCACTGACCCCGATCTTAACCCAAGAAATTCAAATGAAGGCAGACCAAGGCCACAGATTAAAATCAGTGTCTCCTATCCTGCTCTGGAGACAGGTAAGCTGCAAGTCTCCCTTACTGGTGCTCAGTGGAAAGTGCTAAGACCCTGTAGGTAGAATGTGATGGGTACTGGAGCCCCATGGATCACCTCCACCTACCACAGCCAGGGGCCCAGCAGAGGAAAACAGTGACGGATGTGGAGCTGACTGTGAAGCTGCCTCGTTCCTGGTTTGCCCCCAAAGGGCTCAAGTCGAGCCAAACAGCTGCAGCACCAGCCCTGGCAGTGAAGTCTTCCAACTGCACAATCACAAGCCCTAGCAACGCGTGGGACTCCCTTGGGGGGTCTCCGACTCCACTACAAGCTACTACAATTACCGAATCCACACAGCTGGGAACTTGTGAATGGGCCAATGAATCGGTTTCTGGGATTTCTGGTGGAGTAAGGAGTTAAGGAGCCAAGAACCCAGGAGTTTTCTTTTCCCTCTCATACTCATGCAGCTAAAAATTACGGGGGGCTTATTACGCATGAGGAGCTGGCTTAGGCACCACCTAAGAGCTGGGTCCAGCACTCTGTTTCCGCCAGCCCCCCAACTCCCTTCCAGGCCCCTTCCCACTCCTCAGCAAGCCTTTCCCCTGCTCATGATGAGGGCCATGACTGAAGGGCAGTCCAATAGTACTCCTCACCTTCAAAGCACCTTATAAACATTCATTAACCCATGTGGCGTCCACGAGAGACATTCGTGGCCTCACATTACAGAGAAGTGTGCACAAGGTACCAGAACAGGCCCCCAGGAAGCGGACCGCACCCCAGTGAACAGCCCCACATCTTCCATCACACCTGCAAGAGCGAGGCAGAACGAATTTTCTCACTACTCCCCCATCTGCTACCCACTTAGCTAATTCTTCACAAATGTTCCTGTCGTTTCTTCCGTTGGCCAAAGAACAACAGCAACAATCACAATAACAAAAAATCTTCTCGGAGTAGATGACTTCATTCTTCTGCCCCCCCCCCCCCCCACCTCTGAGACTCCAGCGGCCACAACAATAATGGGCTGGTATGAGCAAGAAGGACTACATGACTGGGGGTATTCAGAGGGTAAGAAAGCCCCCATCTGCAGCTGTTCACTAACACATCGGTGGGGGGGGGGCGGTCTGAGGCGGCCTCTGTGAGACCACTGCTCTGACCAGACCCACACAGTCTGTGTCAGGCCAGCAGCCTGCTCCTTGGTGTGGCTAATACAGGAGTGAGATGGGATACTGAGGCTGGTTCATGAAGATCTGGAGATGGGTTTGTATCCCCACAGCCCCAAATGCTTTCTTGGCTCTTGGATAGGACAGAGTCTAGAAGGGCTGTGAAAATATCACGAGTGGCTGAAATATCCCTTGCAAATGTTGCCTGGGGTAGAAGACGAAAGACTTTCCACTCGAAAAGGTGCCAGATTATTGCCTGTCTGGGGCACATACATGTCTCAACTCAGATCTGTTTGGAGGGTGGTTTCCACTCAGAGGGACAGGCTCAGAGCACTCTCCCCAACCCATTTTGTTATTCCATTTTGTTATCCTGTTTTTTTATTTTTTAATGTTTATTTATTTTTGAGAGAGCGTGTGCACATGTGTGCTAGCGCGAGTGGGGGAGGGGTAGAGAGAGGAGAAAGAGGATCCCAAGCAGGCTCTGGAGCTGTCAGCTCAGAGCCCGACACGGGGCCCAAACTCATGAACGGTGAGATCACGACTTGAGCCGAGATCAAGCGTTGGACGCTTCACCGATGGAGCCACCCAGGCGCGCCTCACAGAGCTTAATTTAATCCAGTCTAATTCCCTGGCATGGAAGAAAACCAAGAGAAAGTGATTAGTGGAGAAGGTGATGAGAGAAAGGCACAGAGAAGATAAAATGAAGAACACAGCCCTACAGAAAGAATCACACCAGCTCCAGGGAGAGAATCTAGGCAAGGCACTGAGGGGCAAAGCGGACATTATTACAGTACTGTAGATGATGAGTGGGACGGACACAAGAAGAGGGATGGCTGCAAGCCTCGTCTGCCACTCCAGCTCCTCAGGACCAAGGACCTTGGTCCCATCGGTCCCATATCACACTGGCAGCTGGGAGTCAATCCATCTCCTTGAGTTGAACAAACCACCATCACCACGGCCCTTCAGGACTTCTACCGCAGAGCAGAGGGCGCCTGCCGCCCACCTCTCTTCAAATGACCATCAACCTGCGAAGAAAATGCGCAAACTTCTACCACAGATGCTGAAGCGAGAAAGAATGAGCTGACCACTCCAGAGGCAAGAAGTAAGTCAGAGGAGGGGCCGTTTGGCAGTCTGGCATCTCAGGAGGACAGAACCGGCAACCTCAGTGAGTCCCGAGACTCAAGACCACGTGCCTTGGCTCCAGGACCAGCCCCCAGTTCCTACAAGAGGCATGTGGACAGGCTGGGCTCAGAGTCATTTGAGGCCACTTATCTTGCTGGACCATTTCAGGAAGAATCCTGCGAAAACAGAGGACCAAAGAGACAGATGTTCCCCCATTCTATGACATTCCAAGGCCTTGAGCAACTTCTGCCATATCTAGGTGACACTAAGAGTCTTCCTCAACAACCTAGGATATGGTCTGAACTCTAACTTGGTTGCTTATCCAGTTATGTGACTTTGGATAATGATTCGAGCTCACCAGACCCCTCTTTCTGCAAGTGTCTTGCACAGCTGTGTGGTCTGGAGAGGATGGACGGAGAGAACCTAGCAGAGTGCCAGGCACATAGTGGGGCCTCAGGACATGCTCTTATCACTCTCACCAGGAGCAGCAATTACAGAGGGCCTCTATCACTGGGTCATTCACATCTCTAAGAAATGCACAGGCCACCCTGTGCCCTGGGGACACCTCCTTTACAATCCCTGATGGATTTAGCTTTTGTGGGGACTTGCCACCCCAGGATTGTGAGCCTTGTAAGCAAACAGCTTTCTGAGAGGCAGAGGAACTTCCTCCGGGAGCCACAAAACCATGCTGCCAGACAAATGACAGCCCGGGTATTTGTTTTAATTTAGGCTCTTGTCAAGAGGAAACTTCATGGCTAACAGCCCAAACATGACTGCACAGCACCTCCCCAGGAAGCCTCATTCTATGGCTCTCAAATAAGCCATTTTGAGGAGGGAGGCAGGGACTCCTCACGTTGCTGCCAAGTCAGTGCCTCCCCCCCTCCAGGCTGTCCCAGGAGCCCAGGGGCCAGGCAGCAGCACAGCAGACAGCTCAGATGCCTGCCTGCCTGCCTGAGTCAGGGCTGGTTAACAGGCACCCCCAAAGAAGGCCTCAGTCGAATTCCCTTTTCAGGTCCCACCTTCCTCTGGTCAAAAATTTTCAAGGAGACCTCAGACAATTTTGCTTCCCTGCTCTAAGAGGAGGGGGGTGGGGGGGGGGATTGGAAAACTTGGAAATAATTAGGTTGGGGAGTCTTCGTCAGAGCAATAAAGAGAAAATCAGACAGACTTCCATAGGATTCTATGCTCTGAGAAATACAGAAACCACTACTGGGTTTCACAGAGAGCCAGAAATGTTTGGGAACATAAGCAGCATGTGAATATGAGGCATTGTTGTTACTGTTATTTGCAAGAGCACAGCCAAGAGGTCACTAATCTTTTCTTCGGGTCAGGAGCTGATCTGCAGCAAGGCTCTGAACAGATGTGTGCCCCCATTCACACAGACACACGTGCACACACACACGCCACACAGCCATGGGCCCTGACCTTCACCCAACGGATGCTGGCCTCTGCCGGGGAAGGAGCAGATGGAGTGGCTGGGCTTGGTGCAAGACTGACACCCAGGGGATCTGGCTTTGCCCCTTTGATGTTGAAAAACTGAAGTGGAATGAACCATCACAAGGAAAGCGCCTGGGGGGGGTGGGGAGGATGGAGGGTGAGGAGGAGGGAGAAGAGGAAGGAGAAGAAGGTGAAGGGAATGATGGGGACCCAAGGGGATACAGAGGTCAGAGGCTGCTAGATACTGAGTACTGAGGGGCCGCAAAGCCTTGGGGTTCAAGGCCCCATCCTTGACCATTCCTCTTCTCACCCATATAACTGTCACCAAGGTATCTGAGGCAGGTTAACCCTTAAAAATGTCCTTGTCCCGTGGCATCCAGTGTCCAGAAACTGAGCTTGCCCTCCCAACCCCTGCCCCTGCCTCAGGACTCTGGGCTAGGAGACCTGACAAGAGAGTGGGAGGGTCCCCCTGAAGTGGCCAGAGAGGGCAAAATCCACTTACTGGCTTTTTCAGGGGCCCGCAGGACCCTCTTCCTGCATCCCTGAGAGCTTTGGGGAAGATGTCTCAAGGGAGAGGTGAAGAGGCGTGCAGGGCTTTTAGTCACCTAAGCAAAGCAGGGTATAAGGTGACAGTGCTGGCGGCAGCCCCCAGAATGTACGAGTGATCAGTTACACATCCCCAGCGGCAGCGCAAGAGCAATCACATGATCGAAGCAGATTTGGGAATGAGGGGGTGGAGAAGCTGAGGGTTTTTTTTTTTTTTTCTTTTTGGGGGGTGGTGAGGGTGGGGGTGGTGATGAGCCCGGCAGGAAAGAGTGCTGAGCCGGAGGTTTTCAGCTCCTTCAATCCAAATGGCCCCCACGGATCTCCGCACCTACAGTCCCTTCCACCCGACCCCATCTCCACCCCCAAAACACACACCACCCCAGGATGTCCCTAAGGTGACAAACTCAGGCGCCAAGGACTTTGCCAAAATGGCCTTTCTGCTTCAGCGTGGACAGAAGGAGCCGTCAGTCGGGAAGCGGAGGGAGCCCTCTACAAGGGCTCTGCTTCCTGGGGGTTGGGGAGTGCTCAGTTACACAACAGGTGGGAAAGGGGTGACACAGCTCTCCAAGCCCCGTCGGTCCACTGTCCCCCCCCCCACCCGCTCCAAGTCCGCTCTGGGGACCCCTTCTGCGGCCGATCCGATCGCGGGGGACCCCCCGTCTCTTCCCCGCCTCCCGGCCCGCGGCCCCCAGCCCGCGCCAGGCTCCCCAGACAAGCCCGGCCGGTGGCGCCCCGGGGCCGTCGGGGCGCCGCGGCCCCTTCCCGCCCGGCCTCCCCGGCCCGAGCGCACACGTACTGCTGTAGAGGGTGTCGATCCAGGAGAGGCGCGGCAGGCCCCGGTGGCTGAGCGGCTCCATGCCCGCGGCTCGGCGCGGCGGCGGCGGCGGCTCCGTCAGATCGGAAACCCGACCCTCATCGCACAACAAAGGAGGGAGGGCGCGGGCGGCGGGCGGGCGGGCCGGCGGGGAGCCGGGAGGGGCGGCCAGCCCCGGAGGCCGAAGTTGCCGGGCGCGGGGTGGAGGCGGGGGCAGGCAGGGAAACAGGTAGCAGAGAGGAGCCGGAGCTGCCGGGGGACGAGGGGAGGGCGGGCGAGGGCGGGCGAGGGCGGGCGAGCGCCCCCGGGAGCCCTTCCGGCCACTGCGGCCGCCGCGAGCCCCGCCGCGGATCCCGGAGCGGCAGCCCCGCAGAGCGCCCGCAGACTAGCAACTTCCCCCGGGCTGCGCCGCGGCCAGGGGCGGGGGGCGGGGGCCGCGACCAATCGGCGCGAGGCTCCCGCGCCCCCTCCCCCGCCGCAGCACGCCTCCAGACCGGGTCGCGGGTGCGGGGAGCAGCCCCAGTCCCCACGGACGCCCAGAGGAGCGGCGCTCCAACCCGTGTCGGAGGAGTGGTCCCGCGGGGGTCTCCGGGCTGCGGCGCAGGCCCAGGCTCCGCTTCTTCCCCTCGCTGGGCTCAGCCGAATTCTGGCAACCCGTAGACTAAGTGCCGCGGGGAGACCTATGGGCCCCGCAGGGGTGACATCACCTGTCACCCCAGGATCTCCAAGCGCAGTTTCTGGGGCCGGTGCGGCCGTCAGGCCCCTCCCCTCGGCCAGCCTGGGGGGCGGCGCTGACGGGGTTAACATCCTGCCCGCCCGCGGAAAGCCTCGGCCGGCCGCACGGGAACTCTTCCTTCCAAACCGTAACAACCTCATCTATTTAAACACCCGTGACCTAAAAGCCGGGCAGTGCTGCCCTACACACCAGAGGGCGGCGGCCGGAGACAGGCGGGAGGCTGGGGGTCGAGTAGGGGCAGTGGAGGACACACTGGGGGACAGGATAGCCTCAAGGGTCTTCACTGGGGTTCCCCGGGGGACTTCTTTGGGCATCTACAGCCGCAGCCCAGGAGGCATACCTTGGATGCATAATCACATACAAGTTGAGAGAAGTCTGGGGTCAAGATGCCTCTGAGAACAAAACCTGAGGAATTAAATTCCTTCTAAGACCTCCCAAGAGCAGTGGAGAGGTTGGGGGAGGGGGTGGCGGCGGAGGGCTTTATGACTGTCTGCTGGGAGCTGGTTCTCTGGAACACAAGGCAACTTTGCTGCAGATTTGGTCCTGTGGGACTCTGGAGATGGGACCAGGCTAGGGTGGGCCAGGGCAGGGGGTGAGGGAGCTCCTCTCCTGAACTCAAGAGAAGCGAAGCAGTGGGCCCACCAAGGAAACCGGGCCATGTATGCTAGTTTTACCTCAAACGGTGAGGTTTCTGATAGTGGAGCACACCCTCCCTACCCCTCAGCCCCCGTCACCAAGCAGTTGACAGGCAAAGCCTTCCTTCATGGGACCCAGTTCTACTGGGACCCACCCGCATGGGGGCAGGGCTCTTTCCTCATCATGCCAAACAAGCACAGACCTAGGGCTTCTCGAGGAGAGAAGCAGACCCTCGCCCATAATGCTGAAAGGAAGTCTGCACCCAGTCCCGGCAGCTGCTTGGGGAGGGGCCTCCAACTCACAGCAGGTCAGGTAAACCCCTGGAAGGTGCAGGGGAAGGGTGTGGAAAGCCTCCACAGGTGGCTACAATGGGTGTTTTTCAACTCTGAGGTACCACTGGCCCCTCCCTGCATCCGCCCAGCCCTCCTCCTTCCTAACCCTACAGGCTCCACTTCTGCCTCAGTCTCCTGCAGCCCCTCCCTACTCAGCTGTCACCCTCCCACCATCCCTGACTTGCACACAAGACTGGGAGGGCCGAGCAGGCACCTGGAGCTTGGCAGAGAGGGGGCTGTGCATCTCCAATGAGATGCTCCAGAAATAGAGCCAGGATGGGAGAGGAAGCAAACGGGCTCTCAGAGGAACCAGAGGGAGGATGGTGAGGGTGGAGGAGCAGAGAGGGGCCCAGAGCCTCTCTTCTTCCCACGTGGAACTCTCAGAAGGCACAGAACCCAGAAGAAAGCTGGAAACAGGAGCTCAGCCCAGGGAAGCAGCAGCACTGTCCTCTCCCCAGTAACCACTACCACCATCAAGGCGGCCTGGGCCCTCTCTGGATCAGCAGGGATTTCCTGACGGCCACATCCGGAAACTGACTGCGAGGAGGCCATAGATGTATGTTTCTGCGTGAGACACATACATTTGCATACATTTTACATTTTTATCTACAAAGGCTTGAACATGCTATTTTCAGCATTTTCAAGCTAAAACGTTACAGTTGCTCTCCTTAGCGTTGCCATAGTTTGCTTTTTTCCTACATTCTGTCCAATCCTGTCCTGGACCTCCTGCTCCAGAACACAATATAGGGTACGGGGAGACAGGAATCTTGGAGGAGCACGCACAATAATTAACAGAGAAGGGCTGTGTGGTACACCTGGCTTGGGTCTTAGTGCTTTGCTTACACGATTATCTCACCGCGAACCTCGATGTCCTCTCCATTCCCTCCATTTTCTAGATGGTTTCTACCTGAGGCACTGAGCAGCTAAGTAACCCTGCCAGCCCTCCTCCATCTCCACAGTTTCACACACATGTGTCCCGGGAAAGGGCAGTTACAAGATGCCCTTGATGCCTTTTCCGGTGGCTTCCAGTAGGTGGTTAACACCACACAGCCCGACTCTTGGCTTGGAGACAAGTGTGTGGGTCTTTGGGCACCAGGGTGTTTTGAGACTGGGAACAGAAGTCTCCAGATTCCTGGCACTAAGGGTGTGGGAGGAGTTTGGAGAGACCCAATACCACTTCCTAGGGAGGAAGCAGTTAAATAATCATCCTCATCTCCATTGTACCAAAGGTTAAGTGCTCTGCCAGCCGCCCCAGTGTCTCAGAGTGGCCGAGGGGCTTTCCTGTGCACAGACTGCCCTGACTCAGCTAAGCGCAGACCTGCCTGTGCACTCCAAGGCACTGAATCAGCACCCAGCACACCTCATCTTCCAGCCCACACTAACCATTCTCTATCTAGGCTTTTGAGTGAACACTCTCTGCCTTCGCCAGCTCTCCCTCTGACCTGTGCAGATAGGCTGTCCACAGCTCCCCGCCTCCCTTGGTGACCACCTGCTCATCACCATTGATTTAAGCGGGATTTAAGGGTTGGTTGCCTGGCCCTTAGTGCTGGGCTGATGATGAGAGGCTGAGTGGGAAGGAGGTATATCCCATTCTGAAGGTCAGTGGCCTTGCCCTTAATTCCCAGGTGTGCCACTTGGCTGCCTTCCCAACAACCGACACTTGCTTCTACCAGCTGCTCAGCCAGCATGTAAAAAGGGTGACTGTGCTTACAACCAAAACTGGGTATCCCCACTTTTTGTGCCTCCTCGCTGTTAGCAATCCAGCCCCACTGTGCACAACAGGAAGGCCGCAGGAGTCCCTGCTTCCTCGATCACCCGGAGGTCATTGCTGGAGAAAAGGATGTCCTTTCACCTCTCCCCATGCTGGGGCTGGCAGGGGGCACCAGTGTGCAGAGGCCAGATGTACAGGTGGGGATGGAGGACCTCTGCGTTTGAATTAAAAAACTAAAACAGGCGCCTGGGTGGCTCAGTCGGTTGAGTGTCTGACTTCAGCTCAGGTCACGATCTCATGGTTTGTGAGTTCGAGCCCCACATTGGGCTCGCTGCTGTCAGTTCAGAGCCTCTTCAGATCCTCTGTCCCTCCCCTCCTCTCTGCCCCTCCCCCAACTCACACTCTCTCAAAAATAAATAAACATTAAAATAAAAACAAAAACAAAAAAACAGACTATGATAGCCAACCCCCCCCCCCCCTCCACCAAGACTTTGTACCCTTCCTGCCAGATCAGCTCTTTCAAAGCTGGGACTGCATCTTTTTTCACCAGAGTATCCACAGCACTCTGCCCAGTGGATGACTGACTCAGGTAGACCATAAAGCAGCCATAATCATCTTGTGCCCCCAGACCAGACTTTCTGCCCAAAGCCCAACAAACTGGCATTCAACAGTACAGGTTGAATAAATCAAATGACAGCTAACATTTACTGAGTGCTTCTTAAGTGTGGGGCCCGGCTCTATGTGCTTCATGTAGATTATCTCACTTACTCCTCATAATGAGCCAATGAGCTAGGCACTGCTCTGCGCTCCCTGCCCCAGAACCAGACAGGCTAAGCCACTGGCCAGCTAGTAGCTGGTGACACTTGGAAATGAACTGAGACGCTGAATCCAAGTCCACGTGTGGAATCTCTGTATTGGGCTGTAATAAGAGTGAACTAATGAATGAACAGGATGAAGTTAAACTCAGGAATGAAGGAATTGGAGCCGTAGGAGGAATGGAAAGCAGTGTCATTCCAGAACCCCGCCCCCCCTCCAGGGCCACCAATGATTAGGCAAAAACAGACCTGGTTTTCAAAGAAAGCCCCATCTACTACAACAGGGCAAATGACTCTCTAGATAAACTACATGCAATCAATCCAGTGACAGTTTCATGAACTCCAGTGTCCACAGAACCCCGCTCCTTCTATGCCTTGGGCCAATCTTGAACCTTTCCCATCTCAGCTTTCACGTCTGTAGGCGGGTACCCAGGTAGATTAGGCAGATGACTTCCAGACTATAAACTGCTTCTTAGCAGACCTTGGCGGGGCGGGGGGGGTGTGCTGTTTCTGGGTCCTTGCTTCATTTTCTTTATCTTGGTACAGTGAGGCAGCATTTACTGTTCTGAAATTCACCCTCACCCTCACCCCTTGGGCCCAGAAAGCAGAAAATTCCCCAGGCCTCTGCTGGGTCACCTCTTCGGGAGAAGGCTTGGCCTTTGTCCTCTCCTGACCTGCCTCTTCCCAACCTCCTTGCTTTGCCAGTGACAGTGAGAGATCTCCAGTTAGCACAGATTAACTCAAAGCCCTCCCCAATTATTTATTTCTTTACCAAAGTTCTGTGCCAGCTTGAGTCATAAGAAATATCTGCAGCCCTGGCAAGATGTAAGCCAGAGAGCTGCATTCACCCCTTTGCTTGCTTCCTCAGCAGCCTGGCCAGAAGACACAGTGACATCCAACTCCCTGTAGCCATGAAGCCCCCCACCCCGCAAACACACACACATAGCCACATGCGCAGCTCCCGAGGCCAGTGGCCACAGCGAGCCCAGCTTCCTGGACAGAGTAGCTGCCTTAGATTATACTAAGTATATACTACACTATATGCAATTTCGGGAGGGTCTCATGCCAAGGCCTGGCTGGAGCGGCCCTCCTCACCCGACTTGGCGCAGACCACACCCTCCCAGGGGTCAATGTGGGAGCTTTCCTAAAGAGTCGATCAGAGGGCTCAACAGTAGAGTGTGGAGCCCCCTTCCTAATTTACTCACCACGGCATCCCCGTCAGCATTTGGAAAGAGGCCAGCAGAAGAGACTGAAGGATTCTCTGAGTCCCCAAAGCCCAGAGACAAAGTTCAGCGGTTCCCACCTTATCAGCTCCGAGCGAAGCAGAGGCATGTCCACCCAGGGTCAGAGCTCACAGGCTGGCCCTCTGCCCTCCTGTGGCCACCATTCCCCTGAAGCTGGCTGTGCTTCTCCTTCTCTCAGCCAGAGTTCTGCAGATGCTTCCCAGCCCCGTGCTGCTCTGCCAGGAGCTGTGACGCCACCAGCCAGGCTGGCCCTGTCCCTGTCAGGCCCAGGAGTGGCCGCAGGGGCTGAGGACGGGCTGTCAAGGAGATTGGCTCCAAGAGGTAGTGGCTCAACATTCAGGAAGGTGAGGACAAAGGAGCATCAGAGCCTAGTCAGTGGTGCCTGGCATCAGGGGAGTCTTGTGTTGGGGTTATCGAGCAAGTTTGCAGTTGTGTGGCCGTGGCTCTTTAAGGACCAGGCCTCTTTAAGGCAAGTTCCCTCTGCAGTCACTCCTGCCACCAGCAGTCCTGCGGCAGACAGCAGGGGGCTCCCGAGTGCCATCTGGTGGCCCAACAGAGCAGCACCTCAGCAGCCAGACAGGGTCCCGCCAGCCCTGGCCACACTCCAGCCAAGAGGCCTGGAAATGCCTGTACTCAAATCTCACCCTTGCCCACCAGACTCTGCACAGAGCTGTAGGCTACCATTGTGAGTAACGAAGAGGAGCTCCATTTGGGGTCAGGAGACATTAGCAACCCCCAGGAGCAGCCCAGGAAGAATAACCATTCCACTGGACAAAAGCATCTCTAAGATCTTCTCAAATGGGGGAATTTTTCCAGTTTCCCAGCTGTGGGGCCTGAAGCACAGCTGTGTGTATCCTGTGCCTGTGAACACTGGAACAGTGGCTCTCGATCAGGGGAGGGGTAGTTGGTACTGCCCCACAGGAAGTATTCGCAAATGTGTAGGAGTATTGTTTTTATTTTATTTATTTTATTTTATTTTATAGGAGCATTTTAAAACCAGAGACGTTAAAGTGTCCTGCAAAGTGCAGAAGTTTCCCAAAGAATGTTTGTCCACAAATGTTAGCAGTGCTGGGGCACCTGGGTGGCTCAGTCGGTTAAGCATCTGACTTTGGCTCAGGTCATGATCTAGCAATCTGAGTTCAAGCCCAGCGTCAGGCTCTGTGCTGACAGCTCAGAGCCTGGAGTCTGCTTCAGATTCTGTGTCTCCGTCTCTCTCTGCCCCCACCCCCACCTCACTCATGCTCTGTCTCTCTCTCTCTCAAAAATAAACAAACTAAAAAAAACAAAAAAAAAAATTAAAAAAAAAACAGTGCTGAGAACACTGTTTGGTTAGGGGGAAACAAAGATGGTTTCTGGGCAAGCTCACAGCCACTCTTCTCTTCCTCATTTCTTCCACTGATGTCCTCTCTAAATTTCACTTTGTAATCTTAAAAGGGGGCAGGAAGTGCCCTGGCCACTTTCACAAGGGATGCCCCTTCCCAGAAGCTGGGTATACACCTGTACTCAGCTTGTGTTGGGCGATCATGACCCTTGAAAGGGAGATGCAGATGGGTGGGCAGCCTACCTCAGACAGTTAGGAACAGCAGACAGTGTCTGAGAAGAATCACAGGAGACCCGTCACCACTTTCCCCCATGGGACCATCCACCATCCTTTCCACCTGGGTGATTCAAGGACATGTCCTGTCCCAGGACACCCATCTTTTATATAAGGCACTTTCAGGTTCTAGTCATGAAACCTTGTGACTCCTGATTTCCCCTTCCCCAAGCTCATTGCACTCTGTCCTGGGCTAGTCTGCTCAGTCTCATGAACACAGTCTGGTGCCGGCAGCTAACAGAGGAAACAACACATGTGACATGTATTCTAACGAAAGAGTGGAAAAGAATGAAAATCCGGCTTTTGGCAGTGGCCAAAACAAGCTACACAGTGGTCACATTTGACTTGAGTCTGTCGGTTTGCACAGTCCCAGGCTCAGGAGGCTGACGTCATCACAGAATGATCAGTTGGAGGGAAAACTTGCCCAGCAACCCACAGCAACTAGAGCACTTCCCATTGCCGGCGGAATAAAGACCCACATCCTTTTGGTCGCACACAAGGCCCTGTGGCCTGGCCCCTCACTTCCTTCCAGCTTCGTCTTTCAGTCCCCTTGGTCTCTCTTGCTTTTTCAGAACTTTTGCACAGCATGGTACTTCCAGCTTAAATGCCTGGGCATGTCTTAGTCTTCCCTTCAATCTTAACTTGAATATCACTTGTGCTGGGAAGCTTGCCCTACCCACCAGACCAGGGAAGCTTGCATTTCAGGTTACTCGGTGCTTTTGTAAACCACTCAGTGGCCATCTCTCCTGATAGACTGAGCCCTCCATGAGAATTCCAGACACCTCTCTCTTGTTCACGTCTGTAACCCCAGCACCCTAAAATAGTGGTTTCAGTGAATGAATGAGTACATGAATGAATGGATGACCAAATATGTTCCTGGTCACAAAGGCCCTGGAATGAGGGAGTATGGACCCTTGAGGCAGCCCAGCTCCACCAGCTGGGGAAAAAAACTGTCTGGGCTGGTTGAGATGTCATGACGAGAGGGGTCATGCTCTCTGGAAAGACTCAGGAAAAAAACTAGGATCCTAGAATCAGATTTGGGGCAAGAGAATTGCTGTTCTAATTAATTCCTAACTGTTCACACAAAATCCCAACTAAAAACTCCCCAATGTACAGGGCTCCCTTACTAAGCAGCCAGCATTTAACGTTGCACTCTTTTCTGCCCAATCAGACTCCAACATGGAAATGGAATAGAAGCCAAGAAAGGGTTCAGCCCACTAAGGGGACTTTGGTCTCAATTCTCAGAGTCCTTCTCCTGGGTCCGCCCCAAATTTGCAATTACATTTGTTTTTAGAGGAGGGAGGCCTCCTCTGGGTGTGAACCTGTTCAGTCTCTCCTCCCACTGTCTGGCAGGGGACAGAGGTCGGGAGTCTGAGAAATAAGATGCGACTTGCCTGCAGCAATGCTGAACTCCCCTGTTCAGGGGGGCTGTCGGCTGTCACTGGATTCCAGCGATGATGGAAGTGCTTCTCTAACCAGCGATGAGAAATCTTGCTTTCAGCTCAGGGATGGGAGAAGGACGTGGAAACTGACTCTGGACACCCCGTCTTCCCAAGGACCTAGCTTGAGAGGGTCTACAGGCTGCCTGACAGAGGACAGCAGCCTCTGTGGCTGTTGCTTGCACTGAGCCTTGGAGGCCCCTGGGCAGGCCAGAGAGCCCTGGCGGCACTGGGTCAGAGTCGCCCTGTCTGCTGGGCACCTGCAGAAAAGGAAGAAGATTCCTTTTTGTTTTCCCTTCACTGAAAGAAAGAGACAAAACACCCAATTTTTACCCAAGGTCTCATTTGTTGAGCCTTGATTCTATGATGGTCTAGAAAAATCACCCTAGTCCCCTAGGGTCAGTAACCCAGGTACTTAGTCCTCTAGAGCTGCCCGCCAGCTTCTCGGCTGCTGCCTAGGAAGGATGTTCTAGCATAGTTAATATTCCCAGGGCTCTTCCCTCCCCTGAAATGACGGTCCCTGATGGGAGGAGGTCATAATTGTCAATGAAGGGCAGAGGAATAATAACAAGGGTGACAGTAACAAATACATGGTGCGTGTTGGGCAGAGCTGATCTAAGGACTCTGTGTTAAATCAATGAGTTATCGGGGAGTCTGGGTGGCTCAGTCAGTTAAGCATTTGACTTCGGCTCAGGTCATGATCTCACAGTTCGTGGGTTTGAGCTCTGCATCGGGCTCTGTGCTGACAGCTTAGAGCCTGAAGCCTGCTTCGGATTCTGTCTCCCTCGCTCTCTGCCCCTCCCCCACTAGTGCTGTGTCTTTCAAAAATAAATGAATGTTAAAAAAAATTTAAATCATTGAATTATCAAAGTAATCCTGACTACCCCAGAATATGTCTTGGCTCCTCAACACTCCACTGCCTCCTCCACAGAAGGGAAAGAGCACTAAACTGAGTACACCCCAAGTTCAGGCCCTGGTTCTGCCACTCACCTGCTGTGTGAGCTTGAGGAGCCCCCTTCCATTCTCTGGACATCGGTTTCCTTACCTTGGCACGCAGGGATGAAAGTTGTCCTGGCTATGAGTCCTTGAGTGGTAGATGACCAGGAAATGGCTGATAAGGGAGGGGAAAAACTCTTTTTCCCCACCCCTCAGTTCCCCAATAATTCAGGAAGTCCCATCCATGGGTTTTGAGGGCTGGAAAAGTTATTCATTAGCCCATTAAATATCCCCTGAGCTTTATATAAGACTAGGTGTCTTTGCCCAGGATACTTGTGATAGTAGATTTGAGACATGTCTAGAAGTCACCAAGAGGCAAGGCAGTGCTTGGTGGGTCCAGAGAATGGTGTGGACAGTACGCTATGGAGGAGGTGAGGGACCGCCACTTAGAAATGAGTTAATGACTAAATGCTTCTTAGAGAAAGTGCTATGTGAACCAGTGCCCAGAAGGACACCTCATATATCACTGGCAAAAATGGTGGGTGGGGAGGCAGTACATCCTGGGAGGAAGAAAAGCATAAGCAATTGTCCAGAAATGTAATCAGGCAGAAATGGGGGTGAAGAGGGAAATGAGAATGGATGCTTGGAAGAGAAGATTTTGGGGGGAGAGGGGGAGAATATAGGCAGTTGCTAATATAACGTGTGGCCTCAGCATGAATTCAGGGACACAACAGCATGTGCAGCTTTTCTTAGGGCCTGTCTTCATAAAGAAGGGACACCTCCTTCCTGCAACACCAACAATAGAAGTTTCGGGCTCCCTTCCCCTCCCCGTGAGTTTGTGGGCAGAGGCACAAGCCTCAGTCAGTGTGTCCCTGGCTTCACCAATACTATGTTCTAGGCACTGTGTCAAGCACATTACTTTCACTTTTTTTTCTTTCCAGGTTCATTAGGGTATAATTGACCAAAAAAACATGGTGTAAGTTTAAGGTGTACAGGGGCACCAGGGTGGCTCAGTCCGTTGAGCAACTCTTGATTTCTGCTCAGGTCATGATCTCATAGGTTTGCGGGTTCGAGCTCCGCAGTGGGCTCTGTGCTGACAGTGCGGAGCCTGCTTGGAATTCTCCCTCTACCACCCCCCTCCCCCGCCCCCCCGGCTCACGGTATGCACAATCTCTCTCTCGAAATAAATAAATAAACGTTAAAGAAAAGATGTAAGTTTAAGCCGTACAATGTGATGACTCATTATATGTATTGTAAAATGATGACCACAACAAGGTAGAGAAAACTGAGGTATCATTTCTACATCCTGCCCCATCTAAATTTTCACATCTCCATTGCCCTGGCCTTAAAGAAGAGGACTGGTACACTCAGAACTTTCTCAAAAGTCTTTGTGCTCTGAACGAAGCTAGAGGCCCTGGAAGAAGACAGCGCCACACGGTGAGGTCTAAGACACTCACTTTCCTAAGGAAGGACACTGCACTGCTGAGAAACCTTCTCACAGAAACTCAAAGGGTGAAGGTTCTGGGGAACGTTGGTTGGTTTTTCTGCAGCGCCATCTGAAGGCAGCACTTTCCAATGCTGCAGGCGGCATCTAATCTCTGAGGCATCCCTCCCACAAAGGCAGCTCCCCAGCCCTGCCTGGACCAGGCACAGCTGAGCATCTGTAAGGAGCACTTAGAACCATTCCTATTCCAGAGCCACCAGGAAGGAGGGCCTGAGCTCATGGTCTGGGGTGAAGAGGGAGATGGCCAAGGACTTAGACCTGCAGCAGCCTCAGCCCCTCATGCTAAATGATTTTAGACGTCTGCCCCTGGCCGCCCCTTCCAGGGTCAGCCCCATGCTCAGTTTCTAAGCCAGCAGATTTCACAGGAAGACACTGTCCCTCTGCCTCCCGACCCCTCTGAATACTCAGGCTCTAGAGACCTCCTCAGATCTTAGCCATGACAGACGAAATCTGGTTCCTCACCCTTTTCATGGCCCAGAGTCTTCTAGACATCTCATTGCCCAATCCCTTTCATGCCCCACTGAGCTATTTTCCAGGTTCCTATTTCTATCTGATTATGCAAGTTTCTTTCCTCCAGAAAGCCATGTGCTCATCACATGAGGGTAGCCACAGGTCGCCAGCAAATGGGAGAAGGGTGCTGGGAAGAGCCCCTTTCCTGGACCCCAGAGTTGTGCGTCGTGTTCCCCCGCTTTCCGCAGGAGACCAGGACCACCGGAGGGAGACCGGTGCAGCCCCGGATGAGATCATGACTTGGTTTTCAGCTTCACCAGAGGGCAGGCCCCAGCCGTAGGCTCTGTGCCAGGCAGCCTGAGCAGATGACCTTAGCGACTGCTCCGTACAGGCCAGGAAGGACACACACAGTGCCTCCCTGTAACACCAGCTGGACCTGGATGCAGCCCTGCTCTGCTCCTCAGATCCCTGGCTCTCGGGGCAAATGCACACTACTGACCGCTGGAGCAAAGCCACGCTCGAGGCTGCTGAGATGAGGAATTTGCTGCTCCAGGCAGGCCAGAGCCTCTGCTCTGGGGCTTCGTTTTGGGGAGGGGAGACCCTTAGGGAAGGTGAGCTGGAGGTAAAAGGTTGCTTTTGTAAAAGAAATCCAATTTGCCTCCCACCACAACTACCCACAGATGAGGAAGCAGCCACAGAGAAGCTCTGGCCCTCGGAGCCCGTGGATTCCTGCTGCTTCCTCTCAGAGACCACACACGGAGCTGCGCACGCAAGCAGGCCACGTCTCCTTCCAGGCCCGCAAGGAACCTCAACTTCCTACAAAGACCGCTAATGCCAGCGTTAGTACATGTGGGCACATGTACCCATGGCAGCGCTTCTGCTGATTCCTAATGTGGCTTTCAGGATCCAGAGAAAGAGGTCTGTCCTGCCAAGGGGAACCCGGCCTGAGACACCAAGAGCAGCGGACTTTCTGGCCTGCCTGACCCCACAAGCAAAGATGCCTGATTCTGGGGTCAATGCACCCTCTCCCATGAAGACCCTCGTTCTCAGGGAGCTGGCGAAGGTGCGGAAGCTTTGCTCAGGAGTCATCAGGGTCACAGACACTTTGGCAAACAAGTTCTTCCCAGGTCTGGGAGAGGCAGGGAAGAATGGGGGACCTGGCCTGTGGCAAGGCCCTGCTGTGAAGAACACCCAAGCCACACTGCAGTTAGCACCCTGTCATTTGCTCACTTGTATGCATCTCACATGTTATCAAAAGACCATGTAGGGGCACCTGTCTGACTTTGGCTCAGGTCATGATCTCACGGTTTGCAGGTTCGAGCCCTGCATCAGGCTCTGTGCTGACCACCTGGAGCCTGCTTCAGATTCTGTGTTTCCCTCTCTCTCTGCCCCTGCCCCACTTGTGTTCTGTCTCTCTCTCAAAAATAAACCAACATTAAAAAAAAAAAAAAGACCACATAGAAGGTATGAGGCATATAGGCTGTTTTTTTTTAAACTAGTAGTTTATTCAGGTTCCCACCCCCCTTCTAAAAGTAATAAATAAAGCCACAATACACACATTTTAGACAATAGTGTAAAATGTGTATTAGCATTTTCCAGCCTTTTGGGGCATGCAAACAGGGGGCGTCTGAGCGTAGTTATCATCAAAGCAGCTCTCCAGACTGTGCTCAGGGGTTTCTCCGCCCCTCACCCTTGGCCAGTCCAGTTTTCATTCTCTCCTGTGTCCAGCAGGGCAAGTTCTGTCCAGATGAACTAAAACTTCACCTTGCTCAAGGCCACCTAGGCCCTAAACACAAAGACGAGCCCCTGGGAGGAAACTCTGGTGTATCATCCAATTTTGTTCACAGTGCAAGTCAGATGTCTCTGGTTCCTTGCAGGAGGGGGGAACATCACCCACTTGTCAGCTCAGCCCAGGGATACTAGAAATAAAGTCTTGTCTGTTTGTCCTCAGTAGGAATCTGAGAACTGCTCCGGATAGCGCCTGGGGACTCTCCCTTCCATGGGGCTGGGCCACAGCTTTGAGATTAGAAGGAAGTCTTAGGATCGGCCAGGGTGGAAACAGAGGAGGAGGAGGGGAGGGAGGGAGGTGCAGGGAAAGGAGCCTGTAAAGAAAAAGATAGTTTTGAATTCACCACCCAAACTCCAACCTGTGACCGGGACAAAGCTAACGGAGGTTGGGTTTGCTATTCCAGTCTCAGGAGAACAGGAGAGAGACGTGCTTTATCACATTTTTCACATCATGCCACAGGCAAGAAATGACCATGTCTGCACAGCATGCTGGGGCAAGCCGAGTTGGAAGCTTCAGTATTTCCTCACACCTCCAGCCCATTCTAGGCACTCTGACTGGGAGGCTCTGGGAGACGGAACGGGGAGAGATGGCCCTTCTCTTTTCAACACACCTCCCAAGTGGCCACAGGCTTCATAAGCATTTCTGACTTTAGAAGCCCCCACAGCTGCCAAGATGAAATCCATGGAACTCCCTCTAAGGCAGCAGCCCTGGCCGCCACAGCCGATGACATGGGACAATGCCCAGGTGAATTCCCCTGTACGCTCAGTGGAGCTGAGGCACGCTTGCCAGGGGGCACCCTATCTGCTGGGCAAGGCTGGCGGTACTGCAGAGTTGACAGCCTAGAGGAGAATGCCACAACTCAGGCCAGACATTAGTTTCGCCAATCTTGTCAAAAGGTTCCTGTTTCCTGGTTCGGGAGTCCGAAGGCCTGCCGGCCAAGACAGAAACTTGACAAAAGCAGAACTACCCCCACAAGAGTGGCTCTTCTCAGGGCTGGGTTAGCCCATTGTCCTATTTGAGGTGCAGGGGGAGGGAGGGGGCGCCTGCTAATTCCCCCGGGGCACTGCTGCTGAAAGCACGCTGCATGCCGCAGGGCCATCCACAGCCACTCACATCAGCAAGAGCTTCATGGGGCCAGTTTGGGGGCTGCTGCTGTTCCGGATGCAGAGTTTAATGGTCAGGATGTGGGTTCTGGAGACAGAACAGGCCTGGGTTTAAGACCTGGTGCTCTTACTTCAATCTCTCTGGACATCGGTTTCTTTCATTGTAAAACGAGGATAGTAATGGTAACTGCCTCGTTTGAGACGGTTGAAATGTGATAACAGATGTAAGACACCCGCACGGTGCCTGCTCCATCTACACACTTGGCAACGTTAGCCATCATCCTTATGCTGCTTGAGCTTTGTGGGCGCGCACACACCGCTCTCCGGAGGGCCAAAACAAGGTAAAAAGGGAAACAGCCCCCCACCCCCACAAAGGTTGCAGCAAACCCAGTGAAGAGATACTGTGAGATGTGCTGAGGTTACCGAAGCCAAACCACACCCTTTGTTTTCTGTAGGTGTCTCATCTTTATTGCCAAGTTAACTCATTAGCATTTTTAAAATAGTCAAAGCAACCCTAATCCCTATTCAGAAGTGTGATCCTCCATACTTTGCTATTCAATAGCTGCTAGAGCCAGAAAAAGATCCATCTAGAAAAATGTGATCCCTTCGCCTTAAAGTCAGAGCTGTCAGGCTTGAGAGAACCTAGGAGCTTCTAGATTGGTAAAGGTCCTTGAAAGGCTTCCAGGATAATGAAGGCTGGAAAATTCAGTTCAGTATAGACTTTCTTGACGAACAGATTTTTCTCCAAGATGCCAAGTATAGAGCGCCCGCCTTGGGCAAAAGGGAAATAGATCTGAAGTGTCTAAGTGTGCCCAGAGGAAAAAAAAAAAAAGATATGTGGGTAATTCTATGTTAAAATTGTAAACTGTGGATTATCCAGAGTAAACACCACAACAGAATGTTGGACTAAGAAAAACATTTTCTTAGAAATTAGTATATATGAATCCCTCCCCCACCACCACCACACACACACAAATGATGAGTGAGACCACATTTAAGGGCATTTCCCCTGTGGACAAGGAGCCCAACTTCCCAACCTCTTCTGAAGGACCTCGGGCTATAGTGTGCCCACCAGGGTGTATAATACCCTTTTCATGTTTCACATATTAGCTCTTGGTAAATGTTGCATGAAATTTGATGATCCTGCTAGGAAAGGGAAAATGATTCATAATCATCTATTCCTAATCCACAGACCCTTGATGAAAGCCTGCTAGGTTTAGGGTTTGAAACACTGGGGCTGGCAACGGTTTGAAGGCAAATGGCCCTCTTATTTACACGAGGAGGCTCCAGACGCCTGCAGAAATGGTAAATTTAGCTCTCCCTACTAGACCCCCACCAGTTCAAGCATTAGTCTGTGTGAGTAGCAGGTCCTGGGGAGGCCCCCTTGGATGGGACTTCTGACCCCAGGGGAGCGCCCTTACAGCTCCGAGGGGGCGGGGCCGGATGGGGGCGGGGCCGAGGGCTCCTGGTCACGTGACAGGGCGCTGCAGCATTTACATGTGAAACAGGGCACCGCGGCTATGCCTCGCTCCCAGCCAGCGTTGCCTCCACCTGCACGCCTGATTAATCCGACATCAAATCAGAAGTCGTGTGGCTGCCCGCTGCTGGAGGACGCCGGCGGGGGAGGTGGCCTCGGTTTCTGCGGTTTACGCTGTTATTGCGATGCAAATGTATTCAGGGCCTGGGGCCATGTTTCTCTGATTCGCGCTGGGAGGCGGATGCCGAAACCCTCCGGGGATCTGCCTACACCCTCAGCACCTTGTGGGGTGTAGACGTAAGCGGTGGACATTCCACGCGGCACTGGCTGAAGTGGAAGGAATCAGCTACAACCTTTTATTCAGGCAGGAATCAGCTACAACCTTTTATTCAGGCTTTAAAACAAACAGATCAAAGAGTTTCCGTTTCCTGGCCTCAGTGTCAGATCCACTGGGGAAATCCCAGGAGCAGAAGGGGAATGAGTGAGAATGGCCCTGTCCCAGGCACCAGGGCAGCCTACTTCTTCTTGGTGTCTCCCCAGCTCGAACTGGCCAAAGCCTCTGTCCGGGTCTCCAGGATTTCCCCCAGGGGCACTTGGGGGAACTATCACAGTCCCCAGCACCTGAAAATATTCCTTGGAAGCACCTCAACCATGTCTTTTCACAGGGTTTAAACCGTCCTAGCAAAATGGAAGACCGGAAATCCAGATGAGGGTTACCGGAAATTCAAATGATCAGGCAAGGGCTGGCTCACTCAGGTCTCCAAAAGTACAACTGGTAAAGGAGAATGAAACTGAGTGGAAGACCCCAGTGTCCCTTAGACTCCTTCAGGCCATTTTGGATTTGTAAGAAATACACCAGTGGGCAAGGCTCATTCATTTATTTTTTTTCAAGACTGGTGCCTCCATCTCTCTCTCTCTTTTTAAGTGTATTTATTTTGAGAGAGCGCTTGAGCAGGGGAGAGGGAGAGAGAGAGAGAGAAAGAGAGAGAGAGAATCCCAAGCAGGCTCCATACTGTCTGCGCAGAGCCTACCTCGGGGCTCAAACTCACTAAAGGTGAGATGATGACCTAAGCCAAAACCAAGAATCAGACATCAGATGCTTTACTGACTGAGCCATCCAGGGGCTCCTCCATCTCCTGAGAAGAGGCACTGGCCCTTTTCAAAATGAGAAACATGGGTTCAAATTAATTAGTTATGGACCCGTAGGCACATTACCCAACTTTCTTAGCCTTGGTTTTGTCATCCATAAAATGGATTAGTAATACTAACCTCTTATGGCTGAGAACAAATGAAACAATGCACATGTTAGATATGAATACTTGTATGTGTGCCATAAAAGGACTAGAAATACAACAAACTGTTAACTCCAGGTTCTTTCTGAAGAGAGGAGTGCAAGTGGTGGGAATAGGTAACTAGAACTGATATGTTTTATTACAAAGACTTCAGCACTGTTTTCATCTTTATATTAAAAATATGTGTATTCCTAATACAAGGACCGCTTCATGGTATGTGCTCATGCTAATGTTTTTTACAACTGTGATCTAGGGAGCACCTGGGTGGCTCAGTCGGTTAAGCGTCTGACTTCGGCTCAGGTCATGATCTTGAGGTTTGTGAGTTCAAGGCCCACATCGGGCTCTGTGCTGACAGCTCAGAGCCTGGAGCCTGCTTCGGATTCTGTGTCTCTCTGTCTCACTCCCACTGTACTCTGTCTCTCTATGTCTCTCAAAAATGAATAAACTAAAAGAAAAAAAGTTAAAAACAAAATAAAACTGAGGTCTCAATTCTAACTTAATTTTCCTTTGGGGATTCTGTTTCAAGGTGGAAGATTGAACACGTGGAAGTTTTTTTTTATTTGTTTTACACCATTTTAATAAACTTGTCACATGACTCTCCCTCTTAACTCAAATCTCTAGATATGATCTAAGTCATGTATTAACACAAAACCTGTAACAGGACACCCTAACACAGGGTACGCTCAAAGACCATGAATTCTAGGTAATCCCTGAAAGAAGGGGATGGGGGTATCAGATTGAAAGAAGAGACCACAGACCACCACATAGCCAGGAGAGGACTACTACCAGAACAGTGGGTAGGGTGGGGTACAGGGAAGAAGTAGATCTTGGAGAAGGAGGGCAGCCAGGCAGCCAGCTCTCTGGGACTCTAGCAGAGAGGAAGTGGGAGGAGCACCCAGGCAGTTTAGTACCCAGAAGCCCCTTCTGTCCCATCGTCCTTTCCCCCAAACCCAGAGCCCAATAAGCTCTGGTTTCAGCTGCCTTTTTCATACAGTGGCTTTCATTCCATTTTTTGGTTCACAGAGATGGAGATCTTATTTTTGAGCACAGCTATTCCTTTTTAATTAAAGAAAAAGTTTTATCTATCATGGCTTTGTTTAGAGCAAAGGGAAAAGCTTAAAGCATGAATTCACAGCATGAACTTGATCTGAAGTTTGAAATGATTGATTTTCCAGGAAAGCTAAGTCCAAATATTGGTTTGAGAGGCAAACTGAACACATTATTAACCTTTAAGGAAATGGACAGGTAGGCAAAGATCTGGATATGAGATTCTGTTGGCTATAAAGGTAAGGGCTTCTAAATCTTTACAAACAGAAAATGCCCATGTTATATGAACTGTTCCATGTCACTGAAACAGGTGGGAAGCTACCCAACTAATTTCATGATATTACCATAACTCTAACACTGAAACAGGATAAGGACAGCAAAAGAGAAAACTATAGATCAATATTTCCTATGCCATAGATGCAAATTATCTTAATTTGCAAGTAGCATATTGAATCTAGCAATGTTTTTTAATTATTTTTTAAAGTTTTGAAATTTATTTTGAGAGAGAGAGAGACAGAGAGAGACAGAGAGAGAGAGAAGAGAGAGGACCTTTGCCCTCATGAGCGGGGGAGTGGCAAAGAGAGGGAGAGAGAGAATCCCAGGCACGCTCCATTCTGCCAGCACAGAGACCCTCTGGGGGTTTAAACTCACAAACCTGTGAGATCATGAACTGAGCCAAAATCAAGAGTTGGATGCTTAACCGACTGAGTCACCCAGGCACCCTTAGCAATCTTTTTTAAAAAACAAGTATGTCTCAGAGGCACTATGCTTCGTTGTGCAGATTGTGCACTGCACAACTTGCTGTTGTATGAATAAGTTGTTTAGTGCACCACTGAACCTGTATATCAGACTCTGTATATCAGACCAAATAGGATTTCATCCCAGGAATACAGGCTTAGATCAACATTAGGAAATCTATTTGTATAATTGGCTATGTTAATAGATTAAGGAAGAAAAAAGTGTATGGTCATCCTAACATATTTGATGAAAAGCATTTGTTAAATGTTAACACCCTTTTCTGCTAGAAAACAAAAAGAAAAACAAAGGGCAAACAGAAAAAATACTCCCAGAAACTAGAAATAACAAGAACAGCAGGGGGTCTCAGAGTCCTAAAGTTCTTACTGGGTTGGTGAAGTTTCCACATACAAATTCTTTGAGATTACTTTCATTGATCTACCCCATAAAGCTATCAGAAGAAATCCTGATACCCAGGGGGTCACCAAACTAGTCCATCAGCGCAGGGAAATGCGAGGACTGACATCTGCAGGCTGCAAGAGCCATGGCCTTGGAAAGGGTTCCGAGTTCCACACGATATTGGTGGTTCTTGCCATGCAATTTGCAGAAGACACAACACTCTCCAGCTTCACGGTCACCGCTAATATACGTAATGTTTACAAAATTCTTACCTAATAAACAATTTAAAGCAGTCAAAAAAACCCAAAAGAACAGCAAATTTCCTTAACGTAAAAGCAAATCTATAATTAGCATCTTACTCAATGGTAAACGGTAAAACGTATTCACATTAAATCTTAAAAAGTGGGCGAAGAGTATCACAAAGAAGAGGAAATAGGAATCGCCAAGGAATATAAAAAAAGATACTGTACCTTATGAGTAATTGGGGTCATGTGTATACTGAGATACATTTTTATCCATTAGATTGATTGGCACAAATGAAAAATAGTAACAAGTGTTGGTGAGAGAGTGAACAGGTTCTCTCAAAAAGTGTGGTGAGAGTATAAGCTGGAACATTTTGGGGGGACAATTTGATATTCATACTTAAAATGCACATGGTTTTCAACTTTACGATTCCATGTCTAGGTCTTCCCCAGAGAAATATTCATATGTATGCACACATGGGTCACGTACATGGTTTTTCATCGTGTACATGGTTTTAATCGTAGTGTTGTTTGGAATGGCAAGAAATTCGATGGGGATGAGGTTAGATTTCTCCCCTTTATCTTTTCTCTAGAGAAGAGAAACGCCCTCCCCCCCCCGCCCCCCACAATGTTCATGGAATCACAGACCTGATAACCCTATAAATCATTCCTTGGGCATTCTGTCCTAAGTCAACCACTTTGGAACCACTGACATCAGAGGCGGGCTCTTGGCTGCGGTCGAGGAAAGATGATGTAAGAAGGTCCACTGAGTTCTGAGGGTTTAAAAAGAGAAGTTTCCAGAACCGCCCCCCCCCCCACGGGTCCCCCAGGAAAGGAAATAGTAGTGGTCCTAGATCCTGCCCTCCCGGCCTTCCTGGGCAAAGGGACACATGGGAAGCAGCTCTGTCTGTGACCTAAAGGAACTGGGTGTCAGCAGCAGCAGGTGCCCTCAGACGATCTTCACATTTCTCGGCCTCCGAGACCAACAGCAGGCTGCACTGGTCCCGATCAGTGCATTCCCACACGACTTGTGTGCTTCCTGCAGGCTTGCGCACTGAGAAGCTTTTATTCCTAATGAGGCTCCAGTTCTTCACCGCTTTGGGGGTAGTGGCCGTAACTGAGCACTGCTCCCTCTCTGACTCTAAGGGAGAGCGACAAGAGGGAGCTGCCTGCAGTTTTTGCTGGTAGGCTTGTGGGCACTGGAGAAACAAAGAAAAATGTCAAAGGATGTGTCTTCAGGATTGTGAAGCAGGTGCTAAGACTTCTGTAACCGTTGGTCAGCCTGCAAAGATGTGGTTGTCACCGTTCGGTAATTGAATACAGTGGTTACCAGCAGTGTTATAAAGACCTTCTTTGTGTCTTGGGAGACAGTTAAAGATGGCAATCCCTTGGCAGGGGTCTCTGCTGTATTCACATTTATGCAGTGAAAACCTGCTTGCGAGCCTGGTCCCACAGTGACACCGAAATCTCTTGAGGCAGGGGTTTGAACCCTTTCCTGTGAGCCACTGTTTGGTGCAATTCAGGTGTCAATGAAGTTGCTTTCATGGTGGCTGCATCCCCTTCTCCTGGAGAGAAGGAGTTTATGGTAGCCCATAAATGATCTCCCATGGTCATAAAATGAGACATACAATGCTTTCACTCTCTGCAACCTGCTTTGAAGTGGATGATGTTTTATTGTCCAAATCCTTCTCTTTTAACCCTCCAATACTTGGTAATTTAGATACTCCATAAACATTGAGGATTATAGTGAAGGTATTTGTTGACCTTCCTCATCGATGAGTTTGGAGGTTATAGGTACTCCATGCCATCCAGTGACTTCTTCAAACACCAGAAAAGGTTCCATTTATTAAAGTCCAGCAGATTTGCCAAACTATTTACAAACTCAGCACATTTATAAAATTGCAGCGAAGAGGTTGCCTTAAGTCCACATTAATCTCTGCTCCCAAAGAAATACACACACATGTATTTCGTACCACCCACCTCTAAGTTACTGAAGGCTGACCCCTTTGAGAAAGGGAGAGAGCAGAGGCAGAAAGTCATGTACCTCAGAGAGACAGAGGCTCAGCCTGTGTTGGGGCTCTGGGGCTCTCACTTGTGACCTGAGTGGAAAGAGGTGACCCCACTCCACTGCCTCTTTCCGCAAAGCTCAGCAGGGGGAATGAATGCCAGGGAGCATTCCAATTTGGAACCAAACCCGACGCCTTCAAACACCACAATTGCTATCTGGGGGCAGCGAGAGGGTGACCTACAAGATTCAAACCACAACCAGCCAAGTGTTTTGAAAGAGCAGATCACAATGGACTTCTCTGTACCATGGTCCAGTGTCACTCAGCTTGCTGATGCTGTGTTTGCTCTCAGGCCAAAGGTCATCCTGGCTTCCTCCCTCTGATTGTTTGCTGGCTCCTAACACAAATGGATTACTTTATCAACTGTCTGGCAATTCCTTATCTACTCACACACACAGACTCAGAAGGGCTTTTCCCTTCACATTTTCCTTGGAAGCACCTAAAGTTCTTAAGCAAACTGGGAACTTTTTACAAGAAATTTTTAATGTTTATCTATTTTTGAGAGAGAGACAGAGCATAAGTGGGGGAGGGACAGAGAGAGCGAGGGAAACACAGAATCCGAAGCAGGTTCCAGGCTCTGAGCTGTCAGCACAGAGCCCAATGCAGGGTTCGATCCCACAAACTGTGAGATCATGACCTGAGGCGAAGTCAGATGCTTAACTGACTGAGCCACCCAGGCACAAACTGGGAACCTTTTTATGGCTTCCTTTTAACATCAACATTTGGGGGCTGTGTGTGCAGAAAGGGCCTCACCAGACATGTTCCGGCAATGCCACTTATGGGCATGTAACCAAAAGAACTGAAAGCAGAGTGTCAAAAAGATTTTTGCACACCAAGTTGACAGCAGAATTATTTGCGATACCTAAAATGTGGGAGCAACCCAAGTGTCCATCAATGGATGAATGGATCAGCAAAATGTGGTCTAGACATACCATGGAGTATTATTTAGCCTGTAAGAGGAAGGAAATTCTGACACGTGCTATGGCAGGCATGAGACTTGAGGACATTATGCTAAGTGAAAGAAGCAAGTCACAAAAAGACAAACACTGCATGATTCCAGTTACACGAGCTACTTACAGACTAATCAAATTCATACAGACCGAAAGTAGGATGGTGGTTGGCAGAGGCTGTGAGGTAGTGGGGGATGGGAGCTATTGCTTCAAGGGTAGAGAGTTTCAGTTTTGCAAGATGAAAAGAGTTCTGGAGATGATGGTGGTGATGGTTGGCACAATATTATAAATGTATTTAATACCCTTGAACCATACACTTAAAAATAGTTAAGACAATAAACTTTATCTTATGTATATTTTACCACGATAAAAATTTTTGAAAAGAAAAAAAGAAGGGATGGGATATACATAACCTCAACCTGTTTTCCATATTTGATGGCAATTGCAATAAAATTTCCTTTTTGACAAACTATAAAGGTGCTTGACTGAGGGGTGCCTGGTGGGCTCAGTTAGTGGAGTGTGTTCAACTCTTGATCTCGAGATGGTGGGTTTGAGCCCCACACTGAGTGCAGAAATTACTTAAAAATAAAATCTCTATAGGAGTTCAAGTCAACTCTTGATTTGGGCTCAGGTCATGATCTTATGGTTTGTGAGATCAATCCTGCGTTGGGCTCTGCACTGACAGTGTGGAGCCTTCCTGGGAATTTCTCTCTCCCTCTCTCTCTCTGCCCCTCACGTGCTCTCTTTCTCAAAATAAATAAATAAACTTAAAAAAAAAAATTCCCAGGACTGGTTAAAAATATAGATTTCAGGTTGTTCCCAGATCCACTGGGATGCCACTTTAGTGGGTCTAGGCACCAGGAGTCTTTTTTTTTTTTTTTTTTTTTTTTTGATGCTTATTTATTTTGAGAGAGAGAGAGACAAAGACAGAGAGTGAACATGAGCAGAGGAGGGACAAAGAGGGAGAGAGGAGAGAGGATCCCAAGCAGGCTCTTTGCCGTTAGCACAGAATCCAGTGCGGGGCTCAATCACACAAACCTTGAGATCATGCGTGACCTGAGCCAAAATCAAGAGGTGGATGCTCAACCGACCGAGGCACCCGGGCACCCCAGGGAAATTCTTTTTACAGTGCTCCTGCGGATTCTGTCTTGCAGTCAGCTCCTTATTTAGATTATTCTAAAAGTAGAAGAATAATAGTTTAGTAATTTCCTCAATCATTCTTTTGAGTTAATTGATAAACATTTGTCAAGCAGGTAGAACACAGAAGGCGCTATGGCAGATGGTAGGAAAACAGAGGGTTATAATAATATGAGTTACATTCACTGAGTGCTCAGTATACATCAGGCCGAGTGCTTATCATGGATTATTTCATTCAATTAACAACATTCCAGGAGGTATATGCTATTGACAGGTCCATTTTACAGATGAGGAAATCGAGACACAGAGAGGTGAATAACTTTTTAAAGTCCTCACAGCTAGTAAATGTGGCTCGAGGGTCTGCACCCTTGATCACCTTAAGCCAGTCCCCGCCTTCAGCAAGCCCCTCACCTGCCATGAAGTGGGGGTAACACTGAAATTACCATAAGAAGAGGCAGAATGAAACAAGTGTTAAATTCAGACACAATGACAAGGGCAGGGGGAAGGAGCCAGGATGGGATGACAGGGTTGGACTCTAGAGTATTTTCCTTCTTTTGAGAATCGGCTAAACGAGCGTGACATTCCCCAGCAAATCCTTTTTTTTTTTTTTTTTTTTTTTTTAAATCCTTGAATGGAGCTGTAAAGAATCCCTAAGAGTCAGCTCATCTGACCACAAGTGGAGACCCAGAGTCTGTCCTAACACAGATCTTTCTTTGAGGTATGACATGAAACAAGTGCTCGCCCAGGGACCAAGAAAGAGAGCTGGCTAGTTCCACCTTTCAGTTTCTAAAACCTCTCACTTTCGCAGTGTGCTCTGGTGGGAGTCAGGTCAGCCTGGAAAGTGGTCGGACAAGAAAGTGCAGATCCTGTGTTTTCTTTCCATTCTGTGCCTGTGATTGATTCACCAAAAGACTGATGTGCAGGAGCAGAAGAAAGCTGTCAGTCAATTTGGAAGCCAAAGAGCAAACTAAATAAGTCTGAATTATGGTCACTGAAGTTATTGTCCTATATCACAAAAGTTCTGTGCTAGTGTCTCAAACACAGTGTGCAAACCATAGCAAAAACAGTGTCTTAACCCCACGGTGATCTCAATTCTTCAAGGATGACAGGCTCTGTGGTTCCAAAGAAACGAAATGGTTAAGTGAGACACTTTCTGTTTTGAAGAGATGTGAAATGATGTATAGGACTTCTTTTCGTTTCTTCTTTTTTAATCCTAAAGATTTAGCCTGTATAGGGCCCCTCCTAAAAATGTATTTTGGCTTTCATCAATTTTTAAAATTTATGGTACACATATTTGATAGTATTATAAATATACATATATCTCCTCCACGAGTAACTGCCTTAACAAGTTTAAATTACCTATTTTGGCCCAATTTGAAAGAAGAGGGGCGCCTGAGTGGCTCAGTGGGTCAAGTGTCTGACTTTGGTTCAGGTCATGATCTAGCAGTTCATGGGTTCAAGCCCAGTGTCAGGCTTTGTGCTAACAGGTCAGAGCCTAGAGCCTGCTTTGGATTCTGTCTCTCCCTCTCTCTCTGCTCCTCCCCAACCTCATGCTCTGTCCTTCTCTGTCTCTCAAAAATAAATAAATGTTGAAAAAAATTTTTAATAAAAAATAAAGGAAGAAGAAAGGAGAGACTTAAGATTTGCATGTTAAA
Organism: Hyaena hyaena; assembly: GCF_003009895.1. Lineage (NCBI taxonomy): Eukaryota > Metazoa > Chordata > Mammalia > Carnivora > Hyaenidae > Hyaena > Hyaena hyaena. The sequence continues at coordinate 5,601,025 of NW_024080642.1, read as the reverse complement.
ATTTTGATTGTAGGGTGCCTGGGTGGCTCAGTCGGTTAAGTGTCCAACTTCGGCTCAGGTCATGATCTCATGGTTCATGGGTTCGAGCCCCGCGTCGGGCTCTGTGCTGACAGCTCAGAGCCTGGAGCCTGTTTCAGATTCTGTGTCTCCCTCTCTCTCTGACCCTCCCCTGATCACACTGTCTGTCTGTCTCTCTCTCAGAAATAAAGAAAACATTTTAAAAAATTATAAAAAATAAAATAAAATAAATAAAAATTCTGATTGCAAATCAGAATTTTTCTTCAGATTTTTCTTTTTTCTTCTAAGTTGACAGCAATCTCAATGTATATATAAGCACAATAACGGAGTTGTATTTCTTTCCAAATAAGTAACGCAGGTGAAATACTATTGCCCACATCTAATTTTGATATCGTAAATCAATGCTTTTATGGTATGTACAAACTTAAAGCATGAAATTAAAAATAAAAAGGTTGTTTCCCTCCTCCTCCTCCCCGTAAGCCAGACAAAAACCAAAGACACGGCAGTCACCCTTGGGAACATTTCACAAGCTAAAAGTAGCAACGGGAATATAAACCCAGGGAGATGCTGATTTGGAGGCTTTAATATGATCGTGGTGGCAAGGTCAGCTGAGGGTTCCCCAAAGATTCCTGCCCCAGCCTCCTCCCCAGAACACGGTTGTCGCTGGAAGGAAGCTGCTGCAGATGGAGGCTTTACTCGCCAGGACCCCTGCGTCTAAGAGGGGTCACAGGCCTGGTCTTTGCCAATGCAGTGTGAGCGAAGGAAATGGGTATCACTTCTGGGCTAAGAGGAGTTAAGAATTAGGACGTGTGTCTTCACTCTCTTGGTTGCTCAGTACCTTCCGGAAGCTGAGAACTACAGGACCTGGATGGGGACCGACGCACCAGGGCGCTGGAGCCTGGGTTCTGAGTGACCATGGGAAACACACCCGCCCATCTGGAACACCTACATCCGCTGTCACGGGAACCAGAAGAAACCTTGCCCGTTAAACCACCGGCACGCTGTAGTTGGTTTGTTACAGAGGGGAGCGCTACTCTGACCGTTATATTCCAAGGTGCTCAGACGAGGGGCTGGAGGAGGCAGTAAAGGCTTATTAGTGAGTAAGGATGCACACTAGGAAAGAAATACCTTGTTTTCTTCTACGGAAAACTCTTTAGCACACGGATTGTAAATGCAAATACCTAGAACACTAGGCAAGGAGTGCAATACTAGTGTAATTAACACCTTAGCAGCAGTTGGAATGCAACAGGCAGCTCTAAGCACTTGTACAAACTCACTCACTTCTCACAAATTTGTTAGGTAAGCTATTAATATAACCCCCATTCTGCAGATGAGGAAACTGGGGCCCACCGGAGTTAAGTAATTTGCTTAAGGTTATGCAGCTAGTAAGTGGCAGACGCAGGCCTCAAGGCCAAGCGGCCCAGCTCGAGACTTGCTGGTTCACCACACTATACACACACCCCGCCCGACGTGAGCAGAAAACATGGCCAGACCGGGGCTGAAGCAGTTACTGAGACCATGCCCCATCTGAAGGGGTTTGCTGTTCACCTGATGATTTCCACGTGTACGGGAGATCTTCCCATCTTTCAGGAAAAGCCAGAATTCCAGATTTTTATGCACCGTTTCCAGATTTTAAATTGTTTCCATTTTGTTTTAACCCTCTGCAGCCCAAACAAAGTGTGGCAACAGACTGCGTGTAGCCCAGGGCAAGCCACCTGCCTCCTCGGCTTTCTGGGCAGCTGTCTCCTAGGACCCTGCAGTCTTCTGCTTGCGCAAAGGCCCTGGGGAATTCTGGGTCTGGGAGCCAGAAGGAGAGTCAACTGTGCAAACAACAGCTCCTTCAGGCCCATTGGTATGAATAATTAATTTCTGTTTCCTCACTGCCAGCCCACAAAGGTTACCCCCAAGCCCAGCATTCAGGAAGCATCTCTGCCCCCTTCTGAGACAATGAGGACTGTCACGGGGGAGCCTGGGGATGTTTGGGGAGCCCCATAATGAAGTGTGGAGTGGTGGCCTGCGCTCAGAGGGAGCTGGTGGATACCGGGAAGGGCCTGTGTGTGTGCGCCCTGCCTGGCAGCCTTGGGAGAGCCATCAGAGCGTCCGAAGAGGCTCATTAGAGCCTGACCCTCCTGTCGCTTTCACAGCTGTCAGCGGGAGAGGGCTCTGAATTCCTCAAGATGCTTTATAATAAAACAAAAAGGCACAATTATGCAGCCAAACTGGAGGCAAGGCAGCTGCATACAAAGCAGGACTCTCTCCACAATAGGGCCGCAGCCTCAGCCCGCCAGCACGGAGCCTCACCTTGCTCCCCAGGCTGGGCTGTGAGACCCCGTAATTGGATGCTCCGCTGCTCCAGCTCTTGGATTATTCAAACCGCAGGATTTCCAGAAGCCTCGGGTTTCAGTTAAGGATATGCCCAGGCAACAAGACGAGCCTCAGACCATTTTTCACCCCTGTCATCTCCTTCAGCAACGCATATGGCCAAAACACATCTCTTACTGTGTGTCAGGTACTTTTCTACATGCTTCATATATTAAGTCATTTAATGCTTACACCAACTTTGGTATTGATGTCGTATTATTCTCACCTTCAGTCTACAGATCCGGACACTGAGGCAGAAAAAATTTAAGTTAGCTCAAGGCTGCATGACAATACGTGGCAGAACTAGGCTTTGAACGCAGGCAATGCAGTCCCAGAAAGTGTGCTCTTGACCATCACACCTGGGGCGGATTGCATTTACACAGAGCTTACTGTACACCAGGCCCTGCGTGTTTTCTGTATATTATTTCATTTAATCTCTACAACACCAGGTGAGATTTATTCATCTCCATTGTAGAGAAAAGAGGTTTATGCAAAGGCGAAGTGTCTTGGTCAAGGGCACAAAATAACAAGTGGCCTACAGACTGGATCCAAAGCCAGGCTTCTGACCCAAAGCCAGGCTCTTAACCATTACTTGGTACAGAGTAGCAGTTCATCTAACTTACTGGTGTTTATAAAGTTTAGGCCTGGAAAACCATGTAGTCTAATCCCCTTGTTTTAAGGTAAGGAGATGTAGCCTAGAGAGATTAAGAGTTAGTGGGTTCTTGGGGGAGCCTGGCTACCTCCTTTGGTAGAGCATGCGACTCTTGACCTCGGGGTTATGAGTTCAAGCCCCATGTTGGGTAAAGAGTTTACTAAAAAAAAAAAAAAAGAAAGTTAGTTGTAATATATACTTCTAATAAACACTCAGCCTGGAAAAACCATTTCATTATAGTCAGGTGGTTCCCAAATTACAGATTGGTAATTTCAAACTTTTGCTTACAAATCTGTTCTTTATGGCCTAAAAAATCATTGTAGGTATATTTCAGAGGGTGGGTCTCAAAAATGTGAAAAACGGTGTTAGAAATGGGAAAATAATAAGTACAATAATACAGCAGCATTGTGCTAGGGACAGGGAGACTAGAATTTTAAAAAGTGGTCCATTTCTAACACACATACACTTTAAGGGGTTAGAATCCAGTGGGGGAGACAGAGAGGCAAACCTATTTAAACCATATTATAACTGCTCAAATGAGTGTATGTGCAAAGTGCAGGGAAGAACCCTGTGGTTAACCCTGGGCTGGTCTTCCAAAAGCCAATCACAGTCTCCTTCTCTCTTTAAGGCTCTTTACAACAGAAGCTGAAGGGCTGAAATCCCTGATCCCCCCACGTGATGTTGGCCAATAGCACGAAAGCAGCAGTTGCTAGGTAGGGTTTGGTGGGGGGAGCTTTTTAAAGGGACAGCCAGTGCAACAGCTACAGTCCTCTGCACCCTACTCCGTCTTTGAAACATGAGCACACATCTGGTGATGCAGCAGATTGGTTTTTAACCATGAAACAACAAGCAAAAGGACAAACACTTTTCCGCTAAATAACGGAGAGTCTGGGCCCCTGAGAGCGCTGTTGAGCTATCCCAGAAAGCCCGGCCTCTGGAGTTCTTGGGACTGGAGGCAAACAAAGCCCTATCTGGTCAGGTCACTGTATTAGTTTCTATTGCTGCTAACAAATGATCACAAATTTCATGGCTTAAAATGATACCAGTTTACTATCTATAGATGAGAAGTGTGACAGGACCTGTCACCGGACTAAAGTCAAGGTGCTGACAGGAGCTGGATTCCTTTCTGGAAGCTCTAGAACACAATTAGTTTCCTTGCCTTTTCCAGCTTCTAGAGTCTGCTCATGCTGCTTGGCTCAAGGTCCCCTTCCCTCCTCTTCAAAGTCAGCCAACAGTGGGTTGAGTCCTTATCATACTGCATCACTCTGCCTTCTTCTACCTCCTTCTTCCACTTTGAAGACCTTTGTTACACCACTGGGCCCACCTGGATAATCCACGATTCTCTCCCCACGGCAAGGTCTTTAATTCGATCACATTTGCAAGGTTTCCTTCTGCCATGTAAGAGAACAGACTCCTAGGTTCCAGGGATTGGGACGTGGACATCCTTGGGGGCCGTTATTCTGCATGTCACAGTCATTGTGGCACAGTTTTCTCTTATCTGCAGACAAACACACTCCTGACACCCAGCTCTTGGGTCTGCCTAGAAAAGCAGGGGAGGTTTCACAGAGGAAGTACGTCCTAGATGAGACCTGAGGGATGAACAGTAATTTGTCATATAGACAAATATGGAAAGGGCATTCCGGGGAAAGGGAACGGGCACATGCAGAAGAATAAGGATGCAGCGTATGTTTCGAAACTGCGAGCAGCTCAGGATTGCTGGAGCATGAAGTCTATGCATGCGGGGGCAGGGGGCGGGGGCGATTACAAATGGCTGGACACATTTGCATCTAAGAAGCTCAGATTTACTTTGTAGGTGGCAGAGAGTCACTGAAGAATGCAAGCAGAGGGTGCATAATTAGACTTAGGGGCGTGAGCCATCCCTCTGGCTTTAATGTAGAAGGTAACTGGGGGCTGAAGAAAGGATGAGGCTGGAGGCAGAACCTTCGGTTAGTGCGCTGCTTCAGATCAGGGGCATTGAAATGAAAGTTAGATATTCACGAACATTATTTGAGTGCCTCCTATATGCCAGGGCACTGTGACACTCTGAGGTTACCGAGGCAAATATGACACAGGTCACAACCAGGGTGCCTCTCACCACGCCAACCACAATCCCAAGGCAGGAAGGAGGGGCGCTCATGGAACTCAAGTTTGGGATCCTCTGCCGTCTTGTTCCAAGTCCTGAAAACACAGATGGGGGTGGGGTGTGGCCCAGGGGGGATTCCAAAGGGCCCCGGGCCATCTCGATGATGGGGAAGCAACTGAAGAAGGTCCTTTCCTGTGCGTATCTCACCCAAGCCTGGCCTACGTATTTTAATATATGCCGATTTTTAATGTTTATTTATTTATTTACTTATTTCGAGAGAGAGAGCACAAGCAGGGGAGGGGCACAGAGATCATTACCTGAGCTGAAATCAAGTTAGACGCTTAACCAACTGAGCCATGCAGGCGTGCCTGGCCTAGTTATTTTATTTTATTTTATTTTATTTTATTTTATTATTTTTTAAGTTTATTTATTTATTTCGAGAGAGACAGAGAGTGGAAGCAGTGCAGGGACAGAGAAAGCAGGGGACAGAGGATCCGAAGCAGGCACCACGCTGACAGCAGAGAGCCCGACGTGGGGCTTGAACCCACAAACCGTGAGATCATGACCTGAGCCGAAGTCAGACCCTTACCTGAATGAGCCCCTGACAGGCGCCCCTGACAACGATTTTATATCGTTGCTGGTGGTGAGTTAGAAAAGGAAATGGTGTGGTCAGAGGAAAAGCCTGGACCCAACAGTCCCTCCCCCGCACCGACAGAAGTGGTCTGGAATTAGAGACAAGGGATGGTTGCACCACTTTGTGAATATATGAAAAACCCACAACTGTGCACTTCAAAGGGGTGAATTTTATACTATGTGAATTATCTCTCCATAAAAATAACTAATTTTTTAAGTAGGAGAAGAAAATAACCCCAGCACCTCGCCCTAAGGGAACCCGGCTTGTTAGTTAACTGGCCAGAGTCTCAGCTTTCCTCATCTGCAAAATGAGAAAAGTAGTACTTACAGAAGGTAAAGAACAGTAGACTGTGCTGAATATTAATGTAACTGTGTAGGTTAAACACTTAACATATGGCCTTGCAGGTAGTAGTTGCTAAATATATTCTAGTTCTTTTACTAAGTGCCGATAACATTTTTAAAACGATCATTTTCTGGGCAGCCGCAGGATGTGACGTGAGCTCAAGGCAAGCCCCCCTCAGACGGTCTTTTCTCAGGCAGACTAGAGCAGGGATCAGACGGGAAGACAGCAGCATGAACCGAAACCCATGCTCCTGTGGAAAGACTGCAGACTTACTCTGGAGCTGTGCGGTGCAGAAACAGCGAGCGACACTTGCGTGGCACAAATACAGCTACACGCAGTGGTGGTCAAGAAAGTCAGGTGGGCACAGAGATTCCTGCTTATAATTCTGGTTGGGAGCACAAACTTGTCCGGTTTCCAAAACAGCCACGTCTGCCGCGACACCTGGGCCAGTCCACGTGGCTACAACGCAGCCCTGATGTTGAGACATGACCCACGCCCCACTGTCCTCACTCCGGCTCCTCAAAACCACAGTGAGCCAAAAACAAACCTTATACAACCGGCATTTTCTAGCACAGTGCCAAGGCAGGGGATTTATTTTTTCACTGAACTTCTCACTTGTGATGTTCCAAAGTCAACCAAGTATTCGTCGAGCGCCTGCCCTGTGCCCAGACCCGTGAAGGGTATTGTGAAGGAGGAAAAAAAAGCGTAAGCCATGATCCCTGCTTTCAAGGAGGCAGCTAACCTCTGAGTGTGAAAGCTACACTTCACAGTAAACATAGAAAAGGCATTGTGCCTTGCACAGGGCAGTGGTCCAGTCATTATTTGTCCCGTTGGGTCAATGAATTAATAGAGGGCACAATAATAAGACAATTGTGTGAGTGTGGGGCTCACTCTAGGAACCACAAGATGGGTTGGAGTAGTTGGAAAAGGCTTGTGCCAGAGGCTGCTAGTTGCCTACTCAATATCAATTCTTCCATTTTTCATTGTAACAGAGACCCTTTTTTATTTGAGGTGGCCATATGCCCAGATAAAATACTACATCTCCCAGCCTCCCTTGTAGCTAGAGGTGGCTAATGAGATCTAAATAGAAATGGTTAGGAGAGGCTAACAGGGAAGTGCCTTAAAAGGCAGACCAACAGTTGCCACTCAGTCCTTCCTCCCTTTCTTCTAATTCTCATCTGAAATGTGACTGCAATGGCTGGATTTTCAGCAGCTATCTTGGACCATGAGGCAACCTTGAGACGGAAAAGCATAAATATAAAAGAAGCCCAAATTCTGATGATCGTGGAGTCACCATTCTCTCCTTGGACTGCTTACTTTCTGGCATTCTTTTACTTGAGAGAGAAATAAACCTCTATCTTGCTTAAGCTACTAGTAGTTTTGGGTTTTGTCATATGCAGCAAACCCCTATCTTAACCAACACAAGCTACCATGGAAAAAAACAGGCTTTGAAGGAAGGGTTGGCTTTGTGACTGGATTTAAGTGGGCATGGAAGGGCATCTCAAAAGCCGGACAGAGCCCAGGAAAAGCCCAGGAAAAGGCACTGGCGGTAATGAGCATTAGCTGAAAGCAAGTGGGTAGGGAGTAAGAGATCAAGAGAAGCCAGATGACAGGTTTTTCGATGTCAGGGAAAACAGGGATTAACTGGGGAAAGACCAGGTACCACAAAGGAGCAAGAAAGCTTGTCTCCCCCCAAAGGAGCAAAACGCCTGTGGACCTGGGGTAAGGAAGGAGAGAAAGAGGCAGACAAGAGGTTGGGGAACTTCATTACACAGAGAGACAGGAATGTGAGCTGTGGCCTGCACTTAGAGCAATACCACCACCATCTAACCCTCAGGTTATGTGCTCGGCTTCTGTGCCCGGCCCTGTGCTATGTACTTGTCACACACTTATCTCCTTTATGCTTCACGAGTCATTGACGTAGTCCAACCACCATCACCCGCATTTGGCAAACAAGGGACCCGAGGCTGAGAGAGTCAGTAACTCAGCCAATGTAACCCTGCAAGCTGGCTTACATCAGCCCCACTTTTCAGATGGGGAATGTGTTTGTACCATTGTTTCAAAGCCAGAAAAAATATGTCAAGATTCTGATTTTCAAACCTAAAGATCCAGGGTCAAGTATAGAACCAATTGCTTTGTGAATAGTCTCTTAACCAGAAGAAAAACAAACAGAGGAAAAGAAAAGTTTTGAGTCTTGGTTGTATTTACTATGCGTGTGCGGAGGAGGAAGGCTCGTTAAACAAAGCCACCCACACCCTCTGGCTGGCTGGAGAGTGAGTGCTCCTGAGGTGGAGTGCTCAGCCAGTGGGGGTGGGGGGGATGGAGGAGAGAAGCAAGCTTTGAAAGCCAAGTGGCGCCATGTCAACTCCACTTACAAATGAATTACAGCCAAAGACCAGCTCATGTGTCTCAGATAGTGTTTTAATATCTCTCCACAACAGGGAACAGAAAAAAAATTACTCTATCATAGCTAAGGCCGAAAATTCAACACTTTGAATTAAGTTATTCAGACACATCTACTGAACACAGGGAATTCTTCCCGGAGCAAAAATCTCATTAGTCACTCACGGGCAGGGGAAAAAACCCATCAGGTTACAAATGATCTAGGTAACATGAGTACCGAATAGGAAGTGCATTTCCCATGCAGATTAAAAATAAAAAGTCTCCTTTGGCAGCCTGGCAGAATCTGACAGTAGGGCCTCCCAAGTACAGAACTCTAGAATTCTACAGCTGGCCCAGGTCAGCACTAAGGGCTGGAAGTTAAAGAGTGCTGTTTTTGTAAGACCAAGTTCAAGAGGATTCCATCACGAACTGTGACTCTGGGTAAATTTCTTTACCTCTCCCAGCCTCAGCTCTTTACCTATAAAATGGCAGTAGTAGTTTTCACCCACCGAGATGACTGTGAGGCTAAACGCGATTGTCTACTGCTTCTGTTACCACGACTTTGATGGAATTTATGTCCTTAGAGTTCTCTGCTTAAAATTCCAGGAAAGAAAAGGCTGTAGGACAATGGAAAGAGCCTTGTCCTGGCTCATAGGCCCAGCTTTGAGGGTCATGAGCATGTGACCTTGAGGTTACCTTTAGGTCTCCAGGGCTCTGTCTGAAGAAAGGCAGCAAGTAGACCTACCTTAAGATCCCTACCGTAAGTGACTCTTGAATGTCACTAAGATTTAGATGAACAGTCCTTAGTCATTCATTTCAGGATTTACAAAGTTCTTTTTCTTTTTTAATGTTTATTTATTTTTAAGAGAGAGAGAGGCAGACACAGTGTGAGTGGGGGAGAGGCAGAGAAAGAGGGAGCCACAGAATCCAAAGCAGGCAGACTCCAGGCTCTGAGCTGTCAGCACAGAGCCTGATGTGGGGTTCAAACTCATGAACTGTGAGATTGTGACCTGAGCCAAAGTCAGATGCTTAACCGACTGAGCCACCCAGGTGCCTCAGGATTTACCAAGTTCTGCTGGAAAGTTGTTGCTTTATCTAAAAACTTACGGTTTCTACCTTTGGAGCCAAAGAGCCAGTGAGGATCTTAAAGGCGGGTCACCAACTTTTGCGTTCTTGGCCCTTAACACGGTCCTGACATGAAGACCTCAATAAGTTCTTGTTATGTGGAACAGATGAATGAACAAATGAATAAATTTCAAGGACCTGCAAAAATAGAGACCGCCTGCCCTCCACTGGGCAAAGTAAAAGTACTAATGACATTTACTTTGTCATCTGACCTACAAGCAGAATATCGGGTGAATAGTTTCTGCCAGTCAGAAGGATGCCTGACTCTGAGAAGCCACCTTTGGGCTTTGCTAGAAGAGGTTACTTTGGTCCCCGAGGAGTGCGCCTCTGGTACTGGCGATGCCACAGCCTACAGAAGAGATGCACGAGCCCAGACGGAAGCACGTCAACACGAAAGGGAAAACACAGTTGTGTCCGCCCAAGAGTGCCCAGCTGAAGAGAGGAGATCTAAATCCAGCAGCGGGTCTGCTCACCGGTGAGGTCGAATCTACCCAGAAGCCCCAGGGGTGGGCAGCAGCCCTCATGGTTGACCCCAGCAGCAGAGGGCCCCCCGTGGGGTCTGCTGGGGACTTGCGTGATAGAGGAAATAATGATAACACACACAGACACATGTATGCACTTGATGCTCGCTGTGTGCCAGGGGCTTTGCTAAACTCTTCAAATGTCTTCCTGTATTTAATTTTCATAACTGCCCTGAGAGGTAGGTGCTATTACTGAGGCAGTATAGCTTGGTGTTTGTTTGAAAGCAAGGACTCAGGAAGTCAGACTGCTTGGATTCAAATCCTAAGTGTCACTTATAAGCTGAGTGACCTTAGGCAGGGCTATTGAGGCTCTCTGGGCCTTATGATTCTCATTTGTAAAATGGAAATAATAAGACCGCCTGTCTTATGAAGCTGTTGTGAGACACAAATGAGTACATACATGTAAAATGCTTAGAACAAGCGCTGGCACAGAGTAAGCCGTCAGCAAGTGTTTGCTTTCCCTGTCATTCCTACCTAATAGAGACAGGCGGCTCGCCCGTGGCCTCACAACTGGTGAGGGGCAGAGTAGGGACACCCAGGCCTGTCTTCAGAGCACACCTGACCCAACACGAATAATTCTAGTTCTGCAACCCTCACCCCAATTCACACCACCACGCTGATCCGTGTCATCATGGCCTGTCTTCGTCAGTACAAACCCAGGCTGCAAGGTGCTAGAAGGAAGATACTAAAAGAACTGGCACTCTAACTTAAACTCTGGTTTGGCTACCATGTGTAGAAATAGACCCATATGCGTCTTTGTCTGGCAATCTGCCTCCCACCTAAGAGAACTTTTCCAAGGAGAGGGCCACCTCTGCCTCTCTGCCTCTCATGTGGCTCTGTCTCCTTGACACCCCGAGGCTGAACAGCCCAATAAAACCGAACTTCGGTTAAGGATCTCGGATTACAAATAATGGGCACGATTGCTGGTGGAGGTGAAACATAAGGGTCAGTCCAGCAAGAGAGCCTCGTGAGCCAAGACACTGCCCTGGGTCCTGCCCTGCTCCTGGGAGGCTCTAGAAAGAGCCAGAGCCTTGCTAGAAAAAGTACGTGCATCACAGAAAACCAAACCATCTGTGATTCCCATCTGGGAATGAAAGAATCTTTGAAGCGTCTCAAAGAAAATGCTCCGTAGTCATGGTTAGTCCACACTACGCATGTGTACCATGTGTCGAGACGTGTTCAAATCCCTTTAGAAACAAAATGCCATTTATTCCTCATGTCAACAGTATGATGTAAGCAGTGTTTATCAGTCCCATTTCACAGATATGGAAACTGAGACACAGAAAATTCAAATAACTTCCCCAAGCGCACACAAGTAGTCTAGCTTCAAAGCCCATAGTCCTTATCAGTATTTTCAAAACTTTTTGTCCAATCCACAGCGAGAAATACATTCTACATCAGGACCCAGTATACACTCACACATTTATCCACCACTGAAACAAAGTTTTAAAACAGAATAATGCTCACCAAAACCATGTGCAATGCACTCCCACATTTTCTCTTCTATTCCATCCCATTAAAAAAATATATCATTCAACAAATATTTATGGAACACCTGATACGTGTGAGATACTATTCTAGGCTTTGGGGCTTGACGTCAGTGGATAAAAGATAAAAATCCTTGCCCTCAAGGATGCAGAGAAAGAGGAACACTTTTATCCTGCTGGTGGGAATGCAAACTGGTGCAGCCACTCTGGAAGACAGTATGGAGGTTCCTCAAAAAATTAAAAATAGAACTACCCTACGATTCAGCAATTGTACTACTAGGAATTTATCCAAAGGATACAAAAATGCTGATTCAAAAGGGGCACGTGCCCTTTGTTTATAGCAGCACTATCAATAGCCAAAGTATGGAAAGAGCCATAATGTCCATCGACTGACAAATACATAAAGAAGATGTGGTATATCTACACAATGGAATATTACTCTGCAATCAAAAAGAATGAAATCTTACCATTCGCAACAACATGGATGGAACTAGAATGCACTACACTAAGCGAAATAAGTCAGTCAGAGAAAGGTAAATATCATATGATTTCACTCATACATGGAATTTAAGATACGAAACAGATGAATATAGGGGAAGGAAGCAAAACTAAGCAAAACAGGGAAGGGGGGCAAAACGTAAGAGACTCTTAGATACAGAGAACAGAGTTGCTGGAGAGGTGTTGGGTGGGGGATGGGCATTAAGGAGGGCACTTGTTGGGATGAGCACTGAGAGTTATACGTAAGCCAAGAATCACTAAACTCTACTCCTGAAACCATTACTACACTGTATGTTAACTAACGTGGATTTAAATTAAAAACAAAAATCCTTGTCCTCTTGGACCTTGCCTTTTACTGGAGAGAGAGGGAAAAAGATCAACACACAAAATCGTAGCATCTGAAGTGGTAATTTGGTGAGCTATATGAGGAAAAATAAAGCAGGGACGGCCAAGGGTGGACAAGGAAGGCCACTCGTTGCCTTCATTCCCCACTACACTGATTTCAGCGTGCTATCACCCACCGTGTGAAAGCCCCTGCCCCTTAATCCCTCCTTTCCAGTGCCTTTCTGTCTGAAGGCTCTTTCTCCTAGATCGTGTGCACATGCGCATGTTTGTGACTGTGCGCACGTGTGTATATGTGTATAGGCGTGCATGTACGTGTTTGCATGCACGTATGCACGTGCTTGTCCACCCCCAAGCACCTCCTCATCTGGGGAGGTTTGGGAGGAAGGCTCCCCCATACGCAGCCGCCCAGGGGTTCCATCCACACCCTGGCCCTGCAGAGGGCCCTGGAAGGGGCCTGAACTACCACCCAGGCACCACTAGCCGGAAGTCATGACGTGCCAGACATGTGTCCTGCAGCTGGAGTCTTCAATCCAGGGAAGAAAGAATCTTTTAATCATTGGTCCACCCAGAGGGGGCACCTTTTGTAATTCATTAGGCCAGGGGGAATGCTAATTCCTAATCTTCGTCAAGAGGCTCTGCGTGCTAGAATGCCCTTAAGGAGAGAGGAGATGGCACACAGAAATAAAAATAACTCCCTGGAGAAAATCCAGTGCACTGGGCACACCTGGAGGGGTGATTGATGTGGGTCCCCAGGAAGATGGGACTGGAGCCAGCTCTGAAGCAGCTCTGGGCACTTGGGTAGCCTCTGTTGAGTATTTGGAACTTGACACTAGAGTAAAATCTTCAGACTCTTAAGTTAAAGGGGCACATAAAAATATTACTAGCACGGGCAGCAAAAGCATTGCCTGTGGGAGAAGCAGCCAAACTCTGCTAATGAATAAGTGTAATTGATCACAACAGATGACTTGATGGACCTTCCAAATGTGCTTTTAGCAAAGTGGACAGTTTTTCATTCAAATGCAGACTCACCCAGATAAGATCTAATAATGGAGATTTTGGAACAATCCCAGCATCAGTGATTTCTCTCTCTCTCTCTCTCTCTCCCTCTGTCTCTCTCTCTCTCTTTCTCCTTCACTGAGCAGGAAAGCATCTTAAGTTCTTGGTCACAACTTGACCCAACTAGACATCAATTTATGCTTTCCCTGTGGCTGAAGAGACTCTGACAGCTCCAGGGGCAGCAAAGGGGCAGTCACAGGCCACCCTACATCCCTATCTGTCCTTTCCTCCTTAGCCCCACTCCCTGACCTGTGAGGAGCTGGGTGGCTGGAAGACACTCAATACGTAAATCAGAAACATTTATTGAGTGCTTCCTATGTGCAAGGCACCATATTGACTGCCACAAGGGCATTCAAAGATTGGCTAGGACTAGGTGCTGTCCTCAAACTAGAAGGCAACAACAACTGACAGAAAGCCTGAGTGGAGGTCTCAGCTCACTTCAACAAGCACTTAATCTTTCTGAGCTTCTGTTTTCTCCTTTGTCAAACGAAGACATTGCACTAGACATGATCTCTGGGCACTCGGCCAGCTTGAAAACTATCATTCTAGGCCCTCTCCTTCCCAATCAGGCTCCTAGGCTCCTAGGCAGCTAGCTGACAGATCTAGGAAGGGGGCAGCCAGCAAAGGGAGGGGGCAGTGAGGATTCTGTACCTTTCCCTGGGTGAGAGGATATCTCAGTTTGGCCAGAATATAAAATACAGGCTGGAGAAGGTGACAGATAATTCAGAAAATTAAATAGAAGATTTAGACTTTCACCTTAAGGAATGTAGGGGAAATGGGGAGACTCTGGAGTTTGTGCAGAGAAAGGTACTATCACGTGATGGAAAGGAATCTGACCAACCCGTGGAAGATGAGTTCGAGGGAGGGAGGACCCTGATGTTACAACATCAGAGCATAAAGGTTGAGGCCTGAAGTGGAAGATTCCTCCCATGGTCTAGCCACCACGCATCTAGCACTATTCCATCACCCCCTGCCATCGCCATAAGGCTTATTTTCATAAACTCGCCGGAGGCGAAATCATGTTGCACAATCTTTTTGTTTACAGTTCCACAAGTGGTTTCAAGGTAAACAGATAAATTTTATCTCCCTTTTCCCCCAAGTGCCTACGGTGAAACAGAATCAACAAGGTATGCCGGGGAGGGGTGCAGGCAGGGGGGAAGCGCCCCCGGGATGCGCGAGGGGTGCGCCTACCTGCAGAGAAGCCGTCCTCGTGGTCCGAGCTGTTGTGGCTGCAGTCACTGCCCCTCTCGGGCGAGCTGTGACTGGGCGAGTCCCGCTCCGGCACCCGCAGGAACCTCTTGCGCCGCCACGGGGGGAGGTGCTCGCGAGCCCCGCGCGGGGGGTGCTCCTCCGCCGCCAGGGGCGAGCTCCGCCCGTCCTTGGCCTCCGCCTCCAGCTGCTCCAGGTCGCGGCTCCGGCGCTGCTGCCGCCGGCCCCCGGGGATCAGGTGCATCCAGCGATGGGGGCTGCCTGCCAGCGCTGGCTTTTCGGCCTCGTCCCGGGTCCCGAGCCGGCAGGGGGGCACGAGCAAGTGGCCGAGGACGAATTTCTCGTTCAAATCCACCATCTCGAAGTCGTGGTCACTACCGTTGCCCCCATCATCTGTGACTGAGGCGTCCGGCTCGCCCTCCTCGGAGCCCCGCCCCGCGCGAGTCCCGGAGGACAGCTCCTCTCCCTGGGCGCTGGGGACCGTGTCATCGGGGTCGGGTGGCGCGCAGTCCTCCCGTGGTCTGAAGAGGAGGCGAGGCTGCAGCAGATGCTGGTGGATGGCGGCGGTCAAGCTGCGCACGGCGCCCCCTGCCCCCGCCGCCCCGGGCCAAGTGGGAAGGTCGCGGCACGCGTAGGGAGTCCCGGCCTTGGGGGCCACCTCAGGGTCAGGGCGCCAGGGGCCCGGGGGGTCTCCGCCGCCGCCCGCAGCGCCCTCCTCCTGCCGCGGTGGCGGCGCCCGCTCCGGCCCGGCCGGCGCCGGCTCCTCTGCACAATCTCCCCCGCTGTCGCCGTCTCCGCCCTCCAGGCGCCCGCAGCCGAGGTCCCGCTTGGCCCCGGCCAGGGCCGCCTGCAGGTAGGAGACTTTGAACTTCTCCTCAGCCAACACCTGTTGCAGCCGCTTCAGGTTGAGTTTGCAGCGCTCCAGCTCGTGCTCCATGTCCAGCACCGAGTCCAGCCGCATGACTGGCGCCTCCTCCCCGGGGAACTCGGCCTGCCAGTGGCGCTCAAAGTCCCGAGGGTCCCACATGGCGGCCGCCCCTTCGGGCCTCCCGGGCCCAGCTCCGCCGCGCGCCGCGGGCTGGGGTCGCTCCGGGCTTTTCCCGGAAGCCCGCGCTGGCGCAGTCGCCTGCCCTCCACTTCAGCCCCAGAAGAAAATAAGATCAAAAAAATAAAAGTTTTTCCCCTTCCGCCCCAGTGCCTTTTTTTTTTTTTTTCCCTTCTTCTGGGTTTCGCCTCCCTGACGTAAGCGGCCACCCGCTGCGGAGGCGGGCGTCTGGGGGCCCTGGGCCCGCCCCGGGCAGGACGCGCAGAGCCGGCTGTCTGCAGCCCCCGCCGGGCGCCCCGCGGGCTCGGGGCGGCGGGCTCGGGCGGCGGGGGTGGAGTCTCGGTGGCGCGCCTGGGAGCTGCGCGGGCGACCCTCGGAGCCGGCCACGGTAGGCCCGGCTCGCACCTTCCCCGCCGCCGCCGCCGCCGCGCCGCTCCCGCCGCCGCGCGCTGTCCGCACCGGAGCGCGGGGCCGCGCGGCCGCGGGAGGCGGGAGCCCGGGTGAGGGAGCGCGCGGGGGCGCCCCGGGCTCCCAGCCAACCTCCCACCGCCCGGCTCGCCGCAGCCTCCCCTGCCCAGAGTCAGCGCCGCGCCTTGGACCCGGGGGGGGGGTGCGGAGGGGGAGGCGATGCGGCGCGCCGGGGAGGGCAGGTGTCAAAGGGAGCGGTCTGCCAACCGGAGGAGTTCCCCTTACCTAGGATCTACCGAGCGCCCTGCACTAACGTGTCCAAGATCACAGAGCTGTTTAATCCAAAACTGGGGGGTGAACTTTGTTCTTTTGCGAGTCCCTTTAAAGCGTTCTCTCCACTGCTCCCTAGAGCTTTTCCCGGGGAGAAATAGGCAAGGGTGACAGCTCCAAGCGGCTCTGCTAAAGGCCCCTGTGACTTCAAAGCTGAGAGTCCTCCCGACTGACGGAATCAAGCCGTGGCGGCGGGAGCCTTAAGACACTTAGGCATCTATGAGGGCCCTCCATTCCAGCGCTTCTCTGCTTTTTGAGAGAGAGAGAGAGAGAGAGAGAGCGCGAAAGAGAGTGGGGGGGGGAAGGGCAGAGAGCGAGGGAGACAGAATCCCAAGCAGGCTCGGCGCCGCCAGCACTGCACATGATATGGGGCTCGAACTCAGAAACCATGAGATCATGACCTGAGGCTAAACCAGGAGTCGGTTGCTTAACCGACTGAGCCACCCAGGCGCCCCTCCACCTCTTCTCTTCGACCTCACACAATTGCCATAGGGAGAGAAAAAAAGGGGGGAGCTAGGGACAGTTGGCTAGGCTGGCACTCATGGTGCGGTGAATTGGGGGCTCCTCACTTCGCCTCTCCTCCACACCTTGCTGAAACACACTTTGTCGTTCCTCTTTTGCAGGTCTTGGGTGAGGACCCACTTTCTCCAGAGAGAGGTCCTGATAAACCATCAGGTGCTTGCTGCAATGGAGGACCTTATGGTGATTCACATTTCCTTCATTTTAAGGATAAGGAAATTGATGTTCTAAGAGACTGAGTGACTGCGCAGCTGAAAATTCTTCCTTCCCACAGAGCCCTTTGCGGACTAGACCTAAACTCAGCAACCCCTTCTCTCTGGTCACCTGGTACTTGCCTCTCACCTAAACCGTCTGAACAGGCTATCCTGCTCCCACTTTTCAATCCCTTTCAAACAATCCCTCAAGGAAAGACACCAGGAAGATATTTCTTAGCCACAAATGAGATAGTGCGATGGTTTTGCTCAAAACCCTTCAGTGGCTCCTCGTTACCTATAGGGTGGCATCTAGACTGCGTGACACAGGAGGTCGTCCCATGTATGGTCCCTACCTCCCTCCTATGCTTTAGACTTGCCAGCTCCATACTGTCCTCAAAGATGTGTTTTGAGACCCTTCAAACGAGATCCATCGTTATGGGTGACTTCTCCTCCTACTTGGCAAAACTCCCTGCTGTCTGGGAGATTCCAACGGCCTTTAAGACTCAGCTAAGGGCTCGCCACCTCCGAGGAGCCTTTTCTGGCCCCTCTCCCTTCTCTTTGTGCCACCAGTCTGTCTCATACATGTCTTTATCTTTGCCTTCATTCCACTTGATAACTATTAGTGACATTTTTTGCTTTCCCTACTTTTAGAGCCCTCAAGGTTTGTGCCTTTTCCACTTTGGTATTGTTGCTGCTCTTTGCAGAGAGTGGTAGAGAAATAACTAATAATTGTTGAATGAAAGAAATGAATGAATGAATGAACGAACAAACAGACAGATGAATGAGTCTCCACCTTGTGGTTCCTACTCAGCTTCTCCAGTTGTGAATCACTCCAGACTAGGAGCAGATGTGCTTCCCACAGAGGTTTCTCAACTCCAGAATTTCCTTCCTTGACAAACTCTGTGTTTACTCATTTTCCCAATATCTTTTAGTCCTTCTTTCTCTCTCTCTTTATCTCTTTTAAAAACTTTTTTAAACATTTATTTGTTTTTGAAAGAGAGAGAGAGAGAGACTGAGTGCAAGCAGGGGAGGAGCAGAGAGAGAGGGAGACACAGAATCTGAAGCAGGCTTCAGGCTCTGAGCTGTCAGCACAGAGCCCATCACGGGACTCGAACTCATGAACCACGAGATCATGACCTGAGCTGAAGTTGGACGCTTAACCAACTGAGCCTCCCAGGCGCCCCTCCCCCGACTTTTTTTTTAATTTGGTGTGCCAGTGGCGTGACTCATCATAGTGTTTGTCTTGTGCCAGACTGAAGGAATAGATATGTTTTAGAATATGTTAATTGAGTGTTCCCTACCTTGTGTGATTTCTCAGTCCTTCACCTACCTAGTTCCTCAAGCTGCTTTCTCTCCCACCTTGGCTTCATATTCTCCCCTGACCTCCCCAGAGGCTGCCACATCTCTTTTGTCTCGGGAAGGACTGAGGAGCTCCCAATGCCTACAGACAGCCAGTGCAGTGGTATTCCACCAAACGGAGTCCACAAGCATCTTGGCCTCTATTAAAATTTCAGGATGGTAGAGAAATGCAGCACAGCAAGGATGGATGAGCCCAGTCAACAGCTATTGATCGAAGATGTTTTGATATACACATTTAAATGTACAAAGAAAAAGAAAAAACCCTGTAAGTTACTACAAGCATCAATTTCTGAATTTGTAAATTCCCTTCGAGGATAGTTTCAACTCTGTCCTTTAATTAAAACAGCAGTATGATTCCCTTTTGGTCCCAGGAAGTTGTTACTAATACCACTAATTTTTTCCACGAGGACCAATATAGCTGGAAATGCCAGCATACATCTTCTGTAAACAGATCCCAGGAGCAACCTTCATTGTCTCTAACTGGTGGGTAGTTCAGTTTTATTACTTGGCTCTGGGTCATCATGGGGGCAGGGGTAGAGGGGCTGACATTTAAGTCCATACTTCTAGTTGTCACACATCTTTGATCTCATCTAATTCCTCACAACAACCCTGTACAGAAGGTATTATTGTTGCTACGTCAGAGAGAGAGAGAGAAATAGAAGATCAAAGAGGTTAGAAGTCACACAGCTAGGGTGCCTGTATGGCTCAGTCTGTTAAGCAGCTGACTTCAGCTCAGGTCAGGTCATTATCTCGTGGTTCGTGAGTTCAAGCCCCGGAGTCAGGCTCTATGCTGACAGTGCAGAGCCTGCCTGGGATTCTCTCTCTTGCTTCCTCTCTCTCTGTCTCTCCCCTACTTGCATGTGTTCTCTCTCTGTCTCTAAAAACAAATATATAAACTTAAAAAAAATTTTTTTTAAAAAGTCACACAGCTAGTCTGTGGATTCTAACGCTTGGTCCAGGTGCATCTGTCATTAATGTTCATTCATTCGATAAATATCTATTGAGCACCTATTAGGTGCCAGGGTCTGGCAAATAAGGTTTAAACTTTGTAATGTGGCGTATAAGACTCGTCACAATGGATCCTCTCTTTCCCCAGAGTATTTTCCATTTCCTGAATTTTTTCTTCCATTTGCTGCACCCATTCTGTCCCTTAATCTGAGTCACCCTATGAGCTGATGCCTTCTGTGCCCCATGCCACCTCCCTTTGGCCCATCTCAGATTGCTTTGGCCACTTCCCACGGGCTGCCATGGTCTCGCCTCAGGCCACCCACCCCTACAACTCTCTTACTTTTATGCCCCAGGGCTTTTGTTTTCAAAGTCACAAAGCTCTCAAGGGCATCCCAGAAGCAAGCTTCTAAGGGGCAAGCTAATATCCCCAGGGGCATCCCACAGTGCAATGTGAAATGCAAGGTGCTTAATAAATGCCCCAGGTCCCGTCTTGTGAGGGCATTTCTGAGGTGTACTCAGTGGTCCAACGGGCCAAGCCCCCGTTGTTCACCGTGGTAACCAATCCATAATGAGCTCTCTATTGGCTTTCCCTTCTTGTCTGTCTCCCTCACTTCTGCTTTCTGGGATAATCTGACTAAAATACTTGCACCAGGTCCCTGTGTCATTTCCTGTTTCCTCCCCTGTTCCCCCCACTAGGACATACTCCGGCCTCCCCACTCCCTCTCTGATACAGTCGCACAGTATGCTTAACCTGTCCCCTGGTTACTCCTTGGTCTCTTCTTTCTCCGTGCTGCTTCCTCCTCTACCTGGTGTGACCCTTTGTCACCTATCCAAGCCCAGCTCACCTGTGACTTTCTCTCTAAAGCCTTCCCTTCCCCGGGTCTAGTTAGGCATGCTTCTCTGCAGAGGGATTTACCTCAGTTCCAGCACTAGCCACTCCACACTCTAATAAATTCCATGGCTCCTTGAGGAAATCCTGGCTGTGGCCAGCTGGCACTTCTTATTCCTCCAACTGCCACAGTGCCTAATGTGAAGCCAGAGAGAGCCAGTACCCAGCACACATCTGCGGAGTGAATGGATAGATGATGACTGAGTGAAGGATTAGTACCCCACCTGGACCCGTGAACCTCTATCCTATGCCATACTTTTTTTTTTTAAAGATTTTTATTTTTAAGTAATCTCTATACTCAGCACAGAACTCAAGCTCATGACCCTGAGATCAAGAGTTGCACATTTTACCTACTGAGCCAGCCAGGTGCCCCTATCCTATGCTATCATAAAGCAGGACCCTTACCTAAAAGGTGAGTAGGAACATAATTCTGAGTTCATAATGTTAGAAGCTCTGCTTTTCTTAAAAAAAAAAAAAAAAAAAGAATTATCTCTTTATTTTGAGAGAAAAAGCGAATGAGGAAGGGGCAGAGAGAGAGGGAGAGAGAGAGAATCCCTGGTAGGTTCCCCACTGTCAGCACAGAGCCCAACAGGGGGCTCAATCTCACAAACGTTGAGATCATGACCTGAGCCGAAGTCAAGAGTTGGACACTTAACCGCTTAACCAGCTGGGTCACCCAGGTGCCCTCGAGCTCTTTAAATATTTTTAAAATATTCCTTTAGGAGCGCCTGGGTGGCTCAGTCAGTTAAGCGTCCCACTTAGGCTCAGCTCATGATCTCATGGTTCGTGGGTTCCAGCCCCACATCAGGCTCTGTGCTGACAGCTAGTTCAGAGCCTGGAGGCTGTTTCAAATTGTGTCTCCCTCTCTCTCTGGCCCTCCCCTGCTCATGTTGTCTCTCTCTCTCTCAGAAATAAATAAAAACATTAAAAATTGTAAAATAAAATAAAATAATTTTTAAAATGAAATATTCCTTTAGAGGTGCCTGGCTGGCTCAGTCTGTTAAGCGTCCAACTTCAGCTCAGGTCATGATCTCAGGGTTCAAGGGTTTGAGCCCCATGTCGGGCTCTGTGCTAACAACTTAGAGCCTGGAGCCTGCTTCGGATTCTATGTCTCCCTCTCTTTCTGCCTCTCTCTCTCTCTCAAAAATAAATAAACATTTAAAAAATTAAAGAAAAAGAACTTATAAAAAATAAAGTATTCCTTTAGATTAACAAGCAGCCTATATGGAAATATAAGATTTGACTATTAGTCATCGCACTTTAGTGTAAAGTACCTTCCCTTGCTTTCTTCAGGATTATCTGAGGTTAGTATGAAAGGGCTGAGAGCTTGGACTAGGGAGGAGAATTGGAGCAGAGTGCAACTAGAAGGAGAAGGGTGGCCCGGGGAGGAGCTGGGCTGGGAAGGGAGCTGAATCTTGAGTACTGAATGTGTGAACACAGGAAAAAGGTGCCTAGGGGCCTTTGAGTGGTTTCTTCATCCAACTTGCTTCCTTGAATGCAAGAATTCTCCCTTAGAATAACCCGAGAGCTATTCAGACTATCCAGTCTTGGACTCCCTCTGCTAGCAATCCATTCAGATTCAGGAATAGAACCCACACCAGTATTTTATGTATTATTTAGCTTTATATTTATACAATATAATCATTTGTTTTGTGTATGGAGTTTGCTGAATTTTGGTAATTGCAAATAATCCTGTAATCTCCACAATAAACAAGAGATAGAGCAGTTACTTTACTCCAAATGGTCCTTCTTCCTTTTTTTTATGGCCTTTCTTCCTTTTTTTTTTTTTCAGTCTCTATACACAACATGGGGCTCGAACTCACAATGCCAAGATCAAGAGTCACACGCTCTACTGACTGAGCCATCAAAGAGCCCCTAAATGTTCCCTCTTGCTCTGCTGCAGTCAATCCCTTTTCCCGACTACCAATCCCAAACAACTGGTTTTTTGTCATTTCTATCACTGTAATTTTCCTTTTCTGGAATTTGATATGAACGAATACAGTTTTGGAGCCCTGAGTGCTGAAACGTAGCATAGTGTTTTTGAGTTTCATCCATATTGGGTGTATTTATATTTCAGTTCTCTTTCTGCCCCCTCCCTCCCGTTGAGAATAGGCACTTTAATATACTTTATCCATTTCAACCCTCATCATAGGCGCTGTGACAAAAGCATTCTCATCATTTTGCAGATACATGGGTTATGGTCTGATGAGATTAAGAGAGTTGATAAGGTTTAGATCATTCCTTTTTATTGCTGAGTCAGATTCCATACTATGAATACATCCCTATTTGTTCATCCATTCTTCAGTTGATGGACATGTGGGTGGTTTTTGTGTGGACATACAGGAGTGAGACTATTGGGCTGAAATTGTTAAGATCCCACTCTACAATGGCATCCAAAAGTTGCCATACCGTTCTCCACTACCACCAGCAAGGTATGAGGGTCTCACTGGGGTACATCCTCTCCAACACTTGGTACAGTCTTCTCATTTTACATTTAGAGGGTGCCAATGGTACCTCATCGTGGTTTTCGTTTATATTGCTTTGATCTTTTCACGCACTTGTTGGCCATTTGTATATATTCTTTGTTAGGTGTTTGTACATAACTTTTTGTTCATTTTATATTGGGTGTCTGTCTTTTTTTTTTAAGGACATTTCCTTTATTTATTTATTTACTTATTTATTTCTTTTTAATTTATTTCTGAAAGAGAGAGAGAGAGACAGCATGAACAGGGGAGGGTCAGAGAGAGAGGGAGATACAGAATCTGAAACAGGCTCCAGGCTGAGCTGTCAGCACAGAGCCTGACGTGGGGCTCGAACCCATGAACTGTGAGATCATGACCTGAGCCGAAGTTGGACGCTTAACCGACTGAGCCACCCAGGCGCCCCTGACATTTCCTTTTTTTAAATTTTATTTATTTTTTTATATTAGAGAGAGAGAGAGAGAGAGAGCGAGCACGTGCGAGTAGGGGTGAGGGCAGAGGGAGAGAGAGAATCTCAAGCAGGCTCCATCCTCAGTGTGGAGCCGGATGCAGAGCTCATTCCCATGACTCTGGGATCGTGACCTGAGCTGAAATCAAGACTCACATGCTCACCTGATTGAGCCACCCAGGTGCCCCTGCATGTTTGTCTTCTTATAATTGAGTTGTAATAGTTATATTCTTTCTTCCAGCCTTTGTGTCGCAAATAATAGTCTCCTAGTCTGTAGCTTGCCTTTTCATTTTCTTATCTGCGACTTGTAGACAGTGAACATTTATTTTGATGAAGTACAGTTCATTAATTTTTTACAGTTTATATTAAATTGTATAGTATATATATATATAATTCACAGTTGATAATTTTTTTTGCACTTTTTGTTTTCTATTTAAGAAGTCTTTGCCTACCCAACATCACAAAGATTTCTCCTATGTTTTCTTCTAGAAGTTTAATAGTGTTAGGACTAGTGTTTTAGTCTCTAAGCCTCTTTTAGTTAATTTAGGGGTGTGATATAGGGCCAGGGGAGGGATTATTTCTTTCCATGTGAGTATCCAATTGTTAAAGATCCAGTTAGTAAGAAGACCCTTTTCTGCACCTAATTACTTTGGCAGCTTTGTAAAAAGTCAATTGACCATATAAGTGTGGATCTTACTGCTAGATTCCATTCTGTTCTATTGATGTATATGTCTATTTTCACATCATGCTGTTTTCGCCACAGCTTTATAATAGATCTTGAATCAGGTAGTGAAAGCTCCCTGATAGTCCTTTTAAAAATTTGTCTTGGGGGTTCCTGGGTGGCTCAGTCAGTTAAGTGTCCAACTTCAGTCATGATCTCATGGTTTGTGGGTTTGAGTCCCACAACAGCTCTATGCTGGAGCCTGGAGCCTGCTTCGGATTCTGTGTCTTTCTCTCTGCTCCTCCCCAGCTCTCACTCTGTCTCTCTCTCTCAAAAATAAATTAACATTTTTTTAAAAATCAGCCTGTCAATTTCTCAGAAAAGTCTGTTTGGATTTTGACTGGGATTTCATTGAATGTACAGATACATTTGTGGAGAACTGTCATCTTAACAACATGAAGTCTTCCAAACTATCAACTCGGTGTATCTCCCCATTCATTAAGGTCTTCTTCAGTTGTCCTTAGCAATGTTTCACGTTTTCAGTGTATAAGTTTCCACAACTTTTGCTTAATTTCTAAGTACTTTATTTTTCTTGATGCTATTGTAAATGCGATTGCCTTTTATTTCATTTTCTAATTGTTTGTTGCTGGTATATAACATTATAATTGGTTTTTGTATATTGACTCTGTATCCTTAGACCTTGCTAAACCTATACATTAGTTCTAGTAATTTTATTGTAAACTCATTATGGGCTTTTTTTTCTTTTTAAATGTTTTTAATGCTTTATTTATTTTGAAAGAGAGAGACAGCGTGAGTAGGGGAGGGTCATAGAGAGAGGGGGACACAGAATCTGAAACAGGCTCCAGGCTCTGAGCCAGCTGTCAGCACAGAGCCCGACGTGGGGCCTGAACCACGAACTGTGAGATCATGACCTGAGCCGAATTCGGACACTTAACCGACTGAGCCACCCAGGCACCCCTCATTATGGGCTTTTATGTTTTTGTTTTGATTTTTTTATTGTGATCCCATTCATATGCTATAAATCTTGCCATTTAAAAGAGTAAAGTGCAGTGAGTTTTAGTATATTTTCTCACTTGTATTACCTTACTGTTATTTATTTCCAGAATACTTCCAACACTCTAAAAAGAAATCTCAGGGCGTCTGGGTGGCTGAGTTGGTTAAGTATCCGACTCCTGATTTTGGCTCAGGTCGTGATCTCATGGTCCATGAGTTCGAGCCCTGCTTTGGGCTCTGTGCTGGAAGTGGGGAGCCTGCTTGGGATTCTCTCTCTCCTGTCTCTCTCTCTGCCCCTACCCCACTTTCTCTCTTTCAAAATAAATAAATAAACTTAAAAATAAATAGATAGATAGATCGATAGATATCTCATGCACATTACCAATCATTTCCTACATTCCCCCAACCCACTAGCCACTAGCCCTAGGCAACCACTAATCTACTTCCTGTTCGAGGGATCTGCGTCTTCTGGACCTTTCTGGCTGCTTTCACTTAATGTAACATTTTCTAGATTCATCCATGGTGTAGCATGTATTAGTAATGAACATGGGAGGGCAAATATCTCTTCGAGGTGGTGATTTCATTTCCTTTGGATATATACCCACAAGTGGAATTGCTGGATCATGTGGTAGTTCTAGTGTTAATTTTTTGAGGAACACCCAAATATTTTCCACAGTGGCTGCACCAATTTACATTCCTAACAGCAATGCTTCCTTACCAACACCTGTTATCTCTTATCTTTTTGATAACAGACATCCTAACAGGTGCCAAGAAATGTCTCATTGTGGTTTTGATTTGCATTCCCCTAATGCTTAGTGATGTTGAGCACCTATTCATATGTTTGTATGGTCATTTGAATATCTTCTTTGGAAAAATGTCATCGTGTCTGGTCGCGTTTCTTCTTGTGATGTTAGTAGCCATCGATGATTATTGCAAATGGTGTTATACCATCGTTTCTTCTGGAAAATGTCTATAAAGAGAAACTTCCCCTAATTACCCATTTGGTTATCCAGAGGTACAGTTCATACAGGAAGCATATGATGGATGCTTGACTCCTTACCTTTATTTCCAATTGTTTAAAATAATGAGTTGGCTTGATCTCAGCTCAGGTCTTGATCTCAAGTTCATGAGTTCAGGCTCCATGCTGGGCATAGAACCTACTTTTTAAAAAAATACAATAAAATAATGAGTTGGATTAAGGGCATCTGGCTGGCGCAATCAGTGGAGAGTGACTC
Organism: Hyaena hyaena; assembly: GCF_003009895.1. NCBI lineage: Eukaryota > Metazoa > Chordata > Mammalia > Carnivora > Hyaenidae > Hyaena > Hyaena hyaena. The sequence goes on along the minus strand of NW_024080642.1, from coordinate 5,574,782 downwards.
GATCTCAGTTGTGAGTTTGAGCCCCACGTTGGGGGGTAGAGATTACTTAAAAATAAAATCTTAAAAATAAATATATAAAATGAATTGGTTTACTAGTGTCCTTGAGATAGGTTGCAATGAGGTTGTATTATGAATTGCTTCTTAGTATAATAATGAATTCAGGGATTTAAATATATTTATGCATTTTGCTCCACTGTAATTATCTTAGTTGATGTTCAAATTGTCCTATCCTTGGCCAGCAGAAGCCTGTTCAAGCAGGGCCTTCGAGGCTTACTGACGTCAGTCTAGAGGTCTTTGATAGCTGTGTTGTTTTCTTGTTTGACAAGATGTTCCAGGCTTATCTCGTCTGTTTCCTATCCCAGGCATAAAATCTGCCATTTCTCCAAAGAGCCCCAGTTCCTTTTAGTGGGAAATGGCATTTGGAGATGTCAGTTAATGTGTTAGAAGTGTTTATTTCTATTGCATTAGTCATTATTTATAGGTCTTTTCAGTGGGAAAAGCTAGGAGATATTTATTTATTTATTTATTTATTTATTGTTTATTTTAATTTTTAGGGGACACCTGGGTAGCTCAGCTGGTTAAGCATCCAACTTCCGCTCAGGTAATGCTCTGGCATCTCACAGTTCTTGGGTTCAGGCCTGCGTCGTGGAGTCTAGAGCCTGGAGCCTGCTTCAGATCTTGTTTCTCCTTCTCTCTGCCCCCACCCCCATTCATGCTCTGTCTCTCTCCCTCTCAAAAATAAATAAACATTTAAAAATAAATGAATAAAATAATGCTTATTTATTTTTGAGAGAGAGAGAGTGCGAGCAGGGATATAGCAGAGAGAGGAAGCCTGAGGATCAGAAGCAGGCTCTGTGCTAACAGCAGAGAGCCAGACGTGCGGCTCCAACTCACGAACCATGAGATCGTGACCTGAGCCGAAATCAAGAGTCAGACGCTTAACTGACTGAGCCACCCAGGTGCCCCAGGAGATATATATTTAAACTACATCATGAGTGTAGAGGTCGCTTTTAGGCAACCAACATGTCCAATGGAGACCTGATAAGGGAAAAGGGCCCAGGTGACCACTGGGCTGAGTACAAACAGGCCCATTAGGTGACCCACCTCAAAACAGCCATAAGCCCCAGCTGACCAATGGGCTACTTACACCCAGGCACGGGTGCCAAAAAGGAAAGTTCCATAAGTTCCCATACCTCCTCACTTTCCCCCTTAACTACAGCCCCCTCCCCACTGCTTCCTGGCAGACAGTCTCTCCCTCCCTGTCCTGCCCGCTGCTCCCTCCAGGTATATTCAGTAAACTTCTAGCTTCTCCTTCTGCCTCGGTGGGGGGGGGGATCCTTCCAACACCCACCGTGCAGGCCTCCACCCTATCGGTCTCCCCACAATGAGTTTATGGTGACTTTTCCAGCGAATATTCAGGATGACGGAATTTCTACTTACTCTCCTCCTCCTAGGTCCTTCTCAAAAAAGAGCTCGCGTTCTCAATAACACCAGCTTAATTACTCACACAACAGCCTCACGGGAGTTATCATTAAGCTGAGCGTCATCTGGACCCAGGGACAGTCCGATCCTCCCCGTCACATTCTAAATTTAGGGTAAGTGCTGCTGAAGTGAGAACAGCTTTATCATCTTGACCAGTCTGAAAGGTGAAAACCTGGATGTCGTTCTAATTTTAGCTCGAGTTTCTTCAGTAATTAGTGAGGCTGAGGGTGTGTCTTTTCATCATAGGCAGGTCCCTGGTTCAAGCCTCTTTCCTCAAATTGCTGGTATTCTCCACAACAGCCTTTCCCAAACTTCCCAATTAACAAATCCCCCATGCTTGTATTTACTGACTGTATTTTTAGTTACTGAGTCCCGTCTTTGCTCTTTAAGTTCTTATTTAAGTAGTCTCTATGCCCAGCGTGGGGCTCATACTCACAACTCCGAGATCAAGAGTTACACGCTCTTCTGACTGAGCCAGCCAGGCGCCCCATCCAGCCCCCTCCTCATCAGTCATATACGGGCATGATAAACAGGAATAGATTTGGCGGCTACTTATATCTTATATATCTCCCTAGTGCGCATTAGCGTAAGTACATTATTCCTTTTTTTTTTTTTAATGTTTATTAATTTTTGAGAGAGAGAGAGCACAAGCTGGGGAGGAGCAGAGAGAAAGGGAGACACAGAATTCAAAGCAGGCTCCAGGCTCTGAACTATCAGCACCGAGCCCGGCACGGGGCTGGAACTCACGAAACGCGAGATCGTGACCTGAGCCAAAGTTGGACGTTTAACCGACTGAGCCACCCAGGTGCCCCTGTACATTACTCTTAAAATAAAACAGCAGGTATCACCTGAAATGATCTCATGTACCACCCACTTGTGGGAGGGGGGCCACACTCCATGCCCTCCAGGCCTCGGCATTCAGAGACTGAGACAGAGTCCTTGCCCCACGTCAACATCTCTTCCGCAAGAAAGACTACATTCCAAGGAAAGCCAGACCAAATGCCTGCCCTCACTTGGTGCTAGCATGGCTCACTAATGAGGACGTGCCTCACCACTGAAGGTGGAGAAGAGGACCCAGGACTAGACTTGCAGTGCCCCGGTGGGCCAGCTGCTGTCTTGGGGAAATCTCGAGTAGCCCTCAGTTTCCTCACCTGTAAAATGGAGAAATTGGAGCAAATGATTTGAAACCCCTTCCATGCTTAAGGCAAGGTTTGTAACCCTTCCACGTTTGTGCCCTGAGGCCTCCAAGTTTAGAAGTGAGAATGTGGCTCCCTTATAGCCATCCATTTTCTCCCATCCGGGGTCCCGGGTCAGGACTGGTGGTGGGTGGTCCTCTGGTGGTCCACCAGTCTCTCTGGTGTCGCTGACAGAGGACTCACACCTAAGGAGCTGATAAGCTCCTCTGCTCAGGAAGCACCAAAGGGTACTGAGGAGTTACAGCTGCCGGGCCCAGATCTGGAGGAGCTGAGTTTAGGGCAGGGTGGGCTGAGCGATCATTCTGAGGGTGTGACTCGCCTTCAGGTAATACAGGCAGCCCTGGGCAGGGCAGAGCCCGGCAGGAAAGGGCGTTGTGACATCCAAGAGACGCAAGGCACAGGACGCCCAGATCCTGTCCTGCTTCCAGCAGCTCGGTCCAGATCAGTGAGGATCAGGAGAGTGTGTTCAGGTGTGTGTGTGTGTGTGTGTGTGTGTGTGTGTGTCCGCGTGCACATGTAACGTGTGGAGTTCAGAGAAGCAGGAAAGCACCAGACAGCCAGGGCTTGACTATTGCCCTTGCCCTTTACTAGCTGTGTATCCTTGGACTAGTCACTTGTGCTTCTGTTTCCTCATCTGTAAAATAAGGATCCTAGTATTACCAACTTCCTAAGACAGTCACAAAGCTTGAAAGGATTAACATGTTAAAAAAAAAAAAAAAAGCAAAACGCTGTGGTCATGAGCAAGTTTATGTGGCCAGGAGGGAGAGGCAAACAGGAAGAGGGTGAAGGACAAAGGGCAAGTTAATCAAAGCTACTTCTTCAGTGAGGTGGGGGTGAGGGGGTAGGGGAGCGATCTCCAGCCCTGAGACGTGGGAAGAAAATGGGATACACGGAGGTGAACTTCTCTCACAGAGCAAAGGCAAAAATCAAACAAACGAAAACCCAAAACAAACAAAATAACTGCCTAGAGGTAGTTAGTTACTCAGATGGGGCCCAGAACGGAGGCCTCTGACCTCACCCAACCAGGCGAGGCTCGCTAAGAAAAGCAACACATCGTTTGGGCGCATGTGTGCCTCATCTTTGCTCTATGAGGAAGAAGCGGAGTTGCCAAGGGACACGCAGCTCAGAGGGGTGCATATCGCACTTAACCTTAGGGACAGTCACAGTGACTCACTGTGGGCTGTACCACGGAGACAAGCCACAGATAGATCTGTGGAACGTGCCATTTGCTTAGTTACATGTGCACAGAAAACCGTAAATCCCTCTGGACGGTGGGTCACGTGTAACCTGCTTGGGACATTAGCTCAGTTCCAAATGGCCAGAGCTGGGGCCACCCAAGCATCCCAAGATCAACTGATACTTAGGACCCTGGTGGTGGGAATCCTTTCCAGAGACCACGCCCACTGAAATGCCATGCCCACAGGAAGTTGTTTCTTCTACATACCAGAGCAGAACCTGAGATCTATTGCAACATTTACTTTTTTTTGTACTTAAAAGGGGCGTCTGGGTGGCTCAGTCAGTTAAGTGTCCCTGGCTCAGGTCATGATCTCACAGTCCGTGAGTTTGAGCCCCACATTGGGCTCTGTGCCGACAGTGTGGAGCCTGCTTGGGATTCTCTCTCTCTCTCTCTCTCTCTCTCTCTCTCAAACTCTCTCTCAAAATAAACTTTTTTTAAAAAGCATGAAATGTTCTTTTTTTTTTTTCTAAAGTTTATTTAGTTTTGAAAGACAGAGAGACAGAGAGTGAGCAGGGGAAGGGCAGAGAGTGAGGGAGACACAGAATCCGAAGCAGGTTCCAGGCTCCGAGCCTGACGCAAGGCTCGAACTCACAAACCTCGAGATCATGACCTGAGCCAAAGTCGGATGCTCAACCGACTGAGCCACCCAGGCGCCCCAAATTTATTTCATTTTTAAGTATGCTTTACCCAACATGGGGCTTGAATTTAAACCCCCGAGATCAAGAGTCATGTGCTCTACCAGCTGAGCTAGCCAGGTGCCCCTCAATATCCCCATTTTATAACTAAGGAAACCAAGGCTCAGAGAGGTTAAGTAACTTGATTGAGGTTGCTCAGCTGAGGCAGCAGAATCTGAACTCGGGTTTGTGAAGTTCCAAAGCCTGGGTTCTTTACACAGGAACAAAGATGTATAGATTGCTGGAGTCAGATGGGCCTCAGAGCTCACCAAATCTAGCATGCTCATCTTATCTCTATAAAATGAGAAATGGGGATTATAGCGGGAGATAAGAATGAGACTGACTTGCCTTCTTTCTCCAAGTTGAACAGGAATGGCGCTAAGGCTCTAACACTGTCACCCGGGCATAGCACCTCTCCCTGTGAATAAGTAGTTATCAACAGAGTCTCTTTCCCTTGGGGCAATACCAAATGGCCTCTTTCCATACTCCTGCCCTATCCTTTGCAGACCATCTAGTACTATGTCACAGAAACAGCTAACAATTTTTTTTTCCTCATTGGAAGAACTATATTTATTGTAGCATTGGTCATGGAGGTTTGAATTATCTGGACAACTTTATGTTGCAGGTAACAGGAACTGAACTCAAATTGCCTTAAAAACTAAAGGTCGTTTATTGGCTCACATAAGCGAACAGTTCAGAGATGGGGCTAACTTCAGGTGGGACTCTCTATAGGTTCAAATAATGTGCGCAGGACCCACCTTCTCTGTGGATTGCTCACCATCCTCAGCACTGGCTTTAATATCAGGCATGTTCTCCCTCATGGTGGCAAAAGGGCTGCCAGGCACTCCTGAGGCTCTATCTTCCCTTATTTGCATCCCCCCCCCCCCACAAAGAAGTATGCCAGGAACCCCAGCAATCATTTCCTTGCATCTTATTGGTTCGGGCTAACTACATTACTACATCCAGAGGTTGTGACACTCTGTCTTAAGCTAATCAGAATCCATCCCTGGACTGGGGGTGGGGTTAATTGTACCTAAACCACACGGCTGAGAATCAGGGATGGGTTTATTTCCCCTGAGAAGTCAGGGTGCTGTTGGCAGAAGAGGCATTGGTAAGCAAAATTTTCTGCTCTGGGTTGAACTAAAGGTCCTCAAAGAGCTCTACCAAGAATTCACTCTCCCCATTCTTTCTCCCCTAAATAGAGAAGGCTGATTTTAAAAACGTTCTCCCTCTCTTCTTGGAGATCAGGGTGAGCCTCCTCCGCCATCTGGCTGGCACACAGCCATGTGAGAACGGCACCCAGGGAGAATATGGGCCAGCTGTGCTCCTCGTGGGCACTTCCTGGTGGTCAAGTGTGCGTCTGAACATGGGGGTGCTCAAGTGACCCACCGGAGAAGGGTTTTGAAATATTTTAAATAGAGGAAGTAGCTTTGAAAATAGCTACTCACCCACCGTCCAGGGTGAGTAAAAACTGATGCCAGAGAAGTGAGCAGGGCTGAGTGCTTATTTCACGAATTCAGTGATGGCTTGGCACAGTTTTCTCTTTAGAGTGCCCCTGCCCAGAAGCCCTCTCCGAGGTGGTCAGAAGCCAGGCAGCAAATTACTAAGCTTGCAGCCTTTTTCAAAGTTCTCATTAGCAACTGATACATTAGTGTCACCACAGGCCATCTCCGCTGACTGCCAAAAATACTGTGACAGGTACAGGCATGACCCTGGTTCCAATTTACGACGAGTGGGCCGGCCGTCTTACACTGCTTAACTGTTTGTGTTCTAACTTCCTTCCAGGTTTTTCTCACTGTCTGTTTTCTTAACATCTAGTCCTTCATCTTAATTAGAGGAGTGTTGTTCTGGTAAGCTTAGTTGGTTAAAAGCCAAAATTAGGGGCGCCTGGGTGGCTCAGTTGGTTAAGTGCCAACTTTGGCTCAGGTCATGATCTCACAGTTTGTGAGTTCGAGCTCCACGTCAGGCTCTGTGCTGACAGCTCCAAGCCGGAAGCCTGTTTTGGATTCTGCGTCTCCCTGTCTGTCTGCCCCTCCCCTGTTTATGTTCTGCTCTCTCTCAAAAATAAATAAACATTTTTAAAATGTTTCAGAAAGGAAGTAGTCCAGTTTCATTCTTTTGCACGTGACTGTCCAGTTTCCCAACACCATTTGTTGAAGAGACTGTCTTTTTCTCATTGCATATTCTTTCCTCCTTTGTTGAAGATCAATTGATTATATAATTGTGGGTTTATTTCTGCATTTTCTATTCTGTTCCATTGATCTATGTATCTATTTTTGTGCCAGTATCGTACTGTTTTGATTCCTACAGCTTTGTGGGTTTTTTAAAAAATATATTCATTTCAGGGCGCCTGGGTGGCTTAGTCGGTTAAGCGTCCTACTTTCACTTAGGTCACGATCTCGCGGTTCGTGGGTTCGAGCCCCGCGTCGGGCTCTGTGCTGACTGCCAGCTCAGAGCCTGGAGCCTGTTTCAGTCTGTGACTCCCTCTCTCTCTGACCCTCCCCTGCTCACGCTGTCTCTCTNAGAATAGCAAGTTAAATTTGAAATTTAAGATAGACAAGGAATATTTAGTATAAGTATATCCCGTGTATATTTGGGACATACTTATACTAACAAGTTATTATTTACTTGAAATTCAGATTAAATTAGGTATACTGGGGGCGCCTGGGTGGCTTAGTCGGTTAAGCGTCTGACTTTCGCTTAGGTCATGATCTCGCGGTTCGTGGGTTCGAGCCCCGCGTCGGGCTCTATGCTGACTACCAGCTCAGAGCCTGGAGCCTGTTTCAGTCTGTGACTCCCTCTCTCTCTGACCCTCCCCTGCTCACGCTGTCTCTCTCTCTCTCTCTCTCTCTCTCCTAGAAATAAATAAAACATTAAAAAATATATATATATTTATTTCTACTTGAGAGGTGGGGAGGGGAAGAGAGAGAGGGAGACAGAGGATAGCGAAATGGGCTCTGTACTGAGAGCAGAAAGTCAAACACAGGGCTTGAACTCACTCATGACCCATGAGCTCATGACCTGAGCTAAAGTCAGATGCTTAACCAACTGAGACATCCAGGTGCCCCATAATTACTACAGCTTTGTAATATAAATCTGAAGTCTGGAATTGCGATATCTCCAGCTTTGTTTTTCTCCCTCAAGATTGCTTTGGGTATTTGGGGTCTTTTGCGGTTCCATACAAATTTTAGGATTGTTTGCTCTAGTTCTGTGAAAAATGCTGTTGGTAGTTTGATAGAGACTATATTGAATGTGGAGATAACTTTGGATAGTATAGACTTTAAAAAAAATGTGTTTGCTTATTTTTCTGTTTTATTTTTATTTTTAAAATAAAATTTATTGTCAAATTGGCTAACATACAGTGTGCTCTTGATTTTGGGGGTAGTTCCTATGGCTCATCACTTACATACAACACCCAGTGCTCATCCCAACAAGTGCCCTCCTCAATGGCCTGATCACTCATTTTCCCCTCTCCTCACCGCATCAACCCTCAGTTTATTCTCTGTATTTAAGAGTCTCTTATGGTTTGCTGGATAGTATAGATATTTTAACAATATTTGTTCTTCCATTCCACAAGCAAGCATGGAATGTCTTTCCACTTCTTTGTATCATCTTCAATTTTTTTCATCAGTGTTTTATAGTTTTCAGACTACAGATCTTTCACCTCTTTAGTTAAGTTTATTCCTAGGTATTTTAGTATGTTTGATGCAAGTGTAAATGGGATATTTTCTTTTTTTAAAAAAATTTTTTAATGTTTATTCATTTTTGAGAGACAGAGAAAGAGCATGTGTGGGGGAGGGGCAGAGAGAGAGACAGAGACGCAGAATCTGAAACAGGTTCCAGGCTCTGAACTGTCAGCACAGAGCCTGATGTAGGGTTTGAATCCACGAGGTCATGACCTGAACTGAAGTCAGACACCCAACTGATTGAGCCACCCAGGCGCCCAGGATTGTTTTCTTAATTTCTCTCTGTGCTTCATTATTAGTGTGTAGAAATGCAACAGATTTCTGTACACTGATTTTGTATCCTGAATTCTTGTATCTGTTCTAGCAGGTTTTTTTTTTAAGGAGTTTTTAGGGTCTCCCTTTTTTTTTAACATAAATGGTAGCTCCCTTTCCCGAAGCTTGCCTTTTTTTGTTAGAATAGATCTTGCTGAATTTTCAATAAAATACATAAGGAGAGTCTTTCGTCTCTTTTTTACAGCTGTATAATATTCCAACACATGAAGTTTAACCAAGCCTTTATCATTGAACATTTAGCTATTTCCAGTCTCTCGCCATTACAATTACAATGACTAACCTGATATGAATGTCATTTTGTACATGTGTAAGGATATCCATAGAAACAAATTCCGGAAGTGGGTACTGGATCAGAGGGTATTTATAATTTATTATAAATTATATAATTTATAATTTTGATAACTACTAACTAATTGCCCTTGATACAGAGTGTCAATTTACCTTCCTGCCAGCAGTGTATGAGAATGTTTGTTTCCTAGCCTATACAGCGATACCAAATTTTTGGATTAAAAAACTTTATTTATTTATTTTGAGAGAGAGAGAAAGAGCACAGGAGGGGCAGAGAGGGGGGAAGAGAGAGAGAGAATTCCAAACAGGCTTCTCACTATCAGTGCAGAGTTTGACTTAGGGCTCAAACTGACAAACTGCGAGATCATGACCTGAGCCGAAACCAAGAGTCAGATATGTAACTGACTGAGCCACCCAAGTGTCCCAGGGATTTTTACTAGTATAATGAGCAAAAGATAATATCTCAGCATGGTTTTAATTTGTATTTATCATGACTGGGGTTGAGCATCTTTTCATAATGAGAGACATGTTTCTTTTCTGTGGACCATCTGTTTATATCTTTTGCCCATTTTTCTCTTGGGTTATTAATCTTTTTCTCATTAATTTTTGGTAGCTCTTTAAATATTAGGGAAATTAACCCTTTGCCTGTAACATAAGTTGAAAATATTTTTCCAAGTTTGTCATTTGTCTTATGACTTTATTTATGTTGTTCGCCTTATAGAATTGTTTATGTAGCCAAATTCATCAATGTGTTTGGGGTGCCTGGGTGGCTTAGTCGGTTAAGCGTCCAACTTTCGCTTAGGTCATGATCTCGTGGTTCGTGGGTTCGAGCCCCACGTCGGGCTCTGTGCTGACAGCTCAGAGCCTGGAGCCTGCTTCAGATTCTGTGTCTCCCTCTCTCTCTGACCCTCCCCTGCTCACGCTGTCTCTCTCTCTCTCTCTCTCTCTCTCCTAGAAATAAATAAAACATTAAAAAAAAAAACACACACAAATTCATCAATGTGTTTTTAGAAGGTTTTGGATTTTGTGCTATAATGAGAAAAGCCTTACTGCCTTCAGAATTATGAGAGAATATTCTTGTATTTTCTTCTCTTACTTACACAAATGGGTTGAATTTTTCTTCCCATTTTAAACTTTGATCCAATTGGAAGTTATCCCCATCTGAAGCCTAAAGTATGGACCCAACTTTGTTTTTCCAGTGGCTACCTAGTTGTTCCAATATTGCATATTGAGAAATTAATCTACTCCCTCACAGGTGTTAGATCCTATCTGGATTAAGGGTTATGGGATAGAGTAGTTTACCAGAGTACCTACCCTAAGTGGATTCCCTCTTTTGTCCCCCATCCCTGTGGGACTGCCCAAAATACATCTTAGACTCTCACCAAATGTTTCTGTACCAGTCTGCATTCCCACCTTCTCCTAGATCTCATTCAGTAATTAATCCCTATCCTGTTAACTCTTCGATTTTTTTTTTCAGAGAGAGAGAGAGAAAGAAAGAGAGTGCAAGCAGGGCAGAGGGGGAGAGAGAGAGAGAGCAAGAGAGAAAGAATCCTAAGCAGGCTCCATGTTCAGTACAGAGCCCTGGCTCGGGGCTCAATCTCAATCCCACAACCCTGCGATCACTACCTGAGCTGAAACCAAGAACGGGACGCTCAGCTGACTGAACCACCCAGGCACTCCACTCTGATACTAAAAAAAACAAAAAAATGTTTTACTTTGTCCAGCTTAAAATTTTTTCTTTGTGGAGGGGCGCCTGGGTGGCTTAGTCGGTTAAGCGTCCGACTTTCGCTTAGGTCATGATCTCGTGGTTCGTGGGTTCGAGCCCTTCTTCGGGCTCTGTGCTGACTGCCAGCTCGGAGCCTGGAGCCTGTTTCAGAGTCTGTGACTCCCTCTCTCTCTGACCCTCCCCTGCTCACACTGTCTCTCTCTCTCTCCTAGAAATAAATAAAAAAACATTAAAAAAAATTAAAAAAAATTTTTTTTTTCTTTGTGGAAAGGATTGCTCTAATTACCCAGTCTACTACTACCAGCAGAGGAAGTTCTGGGTTTTGATAGTAGTATGCTGAACCATTCTTGAATTCCTGGAATAAACCCCATATGGTCATGATATATTAATTTATTATGCTTATATTTTATTTCCTAATATTGCATTTGGATTTTTCTCACTAACATTAGTGAGATATATTTTTATGTATTTGTACATTCAGTGAAGTATCAGTCTTGTGATCATATTTTTAAAAGATTTTGGAAAATGTTCTTCTTTTTCTATAACATGTAACAGTTTAAACAGCTCTGTGGTTATCTTCTCTTTAAAAATTTGGTAGAATTCCCCTAGGAAACCATGGAGTGCAGTGATTTTAATTGTAGTCATTGGGACCCTTGCTGAGGGGCTATGGAGGGGACAAGTGTAATCTAAATGACAGACAGTATTTGATTCACACCAGTGCACACAGCTGGAGCTGGAGCAATTGTGTGATTTAGAATTTTTTTAATTCTAGTAAAATTTTAATACCATGAAATTATAAAGATTAAACTTTGGGTTTTGGTTGTTGCAAGTGTCAGAAAGCTTTCAAGTTTTTTCTTTCACTCATTTCATGCTCTAGCCTTTCTCAGACATCAAAATGCGTGGAACCACTTCCCAAACATTTATTCTGCCTTTGTTGGCTATCAGAGCTTTAGAGATCTGTCTGGTTGCTTCGGGCTATAACGATAACCCTCCCTCCAATCCCCAAAGTTAATCTCCTATAAAATTTGACATTTGCTCGTCAAAAACAATTCCTATTTCTGGGCTGCTTATCTGTGCTGTTCTCTCCCAAAGGGAGAGAGGTTCATCTCTTTGATTAATCCTATAAGTGGAGTAAATGTGATCATTTAGAATAAAGATGAAAGCAAGATGGGGAGGCGGAGCATCAAATCTACATTCTAAAGCAAAATCCAAACACAACAAAACAAATCCCAATAACCGCAAAAGCCCTAACTCCTTTAGGAAACAACAGTGCTATCTGTTAATAGGCTTTTTTCTCATTTCCCCTTCTGAGGGAACAGTCATGCAGAGAGACCCTGATGCACAGCCAAAGGGCCTGGGGGTCAAAAGTGACCTTTCTAAGGTAGCCTCATTGCATAGGAAGTATGGGATGTAGAGTGCAATTTAGGGCTTCAAAGTAATAGGAGACTGAGGGCCTCTGAACTGGAACCCTGCCGGGCCCCCACAACCCTGGAAAAGAAGGTGGGAGTCAAGGTCACCGCCCAGATTAGAAGTGCTTGAATTTCAGGATATTGTCCTGTTCAGCCAGCATGTACCTCTACTATGGGACTGATGTGATTTTGCTGGCTAAATGGAGTTATTTAGCCACTAATTAGGGGAAGCTAGAGATTCTACTTGCCCACGTTCGTGTCTGTCTCGTGTTCAGATTGTAATTTCCGTGAGGACGGGGGTTATTTTTTTAATCTGTGATTTACCAGTGCCTGGCACAGAATACATGCTCAGTACATGACAGAAAGAGTAATATAATGAAAATAACGGTATTCATTCATTCATTCATTCATTCATTCATTCTTTACTGTGTAACTGGATTAGGCCCTATGCTGGATGCTGGTAATAGATCAAAGGACAACCCTGAGTCTCCGCCCTAATGGGGTTTGTGGTCCAATGGCACAAGATGTCCAAGCTCCAGAGATGGTCACAGGAGGGACGGTGGATGTGGGCTTAACCCTTGCGTTAGAGGGGCTTCCCACTCCCTGTCAGAGGGACTTGCAGAGCACCGAGCAAAGGAGTCTTGGGACAGATGACTCGATTCTGCGGGGCATCTTGCCACTTCTGCCCCAGCTCAGTGAGTAGCGAATTCTCCTCGAATAAGAAGAGAGCCGGGGCGCCCATTTCGACTGCGGCTCACAGCCCGACGCTCTACGCGCAGAGATTGTAATCTGCATCGCCGCTTCTTCCGGGAGAGGGAAGGCCGACACCCGACTGGAAGAAAAGCTCCAGGTTTGCGCAGACGGTGGGGGTGTGGCTTCCCGAGGCAAGGGCTCCAAATCAGGCGGCGGCGCGCCCCCTGCTGGATCTAATGCTGTTCTGCAACTAAGGCATCACATCTTCCGTCAAGCCAGGTGGGAGGAAGGTAGCTCAGACTCAAAGTCGGAACAAGGAAAGTTCAAGAACTTCCTTTGTTTCTTCTAAAGGCAGAGAACAAATCCCCAAGGGGAGAAAACTCTGCCAAGGCTGATCCAGGGCCCCCCATCTCCCCTACCTTCTGGGAGAATCAGGAAGGAATGAAGAAGGGATACGAGGTAAACAAATCTCCACCTGTATCCTTGGCTACCCACTCTGCTGACCAACTCACTACCCCCTTGGTGCTTCAATTCCCATTTTGGGCTCACCCGGCGAAAAGTTACATGAATTTTTATAAAACATCTATCCCCTTCTTTTTCTGCAAACACAGGTACCCTGGGTGTGGGTAATAATACAGATAGCATCACTTGCCAGTGTCTACCTCACTGGCATCTCCCTTCTCCCTCTCCCACAACAGCATCTAATTTGAGGATTTTCTTAAAAGAAAGGCTTTAACGCCCCCAACTAATCTTTTCCAAACAGCGATAATTATAAATTCCAAACAAAACTTCGAGGCACGTAAGCCCATCTCAGGCTTTTCATTTCAATAGATCTGCTAATTAAAAGCTATAATTTAACAAATAATGACCTAACCATCTCACTTTGAAATCAAACAAAAACCTACCACTAAAACGTTGGACTAGATAAAGATAATGAATCCAGGCGCAATTCAGACTCCTACTGGGCCCATGCTGGCCCCTTTCCAGCAACAGGCCTGACGCCTTTGATTAGAAGCAATAGTTTTCCAAACCATTTGGAGCAAACCCACTACAGGGAGGATAAATGAGCAATTTGTGAGACTAAGTGTTTTTTTGGACCCACTCCCACTGCTGATGGAACAGGATGGAATATTTATCCCTTCCTTGCCCTCATTCATTGTCACTTGGTCAATTTCATTTTCTCCCTGACCCTTCTTTAGCCCTTGGGGGAGAATGTTGCTTCTGACGTAACAAGCAAGAAGGAATCGTGGAGGGAAAACTAGCGATGAGACCGGGTGATGCTCACTGCATACAAGCATCCTCGGTGGCTCATAAAATAATAAACGATGAAAGCAAGATTGCTTCCCACCTACCACGCCTCCTCCCTCAGCTGGGAATGGGCATCTGTGCCAGGCCAAAAATAGCCTGGTGTTCTGGAACCTCCCCCGCCACCCAAGCTCATACCAGCCGCCAGTGCGTGCCACCCGTCTGCTCTCCGGGAGCGCTGGGTCTCCGTGGCAGGAGGGCTGCAAACACTGGCCCCTTCCTGGAGCCCTGGGAAGGGGGGAGTGGTAAAGGGCTCCCCACGGAGCTGAACACCAGAAGAGTGGACACTGGGTGAGACCCCAGGAGAATACAAAGCTTGGGCACTGTGAATCTCTTTGTAGGTGAAGAGAGGAAGGAGCTGCCAGGTGTATCCCCATCGCACTCTCACCTCCAGGACCTCATCCAGGGCCGTTATATCCGCAGGAACTGCTCCTGCTTTGAGACCTTAAACCTTAATAATCCTCCTCTCTTGGGCACCACTCTTGTCCATTATCTCCCTCTATCGTTCTACCTGTATGTAGCTGTTCGTCAGCCTCAAATAGACCTGGTAACAGGTGTCTCCCTCATCTGCTTCCTCCTCCTCAACGCTACCATATACTGAATGCTTACAATGTGCCTAGGATTTAAGCTAAGTACTATATGCGGACTGATTCACTTAATTCTCCCAACAACCCTAAAGCAATAGTAACCGATTTTTTCATCCCTTGTTCACTCATGTTCTTCCTGTGTTTTCTTTCTGTGCAAACCAGCTTCGCTGCATGAATCGAACAGCTCTGCGCGTCTGCACCCACAGAGTCCTCCCAGGAGAAAAGTAGTTACTTCCTGGCGGCTTCTTTCTTTGCCCTGTGCCATGTGACTGAACTATTTTGGTTCCAATTGGTTGATTCCGGGAATGGGGCCCAAGCCCCAAGTGGCTACGGATAGGTTGTGCATAGAAGAACCAACCACTCACGTATGAGTCTGTGAGAGTCTGTCCAATAGGGGTGCTCCATACTGGATAGTCACAACATCAGCCAATCAGATTTGCTCTGAAGGTACACTTCGAGGTGCACGCTGGGAAAAGGGGAGGCTACTTCCACAGATATGGCAGATGAGGCTCTTGGTTCGCGCTTGTGTGTCTCCCAAGTGCCAGGGGCTCTGCTGAGCACTTCTCAAGTTTTACCTGGTTTACTCTTTCAGAAGTTTTACAACATATGTACCATAGCAACCTTAACTTTAGAATGAGAAAACAGCCTTGAGCAAGTTAACCAACTTGCCATGGGTCATCCAGCCCTAGTAGGGAGGAGATTCAAAGCCAGGCAGTCTGATTTAAGAAACTGTGTTCCAGTTTAAAAATAACTTAAATTTTAATTAAAAAAAGATAACAGATGGTTATCAGGGGTTGGAGGGCAGGGGATGACTAGGCAGAGCAGAGAGCATTTGTTGGGCAGTAAGACGGCTCTGTGTGATACTCTAACGGCGGCTACATGTAATTATACATTTGTACAAACCCACAGAATATAGAACACCAAGAATTAACACGAATGTAAACTGTGCACTTTGGGCGATTATGACGTGTCAGCATAGGTGCATCGATTGCAACAAATGTATCACTCTGACGGAGGATGGTGATAATGGGGAGGCGATGCATATGTGGGTGCAGGGAAAATCTCTGTACCTTTTGCTCAGTTTTGCTGTGAATCTAAAGCTGCTCTAGGGTGGCTCAGTCGGTTAAGTGTCCGACTTCAGCTCAGGTGATGATCTCACGGTTTGTGGGTTCGAGCCCTGCGTCGGGCTCTGTGCTGACAGCCTGCTCAGAGCCTGGAGCCTGTTTCAGATTCTGTGTCTCCCTCTCTCTCTGCCCCTCCCCTGCTCCCTCTCTGTGTCTCAAAATAAAGACATTAAAAAATTAAAAAAAAAAAAAACCTGCTCTAAATAATAAAGTCTGTTTTAAAAAGGGGGGTGGTGCCTGGGTGGCTCAGTCAGTTAAGCCTGGAACTCTTGACTTTGGCTTAGGTCATGATCTCACACAGTTGGTGAATTAAAGCCCCGCACTGGGCTCTCTGCAGTTAGTGCAGAGCCTGCTTGGGATCCTCTGTCTCCCTCTCAATCTCTCTCTCTCTCTCTCTCAAAAATAAAAAAATATTTTTAAAAAATAGATAATAGAGTCACATGGTCCATATTTTTTTTTAAAGCATAAACGACTGTTCAGCAAAAAGTTTGCCTGCTACCTCTGTTCTCCATCCTTCCAGCCCTATCCCAAACCTGCCTCTGAAACCACTCATTACTTTCTCATGTGTCTTTTGAGAACTTCTTTATGCAAATGCATGTACAAATACATATTCTTATTTTCCACCCCTTTATTTTTTTTTAATAATTTTTTTAAGTTTATTTATTTTGAGAGAGAAACAGAGCATATGAGTGAGGGAGGGGCAGAGATGGAGAGAATCCCAAGCAGGTTCTGCATCTCCAGCCCAGAGCCCAATGTGGGGCTTGAACCCATGAACTGTGAGATCATGACCTGAGCCAAAGTCAAGAGCCATGCGCTTAACCAGCTGAGTCACCTGGGCGCCCCTGTGCCCTTTTACACAAAAGGTACATACTCCACATCCTGTTCTGTGCCTTGCTGTTTTCACTAACAAGTTTTTTAGAGAAACTTCCATGTTGGTTCAGTCCTTGTCTTTGTTAAAGCTGCATGTTATTCCACTGTATGAGTGTGCCGACATTTATTTAAATAGTCCCTTACTGATGGATATTTAGATGGCTTCCAATCTTTGGTTTTTCAAAACAATGCTTTGAGGGGTGCCTGGGTGGCTCAGTTGGTTAAGTGTCTGACTCTTGATTTCAGCTCAGGTAATGATCTCACGGTTTGTGGGTTCAAGCCTTGTGTTGGGCTCTGCGCTGGTGGTACAGAGCCTGCTTGGGATTCTCTCTCTCTGCCCCTCCCCTGTTCTCTCTCTTCCAAAATAAATAATAAATTTTAAAAAACCTAAAGAAAAAATAAAAATGGTTTCATGAATAACAATGGCAGATGTCATTTCATGGTGCAGGCATATCTGTAGAATAAGTTCCATAAAACACAATTGCTGGGGGACGCCAGGGTGGCTCAGTTGGTTAAGCGTCCGACTTCGGCTCAGGTCATGAGCCCGGAGCCTATTTCAGATTCTGTGTCTCCCTCTCTCTCTGACCCTCCCCTGCTCATGCTCTCTCTCTCTCTCTCAGAAATAGATAAAACATTAAAAAAAAAAAAATCTAAAGCATGATTGCTGGGTCAAAGGGAACATACCTGTGTTATTTTGATGGCTATTACCAAATGGCCCTTCACAAGATGATGCCAGTTTCCCTCCCAGCAGCATGTGTGTGTGGCAGGGCCTGTCCCCCTGCGGAGGGGGCCTGTCCTCCAAAATGGCTGCTAGATTGCTTTATCTATTGGAGCTTCTTCTAGGTCTGGAATGCCAGTGAGCCACTGCTATAGTTCTCCCTGTGTCCCTGGGTCACCATGCCACTGCCAAGAAGCTGACCTTGCCACCTCACTTCCCTGGGGATGGTAATACCGAAGTCGGTGTTTCTTCCAGAGCAGCCTCAGTAGCACCCGGCAACTTGTTAGAATTCTCAGGCCCTGCCCAGACTCACGGAACCAGAAACTATGGCAACCGTTCCAGACCCATGTTTTAATCAAACTCGCTGGGCGATTGTGAGGCACGCTCAGGTTTGAGGGGCACTGGCCTAAGGTCAGTGGAGGAGTCCCTTCCTTGTATCCTGAAGGAACCTCATAATTCGGCCAGTACCACAACCCAACCATCAAGAGGGTTGGTCATCTTACTTGACTTCTTTAGAGCCTTTGGCTCAACGACTGTGGTCACCTTCTTGAAATGTTCTTCTCCCTGGCTTCTGTGAGTCTCCTCTCGTGGTTTCCCTCCCACATCTCTGGCCTCCTTCTTCAGCTTCCTTTTCGGCTTCTCTTCACCACCCACTACTACTTCACTGTTCTTCATGATCCATCTGACACCCACTGCTCTTCTCATTCACCGTGTTTCCCACAGCAGTTTCATCCCCTCCTCTGGCGTAAGCAGCTACCAGCGTCTGTGGCTGGCTCCCAGTGTACACCTCCACACCAACCTCTCCTCGAGCTTCATGCTGGATAAACGTCTGCCTGCTGTGAACGATCTCTGCTGGAATGTCCCACAATCACCCCAGACTCAACTTTTATGTTTTTAATTTTTATTTCTTAAAGATTTTATTTTTACGTAATCTCTACACCCAACATGGGGGCTTGAACTCATGACCCCGAGATCAAGAGTCACATGCTCCTCTGACTGAACCAAACAAGCTTCCCCCACCCCAACCCAAGGTTTAAAAAACTGATCATCTGGGTGGCTCAGTTGGTTAAGCGCCCGACTCTTGACTTCGGCTCAGGTCACGATCTCACAGTTCGTGAGTTCGAGCCCTGCATCCGGCTCTGCGCTCATAGCATGCAGCCTGCTTGGGATTCTCTCTCTCCCTTTCCTCTGCACCACCCCACCCCATCCCCACCACTCGTGCTCTCTCTCTCAAAAGAAATAATAAATGAAAATAAGTAAATAAATAAAACCTTAAAAAAACATCTTACAAGATTTTCTAAAGAATTATTTGAAAGAGACTTTCAGCAAAGTGTGATTTCAGTGAGTGGAACATATAGTCACACGGTAGCGCTTGTATTGATGTGTTTAAGAACACTTCTTATGAGATGTTTCTAAGAAGTTATTTGAAAGATGCATTCGGCACATCTGAATGTTGTTTCAGTGAATGGAACATATGGCCATTCTCTAGTGCTTATACAGATCTGTTTAAAAAGACTTCTTACAAGGTTTTCTAAGGATTATTTAAAAGATGATTTCAGGGGCAGCTGGGGGGCTCAGTCCGTTAAGCTTCTGACTTTGGCTCAGGTCACGATCTCGCAGTTTGTGGGTTCAAGCCCCGCATAGGGCTCTGTGCTGACAGTCAGCTCAGAGCCTGGAGCCTGCTTCGGATTCTGTGTTTCCCTCTCTCTCTGCCCCTCCCCCACTCATGTTCTGTCTCTCTCTGTCTCAAAAATAAACTATTAAAAAAATTTTTTTAAGGGTCGCCTGGGTGGCTTAGTCGGTTAAGCGTCCGACTTTCGCTTAGGTCATGATCTCACGGTTCATGGGTTCGAGCCCCGCGTCGGGCTCTGTGCTGACTGCCAGCTCAGAGCCTGGAGCCTGTTTCAGTCTGTGACTCCCTCTCTGACCCTCCCCTGCTCACGCTGTCTCTCTC
Organism: Hyaena hyaena; assembly: GCF_003009895.1. Taxonomy (NCBI): domain Eukaryota; kingdom Metazoa; phylum Chordata; class Mammalia; order Carnivora; family Hyaenidae; genus Hyaena; species Hyaena hyaena. The sequence continues at coordinate 5,555,500 of NW_024080642.1, read as the reverse complement.
TCCTGGAAATAAATAAAACATTAAAAAAATTAAAAAAAAAATTTTTTTTTTTAAAAAGATGATTTCAGAGCACCTGGCTGGCTCAGTCACTAGAGCATGAGACTCTTGATCTCACGGTTGTGAGTTCAAGCCCCACACTGGGATTAGAGGTTACTTAAAAATAAAGTCTTTAAAAAGAGATGATTTTAGCACAGTGTGCCTTCAGTGAGTGGGCTATATGGTCACTGGATAATGCTCATATTTAACAAGTTTAAGAGAACTTCTTAGAAGATGTTTCTTTTTTAAAAAATGTTTATGTATTTATTTTTGAGAGAGAGAGGAAGCAGGGGAGGGGCGGAGAGATAGGGAAAAAGAGAATTCCAAGCAGGCTCCATGCAGACTGGAGGCTGGATCCCACGACCCTGAGATCATGACCTGAGCAGAAATCAGGAGTCAGACGCTTAACCAAATGAGCCACCCAGGAGCTCCTTTAGAAGATGCTTCTAACATGCCATTTGAAAGGAAACTGGGTGAAGACTATATGGGAATTCTGTGATATCCTCTCAATTCTTATGTAAATCTAAAGTCATCTTAAAAATAGTGTATTTTCAAAAAGAAAAAAAAAGTCCAGGTTTTGTAAGAGATGGGAGGGAAGGGGCTCTTCAGCTCAGCAGCCTGGGTTAGCACCCGCCAGCAGGAGGAAAGGAGAGTCATGGTGCAGACAGATATTTTTGTGAGCACTAGCAGAAAGTTGAGGGTTCACATCCCAAGGCCTCAATTTCTCCTCTTTGCCGGGAGACCTACGTAAAAACTGTGGGTAGCAAGTGATGAAATTTGGAGAGGACTGAGAGGGAGCGGAGGAGGAAGTTGACCAGGGACAGAAAACAGCAATTTCCTTTCACAAATTTGTACTGCAGGCGGCTCGGAAGACCAGAGAGGCTAGAGGCCTCAGCCTAAAGGCCTAGACGACGGTCTCCTTGGAGTTTCACATCTTGACCAGCAGAGGGCGATAAGACACCACCTTTTTTGTTTGTTTGTTTGTTTTCTTTCGCTTTCCCAGACCCTTGGTCTAGATTTCCCAATTTTCTCTTTCCAAAGTTCCAAAGCCTTTGATTCTGGGAGTAAAAAGTTCTTTTCTGAGTTAGCCATGTTTGCAGGATGAGAAACTCTTTGAAACAGCCCAAAGGAACGCCTTTGAAGAGAAAGAATTTGGTTAGGCTTCTGGAAGCTTATTTCTGTTACTTGTCTCCTTCAGGGAAGAGCTAGTAGGGTACACGCCCGCCATTACTGGGTACCTGGTGAGTGTCGGGTGATGTTCTAAGTGCTGAATCATTTAATTCTCACAACCACCTCTGAGTGGTTATTCTCACCCCCATTTTACAGCCGAATAAATAGAGTCGCAGAGAGATTAAGGGGGTTACCTGGAGATCATTCCTGTTGCGCTAAGCTGCGTTCCTATTTGGTTTTAACCAGTTAACAATTCTTCAACAGATGTGTGTGCTGGAAAGCCCGTCCTGGAAGGTGCTCTGTGAGGAAAGGATTCTTTGTCAATACATTTGTTTCTGTGCATATCGGCACCGTGGAGAATCCTAGGAGTCAGGTAGCAAAGAAACCTGCTTGGTTTTGTCCAAACCCAGCATTTTCCAAATGTATTTGTCCAGAGAACTTGTGCTGCTGTTGTTAACACCTGTTAACGTCTACAGAATGAACTTTGCAAAATGCTGTAGTCAGCACCACCATGGCGGCAGGGAGGGGGGTGAGCAGACTTGTTTGGGAATGGTGTTTGGGTAGCCAGGTGGAAGGAGAGATGAAGCATAGATAGACTGAGGCAAAAAGATCAGTAAGAGCAGTCTGGGGACTCTTCTCCCCTGAGGGGATGGCCGTGAGGGTGAAGAGGAAGGGACAGACTGGAGAACAAATCAAAAGGTAAAAGAGACACGTTTGGTGGACCATCAGATTGTGCGTATATGGGAAGGTAGTGGACCAGAAAGGGGGGGGGGAAGTGTGTGGGATGGCTTCTGCGTTTCCGGCCAGAACAGCCAGCTAAATGATGATTTTGCTCATTCACTAAGATGAGAAGCCAGGGAGAAGAGATGTGTATTTGGGTGAAGATGCTTGCAGAGCAGTATTCCAGAAGTGAGGAACACGGATCTGCACGTCAGGAGAGAGCTTGCAGCTGGAAATAAAGGGGTTGGTGGAAGAAGACGAGCTAACAAAAAAGACAGAAGAAGAGGGGGAAGAGACCCAGAAGAGAGGTGCATGCCAGGAAGCAGGGAGCACTGTTTCTGGAAGGAGGGAGTTGTCGGCTACTTCAGAGCTCACTGGTAGGGCAAGCAGGGTGATGAACTGAAGATGGACGTCATGTCAGCCATGTAGGAAGTCACTGATGAATGCGGTTTCAGCAGAGTAGACAGAGGCTAATCCAGATTATTATGGGATGATAAATGAAGCAAGATGGGGAGTGGGTAGTAAGTCAGTGAGAGATTTCTAGGGTAAAGCAAGATCAAGGGAACGTTTTGTTATACTCACGACTGGATACTTGATCACTCCTGTGGAGAGTCTCCCAGTACTGCTGCCAATAATTCCTCTAATCCATGGACACACACGTCATTCAATCAGTTAAGAGATGGAATCTACTTTCCCTCCCTCTCTGTTGGCTTTGAGACTTGCTCTGACCAAGTGAGTTGGCAGCAGTGGTGTTTTGGGTCCTCGCACCAAGTCTAGTCCTTAAGAGAACCAGCAGTTTCCCTTTTCCCCTCTTGGAGCCCAGCAGCCATGATGTAAGGAAGCCCAAGCTATCTTGCTGGAGAGATGGCCCTTGCAGAGAGGCCCTGGAGAAGGTGAGAGGGGCCATCTTGGGCATTCCAGCTTCAGAGAAGACCCCAGGTGAATGAAGTCGTATCAATGACCCCAGCTGACATCACACGAGGCAGAGGAACTGCCAAATAAACCGACAGAGTCATGAGAAATAACGGACTAGTATTCTAAGCCACTTTGGGTGGTTTGTCATGCAGCAATAGATTAACAAAAATAGCACCATATTTATGGACTGAAGGGAAGGAACCGGGGAGATTCATAACAGAATGAATGATTCATAACAGAACACTGATTTGTAACAGAAGGGGAATAACTGATGGAGTGAGTCTGTCCTGGAGACTGAAGGGATGCTCCTGGGCAGAGAGAGGCCTACTTCTTTCCCTGACACAAAAGCAAAGTAGAGTGTGGACACAGAAGTGTTATAAGGTGGGACACTAGGGATTTGCCTGCCCACCCATCCCCACCCCACCCCTGCCCCCACAGTGACTTCTGCTTTCAGTGGGGACAGAGGGGGTGGGGCCTTGCTAAGAGTGAAGGTCCAGGATGAGGTGGGGGTGTACTCTGGAGGGCTGGCTCTGTGATAAAACGCACCGACAAAAATAGGAGCCTACAGTCTTCACAGAACACCCAGTGGGTCTCAACTGCTCTCTGGGGTAAATGGTACAGGAGACAGAGAGACACTGGGCTCTCAGAGACTTTGATTCAGGTCCTGGCTGGTCCTATGATCTGGGGCTCCCCTTTAGGGGAGTGGACTAGATTACTGATTCTTAACCTTTTTGGGTTATGAATTTCCCTAACAACCTGATAAAAGCCTTTTGATGTAACATTGTATTTATTTATTTATGTATTTATTTATTTTTATTTTAAGTAGACTCCACACCCAACGTGGGGCTTGATCTCACAGCCCTGAGATCAAGAGTTCCATGCTCTACCAACTGAGCCAGCCAGGCACCCCACATTTTAGATGCACTACATATTTAATTTGTCACCCCCTACACCTCCCCTCTCTTCTCCTCCCCTCTTTCCCCCCTCCCCTCCCCTTCCCCTTCCTTTCCTTTTCTTAAGTATGCTTCATGCCCAGTGCAGAGCCCAACACAGGGCTTAAACACATGACCCTGAGATCAAGACTTGAGCTGAGATCAAGAGTCAGATGCTCAACTGACTGAGCCACCCAGGCACCTCAGATGATCTCTTTCTGTCTCAAGATTCTTAGAGTCTATGAAATTCCACCCTGACTCCTTGAGATGTAGTTTACCTATAGATCATTCAAACGAAAACAAACTTCTAGTCCTGGGCATAAATACTTGCTAGATGGCTCCTTTGTGCCGGGAGGCCAGAAATTGTTTTATTTTTTTTGATGTTTTTTATTAATTTTTGAGAGAGGGCAAGTGGGGGAGGGGCGGGATCTGAAGTGAGCTCTGCACTGATTTAGGGCTTGAACTCACAAACCGTGAGATCATGACCTGAGCCAAAGCTGGACACTCAACCCACTGAGCCACCCAGGTGCCCCAGAAGTTGTTTTAAATGTATTTTACATTTTATCTTATTTAACCTTTACACCACCCAGTGAGGAGGATTTTATTATCCTGATGAGCTGGGATCTGAGCCTGAGTCTGTCTGGCTCAAAATCCATTGAAAGCTCATTCTTCCATGTCCTAATGGCCCCGAGGTAAAGCCTACACTTACCCCTTCCAGCATAAGCACAATGGGTAGGGTAAGGGGCTGTGAGCATAGGCCTCATATCCCACCAGAGGAAAGGCTGGAACCTCACCACTGGCTGTCAGGAATATTCCCAAGAGACCTCGCTGGGCCTCTTAATCTGCTGAAGGCCCCTTGAGGCAAAGTCCCTTTCCTCACTGAAGCCCCCACCCCAACCCCCAGGAAACCCTGTGAAGAGGTGAATTCAGCTGTGCACCCTTCTGTCCTCACCCAACCCCGCAAAGAAAACAATCCAGATAGATACCTGACCTCCCATGAAGGAATCCTCCGGGAGGCTCTGTTTCTATATCCATGGAAGGGGCTTCACAAAGTTCACGGCGAAGGGCTGTCCTAAAGCTGAGAGAGACACACCTGCATTGCCTGGAGACTGTCTGCTCTCTTGCCCCTCCCCCCTCCCGTGACCCACCCCAAGCAGGGGCCCTGTCCCCCGCCTAGGGACTTTCCCTTATGGGGCGGGCAATGATGTAGCCAGATGGCGGCGGGGGCGGGGTGGGTTCCATCGCTCCCCAAGAGGTGACTGAGGAACCAAAGCTTTGGAGTTAGGGCAAACGAAGTCTCCCTGAGACTTGTTTTCTCTTCTGAAAAACAGGAGGCCCGAAACCAGAACGCTGCAGGATGTCCCTGTCACGACAGGGAACCCCCGCTCGGAGCCCTAGGGAGACCAGGCGAGGGAGATGCCGCGGACCCAGGGGAAGGCAGGACGTGCACCGCCAGCCCGCAGGACTGACCACCGGCCTCCCTCGCATCCGGGAACCGCGCTCCCTGCGCCTCCCGACAAGGTCCCTGCTCCGGCTCTGAGCTCGTAAATCTCCTTCACACAAAGGGCGATAAATCAGGGGGCTTTGCGAGACCCCCCAGCTCCCTGCGCTCTCCCTCCCCCGGTCTGGAGAGGATCAGGGCGCAGGAAGCCCCAGGGACAGGGTGGGCGGGGCCGTCCTGGACCCGCCCCTTGCGGCCTGTTAATTACAGGCCCCCAGACGGCTCGGCCTGATTTACGGCGGGGCGGGCCGCGTCCTGGGGACTGGCGTTGGGCAAGTCTGCGAGCCTGGAGGGGCGGGGGCAGGAGCCCCCAAAGCTCCCAAATTCTGAGGGACTCGTGGAAATGACAGTGTTGATAGCAACAAACTGCAATTTATTTATGTAAATAAAATATAAACAGAATAGCAATAGCTAACATTGATTGAGAGGCTGCGCCAAGGCGGGCCTAACACTTTATTAATTCATTCATCAAATATTTATTGAATGCCTACTCGGTGCCAGGAATTTTGCATATTCTATCTCATGAACTTCCCCAAACGGCCTACAAGTTAGTCCTTATGGTTCCCATTTTGCAAGTGGGACATCCCAGCAAGAAGCGACTAAGTAAGTGAGTTCTCCAAGGTCACTAGGCGAGTGAGCAGTGGGTCCAGGACTCACAGCCCTGGCTATCTGTCCTTGGAGCGTAACCTTTCTTGAGTAGATAATACTGACTCTTTGCTACCACTTGCCTCACTGTCTTCCTGCTCCACTAGGAGCAGTGTGACCTTGGGACAATGCCTTTGCCTTGCTGAGTCCAATTTGTCCTTTGTTGCAAAAGACACACTCTTCCCTACCCACGTCACAGGGAGCTAGGAGGATCAAACTAAACACAAGTTTATGGAAATGTTTTTAAAAACTATCAGTAGAATAAGGCAAAAGTGAGGAGAACAGATTAATCCATGAGAAATAATCTGTCCTATGTCCTACAGATTGAAGAACTGTAAGAAGAGAAAAACAAAAAGCAACAGAGGCAATATTTGAAAAAATAAAAGTGAGGAATTTTACTAGTCTGAGAAGAGATAACAAACCACAAATTCAGGAAGCCCAACAGATTCTAGAAACTAAATATTAAAAAAAAAAAAAAAAAACCCAACTGGGGCGCCTGGGTGGCTCAGTCGGCTGAGTGTCCGGCTTCGGCTCAGGTCATGATCTCACGGTTCGTGGGTTTGAGCCTCGCATCAGGCTCTGTGCTGACAGCTAGCTCAGAGCCTGGAGCCTGCTTCAGATTCCGTATCTCCTTCTCTCTCTGACCCTCCCCTGCTCACGCTGTCTCTCTCTCTCTCTCTTTCAGAAATAATTAAATCATTAAAAAAAAAACCTCACATGCTTAAATGTGTCATAGTGAACTATCAAAACCCACAAACAATGAAAAGCTTTCAAAACCCAATCTGGAAAAAAAAAATTACCTTCAAGAGAGTAACAGTTACTCTGAAGCTGGAGTCTCATCAATAACAATGGAAGTAAAAAGACAACATTCTATCTGCAAAGTGATTTTTTTAATGTAATCATCAACCAAGACTTGCATGGAAGAAATAAAAGTGAGCGTCATCACCAGCGAGCTTTTGGTAGAGGAAACCCTAAAGACTGTAATTGAGGCAGAAATAAATCACCCCAGATGGAATGTGTGAGATCCAGGAGGTAATGTGGAGCAAAGAAATTCATAAATACATAAGTAAATTTAAGTGAACATTGATTGTATTTTTAAAAATCTGTAAGACTCTGTATGGAAAGTATTTGTGAGGGTGATGTTAGATGTGGCTCTCCTCCAGGCTTCTTCTCCCTTTAGACTCTGGCTCCCAAGGCTGCCCTAGGTCTTCAAGCCAGGAGGAAGAGAGGGAGCGTGGAGGCTGCATATGGGAAGTTATTATGGACAGGACTGCCAGTTATTGGCTTAAAACAACAATGGACATTAATTATTTCCGTTTCTATGGGTCAGGACTTGAGGAGCTGCCTACTTGGTGACTTTTTCCCCCTTTTTTGCATGACGAAGGATGCATGTGATGCCTAGAACTCCCGCAGCCATTCTGCCACCATGAGGGAAGCCACCCTGAGAAAGAAACATAGAAGAGACATAAAAGAGTCACAGAAGAATAATCATAGGGATGATTAAACTAGACAAAAGGATTCTAAAATTCCCATGGAAGTGTAAAGAGCCAAGAACATCCTAAACAATGCTGAAATGACCAAGGAGGCCAAGGCATTACCAGATCACACAAGGATTAAACAGAAATGGCTGGAGGTGGCATTATAGAGCTGTGGCATTACAAATCACTAGAGACAGAATAAGGTATTTACCAAGTGGAGTCGGAAAGTTGGCACCTGCGTTCTAATAATAATAAAAATAGGAACCTGATAATAATGAAAACGATAACAATAAAAATGGCTACCGTTTATCAACGCCTACAAAGCCATAGAAATATACGTTCGATTTATCTCATTCTATCCTCACACCGACCCTGCAAGGTAGGTGTCGTCACTTACTGTTCCCACTTGACAGAAGAGAAAATCGAACTTGCGGAAGGCAGAGATGGTTCCTTGAGACCACAGCTGGCTGTCGGCCTCCTCGGCACAGGGGGATCCCAAGTCTGTTTCTCCTCCCCCATGGCAGGACCCTGTCCTAAGAATTCCAGGCAGCGGCAGTGGCTCCCTCTCCGGGAGACAGGGTGGCAGAGTCCTCAGTCTGCATACACCAAGCCTGGCCCCAGGACCCAGAATTCCCGCCTCACCCCTGACTGACCCTGCGGCAGATCTGTGGCTGATTAGAACCAAGCTAAAATCACAGAGGCCCTTTGTCATTGCTTTAATGAGAAGCCAATCACCAGGTCATTAGCGGGTGGAGGTGATAAGGACTTTGGTACTGGGATGCGAGGAAGGAGGATGCTCTTCCTTCCTGGATGATTTACAGCTGCAGTGGCCAGACTGGCTGGGGAAGCGAGGAGGGCGGCGGCAGGAGGAGAAAGCTAGCATTCCTAGGACGCTTAGAGGAGCCAGGCCCTGTGCTGAGAGCGCACCATGCTGTCTTAGCTGATCCTCACAACAAATCTGAGGAAGCGGTGCTATTACATGTCCCCATTTTACGGACAAAGCAGCTGAGGCTCAGAGAGGTTAATTGAGCATTTTGCCCAAGGATATACAGCTAATAAATGGTGGTCCTATTCCAGAGCCCAAACAACTCACTCTGCTGCTAAGTGTTATAGGCACAGCAGAGGTGAGTGCAGGTGAAGGGCCAAGAACTATTCTAGCTTTAGACCAAGAAGGAATAAGCTGTCAGGACGTGCTTGACCAGGGCAAAGTGACTCTGGGGACTGGGAGCTGGGGCAGGAGAGAGGGCCATATGCCTGCATGAGCGGGAAGAAAGAACCCCTGGAGTGGTAAGTCGACCAGAGAGAGGAAAGCAATCATGATAACAAAATAGTACTAAGTGCCTATGTGCCAGGCGCTGCACCAAGGGCTCTCTGTGCATGGTGCCATTTACCTCTCCCGATCTGGTTAGGAGGCAGTTACCAATCCATCTGATAGAATGAGGATACTGAGGGTCCGAGAGGCTAAGTCACCTGCCCCAGGTCTCAAAGCTGGTACGCGGCAGGTACAGGGATTGGCTGGGGCGTAACTGAGGGGAAACAGAATGGTTGCTTACTCTCTGCTCTGTGTTGTCAGGATTCTTGCTTGTAAACAACAAAACCTGATCTGGTTCATATAAGCAGAAGCAGAACTTATTGGGTAGCTCTGAGTCAGCGCACAAGGTCGATGGAAAGAAAGGCCGGGGATCAAGTTAGGGAAACTCATGGGAATTACAGGAAAGTGGGTGGCCGGACCCACGCCTAAGCAGTAGCCTCCTGTGGATGCCTGACTGGAGGCTACTGGCCCAGGTGCTGGCAGAGCAATTTCTCCTCTCTTGCCTGTTTCTTTAGGACACCTGCTGCACACTCAAGTCAATGAGTCAAGTACCCGGACTCCTGTCTGACCCAGCTTCGAGGAATCCCTCCCACCTAGAGCCTCACCATGGAGGTGCCCCTCCCCCCAGGTAAGAATACTGTTAGATGCAAAGCTTCTGCACAGCGAAGGAAACAATCAATGAAACGAAAAGGCAGACTATGGAATGGCAGAAAATATTTGCAAATGACATTATCTGATAAAGGGTTAGTATCCAAAATCTATAAAGAACTCATCAAACTCAACACCCAAAGAATACACAACCTAGTTAAGAAAGATGGGCAGAAGACAAGAATAGACGCTTTCCAAAGAAGACATCCAGATGGCTAACAGACGCATGAAAAAATGCCCAACATCACTCATCATCAGGGAAATACAAATCAAAACCACGATGAGATACTACCTTACACCTGTCGGAATGGCTAACAACAACATGAGAAACAACAGGTGTTGGAAAGGATGTGGAGAAAGAGGAACCCTCTAATTCTGTTGGTGGGAATGCAAACTGGTGCAGCCACTCTGGAGAACAGTATGGAGGTTCCTCAGAAAACTAAAAATAGAACTACCCTACAACACAGCAATTGCATTATAATGTATTTACCCAAAGGTACAAAAATACAGATTTGAAGGGGTACACGCACCCCAATGTTTATAGCAGCATTATCAACAAAAGTCAAACTATGGAGAGAGCCCAAATGTCCATCCACTGGTGAATGAGTAAAGAAGATGTGGTATAGGGGCGCCTGGGTGGCTCAGTCAGTTAAGCATCCAACTCTTGATTTTGGCTCAGGTCATGATCTCAGAGTTCATGGGTTCAAGCCCTGCTTTGGGCTCTGTGCTGATGGTTTGGAGCCTGCTTGAGATTCTCTCTTTCCCTCTCTCTGCCTCTCCCTCCTTGTGCTTGTTCTCTCTCTCAAAACAAATAAAATAAACATTAAAGGGGCGCCTTGGTGGCTGAGCTGGTTAAGTGTCTGACTTTGGCTCAGGTCATGAACTCACAGTTCATGGGTTCGAGCCCTGCATCAGGCCCTGCAATGACAGCTCAGAGCCTGGAGCCTGCTTCAGATTCTGTGTGTCTCTGCCCCTCCCCTGTTCACACTCTTTCTCTCCCTCTCTCACTCAAAAAATAAAAAAACATTAAACAAAAAGTTTTTTTAATGTTTTATTTATTTCTGAGAGAGAGAGAGAGAGAGAAAGAGAGAGACAGCTTGAGCAGGGGCGGGTCAGAGAGAGAGGGGGACACAGAATCCGAAACAGACTCCAGGCTCCAAGCTGTCAGCACAGAGCCCGACACGGGGTTCGAGCCCACGAGCCATGAGATCATGACCTGAGCCAAAGTCGGACGCTTAACCAATGGAGCCACCTAGGTGCCCCACAAAATTTTAAATAAACACATACATAATGGAATATTACTCAGCCATCAAAAAAAAATGAAATCTTGGGGCACCTGGGTGGCTCAGTCAGTTAAGTGTCCGACTTCAGCTCAGGTCATGATCTCATGGTTCATGGATTCGAGTCCCGCATCGGGCTCTGTGCTGACAGCTCGGACACTGGAGCCTGCTTCGGATTCTGTGTCTCCCTCTCTCTCTCTCTCTCTCTGCCCCTCCCCCACTCGTGCTGTGTCTCTCTTAAAAATAAATAAACATTAAAAAAAATTTTTAAGTGAAATCTTGCCATTTGCAAGGACATGGACGGAGCTAGAATGTATTATGCTAAGTGAAATAAGTCCATCAGAGAAAGACAAATATTATATGATTTCAATGTTATGTAGAATTTAAGAAACGAAACAGATGAACATATGGGAAGGGTGGGATAAGAGAAAAGAGAGAAACAAACCAAAAGAGAACTCATAACAATAGGGAACAAACTGAGGGTTGATGGAGGGAGGCGGGTGGGGGGTGGGTTAGATGGGTGATGGGCACTAAGGAGGGCACTTGTTGGGATGGGCACTGTTGTATGTAAGTGATGAATCACTGATTTCTACATCTGACACCAATATTGCACTGTATGTTAAGTAACTAAAATAAAATAAAGCCTATTCAAATGGCACTAGCAAACAACAATGACAACAAAAAACATGCACGAGTGCCCCAGTGCCCCAGGTGTCCCCACCCTCAGAGGTGACCATAATGCCATCAGCTCTCTGCCATTCCTGAACCTTCTCCATGTCCACACTCAAACCCTAGTTCAGAGAGGCCATCACTAGGAGCTCTTCAGAAGTCCCAGGCTTCCAGTTTTTGAAGGGGGATAGGGAAATAGCACTTTCCTTTCCACCATCTGCTACATCCAGCTGGTCGCCTCCGCGTACCAGGCCTACTCTCCAAACAGGTGTTTACTCCAGCATCTCCCCTCCCCCCCCACACCTGCATAGGTCAGGCCCCTCCCCTGTCACCTGGACCCCTGCAGTAGCCTCTTAACTGGAGTTTGCCTTCGGTCCACTCCCCACACTGCTCAGAGGAGCTCTAGCTACAATCCATATACGACTGTGTCACGCCTCAGCTTAATAGCCTTTTGCGGTACCCAGTGGCCTACAGTGACCAAAATCCAAGCTTTCTGGCATAATGCCTAGTAATCCCCCACTTCATCTCACACTCCCTCGTCTCCCATATCATGGTTTGGCCAATTGACTGGCTGCACTGTTTCCATCCCATGGCTTATCCTTCCAGGCCCTGGCACGTGGTGCTCCCTCGATCGTCACTGCGCTTCCACCCCGTCTGCTCGGCACACTCCCACACTCCTATTCGTCCTTTGAAATCTCGTTCAGGCATCTAACCCTGTAAAACCTTTGCTGACCCCTCAGAGAAACTCCTACTCCAACCTCTACACCACTTCTAAACCTTGCGGTCTTTTGCTTCGTGCTATTGCAAAAAACGGTTTATGAGCTAGTATCCTGCACTGGGTGGTGAGCTCCGGGAGGGCAGGAACCACGTTCGTTTTGTTCATGGTATCTTCAGTGCCTAATCCGAGACCTGGCAAAGAGGTGCTCAATGAATATATAATTTAATTGACCAGGAAAGGCTTGCCGAGATCACAGGGGCTGAAATAAAGAGAAGAGGGTTTCAGGAGACTGGGGGTTGGGGTGGTAAGAGCCAGACCTTGTTGATGAGGGGTTGATAACTGATGCCGGGTGACGAAAGGAAGATGTTCATTGCAGCCTGTAGGTAAAGACTAACTCAGAGAAAGCAGCCCAGCACATCTGTGTTTCTAAGGAAGGAGCCAGCGGAGAGAGAAAGCTGTGAAACCAAGGGAGGGGCAATCCATGAGACAAGGTCCCCAGAAGAGGTGGACTGGAGGCAGGGAGGAGAGAAGAAGGGCACTAACACTGAGAGATGGGCGCTGCCCAGAGAGGGGTGGGGTGAAAATCCCAAGCAGGCTACGCACTGCTAGTGCAGAGCCTGATGCGGGGCTCGAACTCACAAACTGTGAGATCATGACCTGAGCTAAAACCAAGTGTTGGATGCTTAACTGACTGAGCCACCCAGGCATCCCTCTTAATTAAAAAAAAATTTAATGAATTTTTAAAAGTAGGCCTCATGCCCAGTGCAGAGCCCAATGCGGGACTTAAACTCCTGATCCTGAGATCTAGGCCTGAGCTGAGATCAAGAGCTGGACGCTTAGCCAACTGAGCAACCCAGGTGTCCCCAAGTTTTTATTTTTTAAAGATTTTATTATTAAGTAATCTCTACACCCAGTGTGGGGCTTGAACTTACAATCCTGAGATCAAGTGTCGCTTCAACTGAGACAGCCAGGGGTCCCAGTTTGGTTTTTGTTGTGTTTTTATTTTTTATTTATTTTTTGTTTGTTTTTGTTTTTATTTATTTTTATTTTTTAAGTTTACTTATTTATTTTTTATTTTTACTTTTTTGTTATTTTTTAAGGCCAGTTTTGTTTTTAAAGATTCGTGAAACGAGGGGAGGAAATAAATGTTTAATGATTTCCCATCTCTTGTCGAGTAAAATGGGGAAGATATTGCGGTAGCCTGCACGGCCATGTCACTGACCCAAGCTCACTTCTTGCTCTGCCCCACCCTCACTGGCTACCTTGCTTGTGGATGTTCTCCTGAAACTTGGAGATACTCTCCTGCCTTGGGACCTTTGCACATGCTGTTCCCTCTGCTGGGAAGCTCTTCCTCAAGATAGCCACAATGTCTTGTCTCATTTAAGTCCGTACTCAGATGTCACTTTCTCAGGTGGGCTTCCCCTTACCCCACCTCCCCCAACCTCTGAATCTATACACGCTCGCTTCACTTTCTATGTTTTCTTTTTGTATTTTTCCACAGCATTTATTACCTTCTAATATACTTTTTCTTTAATTTTTAAATGTTTTAAAATTTATTTTTGAGAGAGAGAGAGACAGATCACGAGTGGGGGAGGGGCAGAGAGAGAGAGAGAGAGACAAATCTGAAGCAGGCTCCAGGCTCTGAGCGGTCAGCACCGAGATGGATGCAGGGCTCGAATCTACGAACGGTGAGATCATGACCTGAGCTGAAGCTGGACACTTAACTGACTGAGCCGCCCAGGTGCCCCAAGATTTCATTTTTTTCGTGAAGATGCTTAACCCACCGAGCCACCCAGGCGCCCCTAATATACTTCTAATGGTACTTATTTGCTACACAAATTACTGATTTTTCTTGTTATTTGCTCTCCACGCTGGAATGTGACTTCCGTGAGGACAGGTTTTTATTCATTACTCTACCCCCGTAACTAGCACAGTAGGCAGTCAATACATGTTTGTTGAACAAATAAATGAATGAGCAGAGCCTGAAACTGAACCCAAATCTGCCAGATCCCAAATTGCAGCTACACTAAACCCATCTCAGAGTTGAGCTGTTGAGGGTCACGGCCAAAAGCGAAGGAAGGCTGCACGCCTTTCCGGAGGTCGGCTCTTGGAACGCGCTCGAGCTCTCAGGACCCCTCGGTCCCTCCAGAAAGCCCGTCCCTCGGCCTGGGCTTTCCCTCCGAGGTGGACTTCTGCCCTCCCTCGGGGGAGCGACGCCGGAACTTCCAGAGGAAGAGCAGGAATTTCTGAAATCCAGGACCAGCCGAGCCGTAATAGGCACCTTCGCGGCCGCCAGCGGAACCGCCTGGCCCTAAATCACGGCCGCGGCCCCTCCCCCCTCCGCCCGCCTCTTCCCTGCCGGGCGGGGTGAAGCTGGGCTGCCGGGAGGGGGCGGATTCCAGCCGCGCCGCAGGAGGGACCCGCCGTCGCTGCAGGTGCCGCGGAAATGCTTGCCGCGCTGCCCGCCTTTGAAGTCCGGCCGCGCTGCCCGCGCTCCCCGCGCCCGAGCCCCACCGCGGAGCCCGACACCCCGGGGACCGCGGCCCGGATCCGACAGACCCCCCCCCCCCACCACCCCCGCCACGGGATTCCCGGGATTCGTGGGCCGCGGGCTGCGGGGGGCGGGGGCGCTTCTCTCCGGAACCTTGGCCATTTGTCAATAGAGTGTGGCTCAGAATTATTAATTTGGAGCCGTGGGCCATTTCCTGACTTGTTCGGGGAAGGGTGGGGGAGCAGGCCTGGAAATGTATGACACGCGGGAAGGAGAAGCCAGAACTGATTGGCGGGGGAAGGGATTGGGAGGGCAGGCTCCTTTCCAGGCCTGGTGACTTGTGCTGTTGGGGCATTCTCTTTGTTTTTCCTAATCTCGTTTTAAGAGTTCAAGTTGGGGGGCCAGGTTGGGGGGCCAGTGGTTCAATCTCATGTTTTTGTTTTTGTTTTTTTTCCTTACTGATTTTCTATGGCTGTTTTGTTCCTTTTGAGACCCAGAGCCCTCTCCTGCCATAAACTGCCCCTCCATCCAATGCGTAGGTAGGGATGGTCTAAAGTTAATGTGCAAGAAACAAATTGTGTGAAGCCAAATTACCTTTGAATAAACATGAAGTTGTAGCATGCAAGGCATAATATATATAACCGTCAACAGTCATTCTTATGCAAGCTAATATTTAATAGCTACTAAGCTAGACTCTGGAAGAACAAATATATCTTTCTGAGCATTCCAATCACTTTGCTGTTAAAGATTTTTTTTAATGCTTTACTTTTTTTTTTTTTTAAGAGAGAGAGAGACCATGCATGTGGGAAAGGGGCAGAGAGAGAGGGAGACACAAAATCAGAAGAAAGTTCCAGGCTTTGAGCTGTCAGCACAGAGCCAGATGCAGGGCTCACACTCATGAACTGTGAGACCTGAGCCGAAGTCAGAGGCTTAACCCACTGAGCCACCCAGGCGCCCCTACCACTTTGCTGTTAAGACAAAATTTTGAATTCAATAGATCTGGGATGGGGTCCAAGACATTTTATGTCCATGCTGCTGCCACCACAACACACTTTGAGAACCACAGCTTTTTTTTTTTTTTTTTTTTAAAGATTTTAACTAATCTCTACAACCAACGTGGGGCTTGAACTTACAACCTCCGAGATCAAGAGTTACATGCTCCACTGACTGAGCCAGCCAGGTGCCCTGAGAACCACAGTTTTGACAGCTGTCAAATTCCCCCCAGGGAATGGCGTGGGTGGGGAATTCTAAACCACTTCTATTCAGCTGCAAGGCTTATTTCCTTCTTTTTTAATATTGGGCTCCTATACACTTAAGTTAATACACATATTTGTGGCTGTCAATACATGTTAAATCTTATAGCACTGGGCACGGTATTTTTAGATGGCCAATAAATATTTACTGGGTTTGAATATAGAGCCTGTTTGATCAGACCAGTGTGGAATTTCCAGAGTTTCATAAAATTCTTAATATTAAGGATTGCACCATTAAGTCAACATTCAGAAAATACTTCCTTGCACGTGCTATGTACCAGGCACTGTGCTAGGCCTGGGAATCCAGAGGCGGCCCCAGATGTGGATCCAGCATGAACAATACAATATGATCTGCTACATTCTGAGATGGAGTTAAGAAGGGAAGCCTTGCAGGGAAGGGCTGAGGGCCAGCTTCACAGACGAGGAAAGCTGCAGAAGCTGGTTACCCACTGCAGGCCACTGAAATCCATCCAGAACTCTGGCAGACAGAGGCCTAAAGCCTTCCCAACGTGCACATGTAGGGAGCTGCAGGCTGACCCCGAATCCCCTCAGGCTACTCCTGACTTACTGGGCCCTTGCTCACCTGCAGTAGGGTAAGCATGTGGGCACTGGTTTGTCACTTCTGCTCTCTGGTGCTCTCCGTCGGCTCTGGGGTCAGAGAGAGGATTAGCCAGGGAAACACCAGGCAGCAAATCTTAGCCCAGGAGGCAGGCAGAGGGGTGCTCTGAACTTTTCCTGGCTTCCAGCCTATATTCTCTCTTCTTTCCTGTCTCTCTTCATTTGGGGGACCCTCCCTCCCCCCCTCCCCCCCCCCACCCTTCTCCCTACCAGCCAAGCTCTTTTTATTTTTTACACTTGGTTGAAACTGTTCGGATATCTTTTTTTTTTTTTAATGTTTTATTTATTTCTAGGAGAGAGAGAGAGAGAGAGAGACAGTGTGAGCAGGGGAGGGTCAGAGAGAGAGGGAGACACAGACTCTGAAACAGGCTCCAGGCTCTGAGCTGGCAGTCAGCACAGAGCCCGACGCAGGGCTCGAACCCACAAACTGCGAGATCATGACCTAAGCGAAAGTCAGACGCTTAACCGACTAAGCCACCCAGGCGCCCGAAACTGTTCGAATATCTTAATGGCTTTTGTTTCCAAGAGCGGGTGCCAGGCCTCTGATACCTGCAGGTGGTCAGTGGCAGCTGCTGGTGCTGGGGGTGGGGGACTCCCTGTGCTGAGAATGCAGGTTCAGCCCAGAGGAGTTAAGAGCATGGTCTTTAAGTAGGAGCCACACAGCTCAGCCCTCTGACTCGGGGCAAGTTACTTACTTTTCTCCAGGCTGCAGTTTCCAGTCTGTAAAATGGGTATTATAATAACAGGGCCTTCCGCATAGGATTGCTGTGGGGACAAGATAATATATGTTTCAAAAGCACTTAGTAAAATAAATAAATAAATAAATAAATAAATAAATAAATAAATAAAAAAGCACTTAGTGCTATGCCTGGCCTATAATAAGCACTCAGTAGAAGTCAGTATCAATATTATTAAGATGATGAGGGGCGCCTGGGTGGATGACTCAGTTGGTTGAGCGTCTGACTTTTCAGCTCAGGTCATGATCTCACGGTTCATAAGTTCGAGCTCCACATTGGGCTCTGTGTTGACAGCTCAGAGCCTGGAGCCTGCTTCAGATTCCGTGTCTTCTTTCTCTGCTCCTGCCCTGCTCGAACTCCCCTCTGGGAGGCAGCCCTGAGGATCCGTGGGAAGGGAAGAACTCCTTGGATGGGCCATCTCCATCCTTCTGTGGAGGTGAGGGGTGCTCGGGACTTGCCCATCTACTTCCTTCTGATTGTGGTTTATGGGCTCCTTGGGGAGCCCATATGGGGGAGGGGAAGCCTGCTGGTGGTCATAGTCAGACTGAGGTTATCCTTGAGATAACCAGGTGCAGTATTTCTTGAGGCCCCCTCTTTACTGGACTCCATGCCACTGAGTCCTCTGAGACTGGTATCCTACTTTGCAGGTGGAGGACTCAAATATCAGATAAGTTTTAATCCAAAACTTGTGCTCATTACCATTACACTACTGTGTCCTACACTCAGAGCCAGCTTCATGGACAGGGGCCCCAGGCACCCCATGCTTAGAAGGGCCCCCAGCTCAGTTAATGCTCTGCTGTCACCATCTCCAAATCTGCAATGATTTTGAACAAGAAGCCCCAGTTTTCATTTTGTACAGGGCCCTGCAAAGTACGTAACTGGTCCTGCCCACCTTCTTTTGTAGCGAGGATGTCTTCTTTGCAAAGAAAAGGGAATTGAAGTCTAGAGAAAATATGACTGGCACAAGGTCATGTAGCAGGTTGGTAGAGGAATTAGAACCAGGTCTCCTGACTCCCTGTCTGGTGGAATTCTCTGGAAGTGCTCATATGTCCAACCATGCCCTGGGCAGGGACAGTTTCAAAAAAGGACACTGTCTGGGGGTAGGGTGGGGGAGGGCTCCCATCCACCATATCACCTCTCCCACCTGGCCCTCCTAGACTGAAATTTCCACCTGCTGCCTCCTGACCTGCCTACCTTTGACCCTAGGGGCCAGGCTTTTCCGAAGGGCTGGGCAAGGCCCTGAGCAGGGCAGTGACTCTTTTCTCTCTAGAGAAGCACTGAGGGGCTAAGGGACATGGATAGGGGTAGCAGCAGAGGTGGCCAAGAATGTGACACTCGAGCCAGATTCTCTGGGTTTTGACCTGATGACCTCTAGCCCTGAAACGACCCATTGAGACTGACATCCTGTTAGCTGAGCTGGAATCTACTGGCCACAATTAGACATCTGTGGCCTATGTTCTGTGTAGAATCTTGCTGGAGGCATGCATTTCTGTGTGATTGTGTATGTGTGTGTGTGTGTGTGTGTGTGTATGTTGTGGGGATGATGGGAAACAGACTGAGAAAACATCCATTCATTCACTTTGTAATTTCACAGATACTGCAGATTTGGGGACTAGAGCCCCAGAAACACAAACATCCTTAGGATGCTTATAGTCTAGTGAGCAAGACACACAATAAAACAAAATCACAGAAAAATATATAATTCATTTCCTAGTGCCCTGTTTTCTCCACGGAGCAATTAATAGTTTGAAATAATGGGATTATTGGTATGCTTTTTGGTGCAAAGGATGTGAACCCTATACCCATCCCAGCTGGATGCCACAGCAAGCTTTGCATTTTGGAGGCTTTTGGATTGTGACTGGGAATGACATTGACTTGCTGAACTCACTTGTGGATGCCTGAAATTCCACTGAGGGTCCTTTTCTAGGATTAAACATTATTATTTTTCTGAGACTCTATTTAAAATTCAGATCTCTGGGGGGAGGGGGACGCCTGGGTGGCTCAGTCCGTTAAGTGTCTGACTTCCACTCAGTCATGATCTCATGGTCCGTGAGTTTGAGTCCCACGTTGGGCTCTGTGCTCGGAGCCTTAGATCCTACTTTGGATTTTGTGTGTGTGTCTCCCTCTCTGCCCCTCCACTGCTCACTCTCTGTCTCTCAAAAATAAACATTGAAAAAATTTTTTAATTCAAATCCCTGGGAATGGGGTGGGGGTGGGGGTGGGTGCATTCACTGAGTTCATAACATGGCAATGCTGTGTCATGAGACAGAGCAGCCCAAGGACCCTGAACACCAAAAGATGCCCCTGATGGGTACCACAAGGGGACCCAGGGTGTCACAAGCTCAGTCCAGCTCCGCTTTCTGAAGGGGGAGCCAAAGGGAGATAGAGGGAGAGGAAGGCGCAATCAAAACGCAAACCCAGAGTCCCAGGCAGGCTCACTCTGGTAGGGGAAAAGCCAGACGCTTCAGGTCTCTCTTACCTGCTGTATCAGATCCGTCCCTCCTTTATTGGCCCCATGGGGACAGTCATGCTTTGCTAAAGGACAGCTCTATGGCTGTACAAGCCTTGACTAGAATTTTCAAGGTTCTTGAAACACGCTCAACTACCACGGGGACCCTTCCGTGTACCTATCAGTACTCCTGCCCAGAGGCCAAATTTGGCACTGTATTTGGGGTCTGCGGGTCGAACGTTCCATTCAGCCTGGTCACCTGAGAGAGGCCCCGGTGTGAGGCAGGGCAAGTTCTCCCTGGCGGCTGGAGCACTGCCCCAGGCGTGGCCGCTGCCCAGTCCGGTCCCCTCGTACAAGAATCTGCATGCTTCCTCGCTTCCTTCCTCTCGGTTCCTCCCTCGCCAACCTACCTGGAGGCAGGTAATAAAGCAGGAGGAGGGAGATGAATGGATGGGGAGGGTGGAGAGCCACGTGGTGCCATAAAGCCCAGCTAGAGAAGGCCCGTCCGGGAGGGTCCGGCCTGCAGGAGTCACCGCTCGGAAGGTGGACGGTCAGCCACGCGAGCCGGGGCCGGGGCAGCAAGGCCCGGGGAAGGCCATGCACCGCGGCGTGCCGGGCCCAGGCCTCAGAGGCCTGAAGGGGGCCGAGGGCCCCGCCGAGGACTTGGGGGCCTCTTGCCGGGAGGCCGGGAGGGATTTTGGGGTGCTGAGGGAGAACGGCGAGGCCGAGGAGGCGGCGAGCGGCAGGAAACGCGCCCGGCCGGTGCGCTCCAAGGCGCGGCGCATGGCGGCCAACGTGCGGGAGCGCAAGCGCATCCTGGACTACAACGAGGCCTTCAACGCGCTGCGCAGGGCGCTGCGCCACGACCTGGGCGGCAAGAGGCTCTCCAAGATCGCCACGCTGCGCAGGGCCATCCACCGCATCGCGGCGCTCTCCCTGGTCCTGCGCGCCAGCCCCGCGCCCCGCTGGCCCTGCGGGCACCTGGAGTGCCACGGCCAGGCCGCGCGCGCCGGGGGCGCCGGGGACGCGGGCTCCAGCCCGCCGCCGCCCGCCCCGCCGCCCGCCGGCCCCTTCGCGCCGCGCTGCGCCTCGTGCTCCCCGCACACGCACCCGGGACGGCCCCGGGCGGGGGCCGAGGCTCAGGGCGCGGCCCAGTCGTCCGCGGGAAGCTGGCGCCGCGGTCCCGGGGCTCCCTTCGCCTGGCCCCGGGGCCACCCGCGAGCGGGCCCCGGGTCGGGCTTCCAGCACGCCTGACTGGCTCCGGGGCGACCCGGTGGGCCTGGGGGGAGGCCGGCCAGGGAGGAGCCAACGGAGGATGACGACCGCAGGGAAGACTGCAAAAATCCGTCCTGGACCAAGAAAAACTGAATGGCTGAGGCCCGAGAGAGGGGGGGAGCAGCCTTGCCAGTAGGAAGGAACGGAGGCCAGGCTGCACTCCCCAGCCCCCCTCCTCAGCCCGAAGCCCCACCAGGGCTGGCAGCTCCGTGAAAGGAGCGGGATCCTGCTGGGCTCTTTGGACTTGATGAACTCTTCTCAGAAAGGGATCTTTGCATTCCTGTGCCTCTGAGTCCTATCTTTTCTTGCTGCTTTTGAGGAGAAAGAGGGCTTTTGGACAGGGGGGCTTGTAGGTGGGAGTATGGGTGACACCTGCTGTGGTTTGATGACAGTGTGGGGTCCGTGTCCCCAGCCTGTGCTGATACCCCAAGTCTGTGATCTGAGAGAGGCAACAGCAGGAGCCAAATAAAAAGGAAAAGCTATCATCTCCGTCTGCTCTCAGGTGTCCCCGGGCCCGGTGGCCCAGGCTGGCAGGAAGGCCTGAGGTCTGGGAGCTCACTGTGGAATGTGGGTCTCCCAGGGCCTAATTCCCACAGGTAGGTATCTGGGGCGTTGATTCATGGCAGGCCCCCAGGTGTGGCTGAGCACTGGGAGGAGCACTGGGGGAGAGGATGTTATTTGGAGAAGGCGAGCGGCACCAGGAGACTCGGGATGCAGTCAGTCAGCCGTATCTCTGGGACCCGCCACCCCGCCGAGCTGCTGTCTGCAGTGAGCCACTGTGAGGGCTGCAGTGGTCGAAGAGTCTGGGCCAGGCTCAGGAAAGGAAGCCTATGGCAGACCCGGGCCTGGGGGTGGGCGAGTCCTGCCTGTACCCTGAGTGTGGGTGAACGGAGCTCCCAGGGAAAAGTGGTCCAGTGCAGCCAGGGCATCTGTGATGAGAGGCAGACACAGGATCAGAGAAGATTATGGGGAGGAGGTTAAGGGAATTAGGGCCTCGGGCCAAGTCTGCTGAGAAAGTGGGAGGCACAACCAGCCCTCCCAGAGAAGTCTGGAGAGCTTTTGCATCTAAGACGAGCACTCCCGGGCTAGTGTCTGGCCTCACTCCTGCTGACCGGGCTGACGCTGCAGCTGCTGCAGGCTGGGGTGAGAACCCAGATGTGCTGAAGGAGGGCTGAGGGCTCTCTGGTCTCCTTGGAGAGCTGGACGCTTGCCGGCTTGGAGAGGAAGAGTTACACAGCTCGGAATGGGGGGGGGGGGTTTAACGGAAGCTGGACAGAAGCCTATTGACCCAAGGATAAGGGAGGGGTCCTCAAAACAGTCAAGATGAGGCTCACCGCCATAATTAAAGATATCTTTGCTTTCTGCAAGCGAGACATTCGCTGACTGGCGCACTTGCCATCTTGTCCCCGGCCCACAGGTATTAGGGCTTCCAATTTCACAGGGCAGGTGGCTGCCGCACAGATCGCACAGATCGCAGGAAAGCTTTCCTCTGGGCAGAGGACACCTGGGGTCCAGGAACAAAATGTGGGAATCTGGCCCCAGACGCGCCCACTGAGCCTTCCATCTCATGGAGAAGGCAGTGCCACCGTCTGGTAGTGGAAAGGAAATGGCTAGACAGGCCTGGGATCCAGTCTCTGCTCTGCCACTTACTACGTGTGTGACCCATGGCATCACTTGATCTCTCTAAGCCTCTAGTTCCTCACCTCTGACACAGATGATTCCACCTCAGGGTGACTGTGAGGGTTACCATCTGTTCATAATGCAGTTTCTGGTAATTAGAAGGCGTTCCATAGACTGTTACTGTTTGTATACTATTATAATCTCAGACCAGGTTGGACAGTGCTTCTGCCTACCTTCAGCCCAGTTTTTATGCCCTGGAAACATGATAAAATGACCAGCAAGTCCTGTTTGTTTGTTTTTTTAAATTTTATTTTTTGAAATGTTCTATTTATTTCTGAGAGAGAGAGCATGGGCAGGGGAGGGACAGAGAGAGAGGGAGACACAGAATCCTAAACAGGCTCTAGGCTCTGAGCTGGCTGTCAGCACAGAGCCCGATGCAGGGCTCGAACCCATGAACCATGAGATCATGACCTGAGCTGAAGTGGGACGCTTAACTGACTGAACCACCCACGTGCCCCCCTTTTTTTTAGTTTTAAAAAATGTTTTATTTATTTCAGAGTGAGAGAGAGAGGGAAGGAGAGAGAGAGAGAGAGAGAGAGAGAGAAGTCCTGTTTTCTTAAGCTGCAGAACAGAGAGAGCTCAGAGTTCTGGCCCAGTTTTACCATCAGCACAGGAATGGCGAGAGCGCCCCCTGCAGGTGAAGGTGTGAATGTGCAGCAGATGTGTGGGGTCAAAGGGACGGATGTGTAAGGACTTCTCAGTCTCTTCTTTCCAGTTGAGTGACCTTGGGCAAATTGCCCAAGGGCCTTGAACCTTGGGGTCCCCCTCTGTATAACAGGCTGAAATTAATACTTACATCATAGGCTGCTGTGCAGACTAAATGAGATAATGCATTTCAAGCACTTAGCATAGTGCCTGGCCCTGTAAGCACTCACTGGGTGCTATTAAGACATATTCGGTTCACCAGGTTGTGATAAAGACAGAATGCATGGGAGGGTGTTTTATAAAGTAAAGTCCACAATACATTAGCTATTGTTTTATCAGGGCCATGTGTTTTGTATATTCTCATGCTAATAGTATTCAAAATGTTTTTTTTTTAATGTCATAAAGGTTTTCTGATGCACACACATCATGGGAGTGCTTACCCAGACTGTGAACATATGAATATTTGTGTGTGCATACACGTACGTATTGACCTAACAGGTACTCCCTGCCTCTCCCCAATGCATTAGAGTCTCCTGGGCCAGAATGCCTTTCATTATGGGCCACCGGGGTTTTCTGGAATCCTTGCTTAATTTTTTAAATGTTTATTTATTTTTGAGAGAGAGAGAGAGTGAGTGGGGGAGGGACAGAGAGAGAGAGAGAGGGAGAGAGAGAGAGAGACACATATAATCCCAAGCAGGCTCTAGGCTCTGAGCTGTCAGCACAGAGCTGGATGTGGGGCTCGAACCCACAAACTGTGAGATCATGATCCGAGCTAAAGTCGGCCGCTTAACAGACTGAGACCCCTAGGCACCCTTTGCTTGATTTATTTTTTAAGTTCTATTTATTTATTTTGGGAGAGAAAGAAAGCATGTATGTGGGGAGGGGCAGAGAGAGAGCGAGACAGAGAATCCGAAGCAGGCTCCATGCTATCAGCACAGAGCCTGATGCAGGGCTTGAACTCATGAACTGTGAGATCATGACCTGAGCCAAAGTTTTGGATGCTTAACTGACTGAGCCACCCAAATGCCCCTGATTTTTAAAAACCTGTTTCCTGAGACTGTATCCGTTATGCAAAATGACTGACTTACTGTGGAGAGGAGCAGTAAAATCTGTGATTATGAAAGGAATGGACGTTATCAACAGAGACCAGCTGGGCTTGTCCAAATATAGAGAAAAATAGTACAACAATAGTTATTAAGTGAATATAGAAAGGAAAGCATTAGAAAGCTTTCTATGTAAGACAGAGCTGCTAAAAGTCATGGCTAAAAGACACGAAGGACCGGTATACCGAAAGACAGAAATTATTTATCTATAAGGTTGCTACCCAAACAATGCTCGAAGGAGAAGGGGACAGAGAAGAATAACAAGTAGATGCTTACAGCAGCTCCACAGCTCGCAAAGGGCTCCCATACATGCAGTCTCTTGGCTTCTCTTAGGAAGTCTGTGCCTTCCAACTCCCTTCCTTATACTGGTTACCTCCATCACAGGAAGCAGCCTTGTCTGTCTAGCAATGAATGAGACACGCCGGCAAAAATAAACAACAGTTGTTAAGACCGATGTTGTCAGGGATGTGGAGAAGAGGGCATGGGGACAGATTTCTAGTTGCACTGTGGATCTGTTCCTTTTTTTGCTGGAGAACAAACTGCCAAAATCACAATAAAAACACTCCAAGGCGGGCGCTTGGGTGGCTCAGTTGGTTGAGCATCTGACTTCAGCTCAGGTCATGATCTCTCTGGTTGGTTAGTTCGAGCCCCCACATTCGGACTCTCCGCTGTCAGCTGCAGAGGCCTCTTCCGCTCCTCTGCCCCCTCTCTCTCCGCCCCCCCTCTCCAAAACAAACATTAAAAAAAAAAAAAAACAACCAACACTCCAAGGGAGTAATCTCAAAAGAGAAACAGATTTGCCAAAAGGCAGTCCCAGAGGCACTGCGCAGTGAGAGATCTGAAACAATACAAATGCCCAGCTGAGGAGGCGTGGCTAATAAACGGTGTTCTAACAGTAAAAATAATCACGAGTTAGAAGCACAGATCACAAAATGGTCCGTGCCCGCTGGTTATAACTGTAGACCAACATGTAGGTACATGAACACACCCTGCGAGAATTTGGAAGGAGGCAAACAGAGTTAGTATGTATTAGGCTTCATAATTGCTTTTTAAAGGTGAAAGATTTGTCTCCTTAGAGGGCCTTCCAAAGAGGGGTAGGTAGAGAACTGTTTTGAGCCCGGACAGCAAGGACAAAGTATCCTGAGTGGATTCCTTTGGAGGGCCCCCTCCTCACTGGAAATGAAATCTGGGTGATTGCTGATGAGAACAGGACATTATGTTTTCCTTACAGTGTGTGCGCGCGTGTGTGCGTGCGCGAGCACGCGCAAGCTCACACAGATACCAGAAGGCTGCAGCTGTCCTTGGTGCAGGGTGAGCTGAGCCCCGGAAGCCCTCAGTGAGAAGAGGAATTTAGTTCATTGTTATGGTCCTGTCAGCCTCATAGGGTTTCCTGACACCCAATCTTAGACCAAGGGTCAACAGGTCCGTGGGGCACAGCTCTTAGAGGGCTCTATTACCTCTACCCTTGGATTAGGGTCCAGCTTACCCATCCTTCTGAAGTTTGCTTACTCCCCCCCACTGCCCCCCTGCCCAGCATGCAGGTCCACTTCCCCTCCACTGCTGACCTCTCAGCATCTTCCTTGCTTAGGGGTGCACTTGGGGGCAGGCAGAGGTAGGAATTAGTGTCCGTGCGGGCACACCCTGGGCACTTGGTTAGTGTCTTCATCTTCCTCTGGGTCATCCAGCCACCTTAACTGGGCCAGGCCCTGGGCAAGGGACCCAGGGCACACCTGCCCCCTCCAGGACCCCACAGCCCAGCGGGGGAGCAGGGAAGGGAAGAGGATGACTTTTTTCAGTTCCCTGTGAAAGCAGCCAGGTCAGACAGCCACGGAACAGAAGGGCCAGTCCATCTGTCTGGCTGCAGGGGCTCACTGCTCAAATCCCCTGAGACAGGCACTCCTGGTGAAGGCAGAGCTGGAAGAGGAGCTCAGTGCCCCCCTTCTAAAGGCTGCTGGTGGCCCAGCGGCTTGCTGTTCTGCAGAAAATGGGCCCAGAGTTCCCAGATCTTCATGTTAAACGTCTGAAGCTCCATGTTTATATAGAATGGCTTTTTAAAAAGCACATACTGGGGCACCTGGGTGGCTTAGTCGGTTAAGCGTCCGGCTTTCAGTTAGGTCATGATCTCGCGGTTTGTGGGTTCGAGCCCCGCGTCGGGCTCTGTGCTGACTGCCAGCTCAGAGCCTGGAGCCTGTTTCGGAGTCTGTGTCTCCCTCTCTCTCTGACCCTCCCTTGCTCACGCTGTCTCTCTCTCTCTCTCCTAGAAATAAATAAAAATATATATAAAAAAAAAAAGCAAGATGATTTCATAAAAAAAAAAAAAGCACATATTGTGTTAACACTTTGTAAGCCAAACCCATTTTGCAGGACGAATATGGCCCACAGTCCTTTTGAGACCTCGTTTTGGGGGTGGGAGAGTGGGGAGGCGGCAACGGCAGGCTTGAGCGGGCAGGTGGTGGCTCACCAGCCTCAGAGCCCCAACCTGCTGCTCTTTCTCCCGGCCTCTCCCCTTCTCCCCACTCGAGCCCCACTCCCACCTCTGGTCATTCCCGTCATCACTTCCAGGCCACTAGATGGCACCATGAGCTCAGCGTCACCCAATGGCTGAGCACACCTGGGTCCCCAAGTCCCCAAAAGCCAGCCCTGCAACCCCACTGTCATGAGCCACCCTAGGGACTTCTGGTCTTTTTTTCTTTTCTCTTAGAGTTTTTATTAAGTCAAAAAGGCCCCCTTTTATGTCAGGTTCATTCTGTTTTACACCAGCACTCCCCAAAAGAAACGTAATACAAACTATGTTTTTAGTTTTTAATTTTCTAGTAGGCATCTTTTTAAACAGTGAAGAGACGAAGGAGGCGACAGTAATTTTAATAATGTTTCATTCCACCCAGTATATCAACAATATTATCACTTCAATATGTATCCAACGTGCACAATATTGGTGAGATCATTTACATTCCTTTTTTATTCAAAGTCCAGGGTGATTTATACTTCCAGCACATTTCAGTTTAAGCTAGCAACATTTCAGGGGCGCCTGGGTGGCTCAGCTGGTTAAGCCTCTGACTTCGGCTCAGGGCATGATCTTGAGGTTCATGGGTTCAAACCCCACATCCCGCTCTGTGCTGACAGCTCAGAGCCTGGAGCCTGCTTGGGATTCTGTGTCTCCCTCTCTCTCTGCCCCTCCCCTACTCTCTCTCTCTATCTTTTTCTCTCAAAAATAAGTAAAACATTGAAAAAAAATAAAATGCTTAAAGTAGCTACATTTCAGGGGTTCAGTAGTCATTGGCTAGAAGCTATGGAATTTTCTGGCTGGGCAGCTGTTGGCCCCGTGGAGGACCTGAGTCCCTTGATCCCAGGGTCTGCTTCTGGGCCATAACATGGAATTATGTCCAAGGTGGACACTGACTTAGAGTTTAGGGGTCTCAGGCACCCAACTTACCACCCTCTGCAGGAGGTCTCATATTTAAAAAGACAGCACATTCCCAGAAATTCCTGGACCAGGGAACTGAGCTCACTCTCCCTACCCCACTGAGATGAGAAGGAAGCCCCACCCCCCTTCGCATGAGCTCTCTCACCCACGGCAGAAAGCAACAATCTCACTGCCCTGGAGGCCCACATTTTAGAAATAGCAATAGGTTTCTTTTATGGAGCAACAATTCTTAATTTAATGTACTCAAATTTATCAAACTTGAAAATGTGCCCCAAAGCCATTCAACACTGGTTTTGAATCTCATTGGCCCCCAGGTGCCTTTTCAGCTCCCCAGCCTCCCGCTCAGCCCTTAGCATGTGGCTCTCCCTCCTGCCTGTAGCCTGCTCTTCCCTCTGTCTGCCAGTCACACGCCCTCCACCACCTTGTCCTAGCCCTTTCTGGAAGCAGCATTTCTGAAGCCGGCCTGAGACACAAACCCAAGCTCTTTCTTTCCGCTAAAATGACTCATCTTGCTCCGAACCAGAGCCTGGATGTGGGGATCTGGATAAGGGATCGACGTCTGGAGGAGATACAGTTTGGGAGGAGTGTCTTTCCATCTCTGGCCTCACTTTTCTCATCTGTGGTATCAAAGGATCTGAACTCTACAACCTCTGAGAGAGGAGTGGAGAGAGTGGAGAATAGCAAAGGAGGCTGAAACAGACGGAGAACGAGAGGGAATGAAAAAAGACAAGAGACCATAGGAATCAGAGAGGACAGGCGACCAGGACTGATACCTGCAGAGCTGGAGTCTGCCCCCGGAGCTCCTGAACAGAAATATCTTTGCTGCTCTTTAAAAGCACCCCAGAGGGTGTCTGGATGGCTTAGTGGATTGAGTGTCCAACTCCTGATTTCAGCTCAGGTCACGATCTCACAGTTTGTGGGTTCGAGCCCTGCATCAGGCTTTATGCTGACAGCGTGGAGCCTGCTTGGGATTCTCTCTCTCCCTATCTCTCTCTGCCCCTACCCCCACTCGTTCACACTCTCTCTCTCAAAACAATAAATAAACTTAAAAATAAATAAATCAGGGGCTCCTGGTTGCCTCAGTCGGTTAAGCATCCAACTTTGGCTCGGGTCATGATCTCACGGTTAGTGGGTTCGAGCCCCGCATCAGGCTCTGTGCTGACAGCTCAGAGTCTGGAGCCTGTTTCTGATTCTGTGTTTCCCTCTCTCTCTGACCCTCCCCTGTTCATGCTGTCTCTCTCTCTCTCTCAGAAATAAATAAAACATAAAAAAAATTTTAAATACTTAAAAAAAAATAGATCAGAGCACCCCCAAAAAGCTCTGATGGGCATGAGATGGAAGCCACACTTTCTCCCTGATACCCCTCCACCCCACCCCTCGGTGAGGTGCTCAGAACCCATTCGGGCAGGATCCTCCCGTGATGGTGCTCAGCCTTCCCTCTCCTCCTGGATCCAGGAGCCAGGCTGTGGCCTGAGCACCTCTGGGGGTTGGAGGTCAGGGTGGAGGTGGGATGCCAGAGGCCCAGGGCCCAGCGTGTCCCAGCAGATCAGAGGGAGTGCACAGATGGGAGGAAGTGGAGAAGACAGAGACTCAGTTTCCCAGGACAGTTGAAGACATACCCTTTTTGTGAGCCACTTCGTCCTTTCCCCCCATCCAGAGCCCCCAGCCCAGAGAAGCAGGTTCTTCGGCTACAACAGAAACCAGAGGCCTACCCAAGTCCCACTGGGCTGGGCTGGGCTGGGGCGCTGCTGCTGGGTGGCTCTCAAGGGAGAGGGGAATTGAAAAGGAAAAGCATCTTGGAGGAGGGTGGGGAGAGAGGGAGGCTGTGTGGTGTACTCTCTCTCTCTCTCTCTCTCTCTGTCCTGGACTTAGCCTAAGCCTCACCCAAGAGAGGAGTGTCTTCTCTCTGCTCTTGGAGCTGCTTTCTGTCACTTCCCCGCCCATCTGTGCTGTCAGCAGCACCAGCAAAGTTGGCCTCAAACTTGAACGGAGCTGAAGGCTCCGGCTTCCCGGGGCTCCGCGGGGGGCACCGGACAGACCGCAGCCGCTGAACTGGTGGCTTGCCCCGAGAGGTCGACCCTCCCAGGCTCCAGCTGGCCCTTGCTCCCGTGGGTGACCCTTCCACCCCTGACCTGTGGGCCCCCAGTCTGGGCCGAAGAATGGTGTGCTGAGGTTCCTCTGGAGCCGATCGTCTCAGCCTGGAGCTGGAGCAACCCAAGGCCCAAGCGAACATGGCCAACCCCGCACAGCCTCAGTTTCCCTCAGCCCGGGAGCCAGGCACTGCCTCACCCACCAACCTGCCGGAGATGGAGAAGCTCCTCACTAAGGTGGAAGGCAAGGATGACAAGCCACTGAAGCTGTCCAAGTCCCTCTCGGGGGCCCTGGACCTGGAGCAGAATGGCCATGGCCTGCCCTTCAAGGTGGTATCCGAGGGGCACCAAGAAGCCACAATCCCCTGGCCGACCTCTCGGGCTGGCTCTAGGCGGGCATCCTCCGTTGCCACCGCCTCCTCTGCCCAGGACCAAGAAGTCCCCAAAGATTACCTCATCCTTGCCATCACCTCCTGCTTCTGCCCCATCTGGCCCCTCAACCTCATCCCCCTCATCTTTTCTATCATGGTAAGTGCTGCTTTGTTTCGGGGCAGGGGTAAGGCCAAGTACTCAGCATGCATGGTGCTCTAGGAGGCACCAGACACTCTGTCTGGGTGCAGAGAAGGGAGAGCTGGGGGCCGGGGGCTTGGGGGAAGACTTACCTTCTCACCTGGCCTGCCACTCCCCCATCAGAGAGGGGGCCGGGGACAAGAGACCTTCTCTTTGCTCTCCTCTCTCATCTTTGCTGCTCAGCATCACAGATTGACCTTGTACACATCCCTGCTGTGGAGGGGATCCCAGGGAACCGCCTGGAGCTAAACTCTACACAACAGAAAGACAGCTAAGTTCGGGGGGAGGGGGGTTGCCTTTTGCAGGGGTGTCCCGAGGAGTCATCCTGAGTGAGGCAGTGTATCAGCAGAGGTGGTGGCTAGCATGGGGTCTCGGGACCCTGAGTTTTCAGGAGAGGAGCCAGCTGCCCCCACCCCCCATCCCAGGTCACCTGGGTATTCTAACGGCCTTTGCCAGCTCTGGTTTCCAAGAGCCAGTTGTGGCTTCCCTGCCCTGCACCGAGGGCCCTGGGGCCTGGGTCCCCTGAGGTTGCTCCTCTGGGGGGGCAGTGTTGTTGCTGGGGGCCCTCTGGGCTTCGGTGGTTACACTGATTTCAGCATCTGTCTTCAGGGTAGGGGAAAATGCGTAAAAAATGTGGGGGTCAGAGGGCATGGCCAGCCTTGCCAAGGAGGAGTGTGTGGCTAGTCTTTGCTTCTCGCATGCTCGTCCCGTAGGGTTTTGAGTAAATTGTCATAGGTTGTCCCCAAACTGAGCCGTTTGGCTAGAGCTACTGATGGGAGATGCATAGGAAGTGTCAGTGCATGTTGGCAAGTGACTCAAATTTGAGGTCCAGGAAGAGGAGGGAGGGAGGGAGGGAGAGAAGCGGGTGAGAGAGAGAGAGACTGAGCAGGCAATAACTTTCAGAATGAAAAAAAAGGCAAGCAAGCAAGCAGGGATAGTAAACTACCAGCTCCAGGCTGGTCACGGCGGGAGGACTCTGTGCGGAGACACTGTCTGCTTCCCTCTAGAGCGACTCCACTGCTGAGTCATCCATCACAGCGTATCTTCAGGAGCTGTGGTCACTCTGGCCCCCACCCCCACCCCGGGCTGTCCTCTGAGGAAACCCCTATTCCTCAAACACCTCCCACCACTTCACTAAGGCCCAGTGTCTGGCTGGGGATGCCTTCCCTGATCCCCCATCAAATCCAGCACCACCCACCAGGACAGGGGACACTGGTAGCATTCCTGAGTGCCAGGCTGGGCATGGGCACAGGAGCCAGGGCTGAGCAGGGCCCAGGGTGGGGCCTCTGAAGAGCTTCCTGTCCTGCCTGCTGTGGTTGGGGGCAGCTGGGGGGCAGAACCAGGCCCTAGGGGTGCAGCCTGGGGATTCTGGGCGGGGCTGACCTCTTGGTTACAGGAAGAAGCCCCAGGGGTGGGGGGATGGGAAGACAGGTTTCAGGCAGGGAACCCACACAAGAGCCCAGGAGAAAATAGTTGTTAGAATCCATCTTCTTGCTGGGTGGACACTGCCTTTACCAAAAGAAATCTGGGGTCCAAGACTGTGAGACCACTGACTCTGCCCTCCCCAACCCAGGTACATTTCTACATCCTTCTCAGGCTCCCGAGCCAGTTCTGAAGGTCACTGGGCCAGGGGCAGGGAATCCGGTGCTAACCCAGACACAATCACCAATTCCCAGGAGCCTCTGGTCCAGTGGGGAGAAACTTGCAAACAGATCCTATAACACATTGCAAGAAGTACTCAGGCTAGACGAAACAGCGAGGCACCGTGCGGCCTCGGGCAAGTCCTTCGAATCTCTCTTCTCGGTGTTCCCACCTGCAAAATGCGTATCACGGAACACCTACATCAGAGAGCTGTGAGGACGAAGTGAGAAGAACCGCACAACGTGCTTAAGAACCCCACCCAGGACACAGTAAGTGCTATGACACGGCAGCAGTGATTAAGTGGCAGCTGAGTGTCTCCCTGGCCAGGGATGGGAAGCCATCACGGGATATTTGTTGGTTTCTTTTTTAAAGCTTTGAAATATAATACACATATCATACAATTCACCTATTCAAAGTGTACAATTCAGAGATCTTTAGCATACTCACAGATAAGTGCAGCCGTATCCACTGTCAGTTTTAGAACATTTTTCTCACCTCCAAAAAACCCCCATGCCTTATTTATCACTCCCTCTCTGCCTTGCTCCCTCCCTCAGACCTAACAAACCACTAATCTTTCAGTCTCTATGGATTTGCCTCTTTTGGACATTTCATATCAATGGAATCGCACAGCACGTGGTCCGTTGGGACTGGCTTCGAGCTCCCCCCAGACTGCCGCATATACATCCCAGCATTTGAGGAGGAGGGGATGTGGTTGGGTTTCCAGTTTGGTGCCTGAAGAGAGAAGGGGCGGAAGGGCCCCTCTGAGCCTTGCAGTTGGGAGAGGGAACCTTTGCAGGAGCACAGGTGAGCGGTGAAGAGGCTGGAGCAGGGCCATGGCAAGGGGCAGAGAGGATTTCTAGAAACCTAAGAGTTGTTAATGTAGACCACGTATTCATTCAGCCAACCATGTGCTTGACTGGCAGGTTGTTTGTGTGGAGGAAACGAAGTGGTACAGAATGACTGGGTCCCTCATGAATGAATATGCCTCTCCTACAAACGCGGTGCATACTAGGTATTTGAGAAGATGGATGTCATCGTCTATTTGGCATGGCTCAAGGATGCAAGAGTATGGTGATAGAGGGAGGTGGGCAGGGACCCGCTGTAGGAAATTAAGTTTTATCCTAGTGGCTCTGAGGAGCCTCTGAAAAATTTTAAGCAGAGGCATGATGTGGTCTGTTCATATTTTATTTTATTTTTTTTAAGAGAGAGAGAGAGAGTGGGGAAGGAGCAGAGGGAGAGAGAGAGAGAGAGAGAGAGAGAGAGGATCATAACAGACTCCATGCCCAGTGCAGAGACTGACTCGGGGGGGCTCAATCTCACCACTGTGAGATCAGGACCTGAGCCAACATCAAGAGTTGGATGCTTAACTGACTGAGCCACCCAGGAGCCCCCGGTCTATTCACATTATAAAACAAACAACCAAGGGCATTGTGGGAAATGAGCCAGAGCAGGCAGGGCTGGGAGCTGGAAGACCCCATAGGAGGCTCTTGAGATAGTCCAGGCAGGATGATGAAGGCACAAGCCAAGCAGTGGCTTAGAAAGGAAGGCGCCAGTGTGAGATTGTTGAGGAGAGATCAGCTGCACCCACTTCCCAGTCCTGGTTATCCAACTCAAAACTAGGGCAGCTGTCTTAGAGCTCTGGGGGCTGCAGCATCTAAGTGGTGGGCAGAGGGAGTGGACTGGAAAGAGTTTTGAGAAGAAGAATTCAGGAGGCGGGGGGCAGGCTAGAAGAGAGGGACAGAGGCCCTGGGAGGAGCGAGTTTGAAGCAGGTGGGATGGTCAAACTCAGTACAGAGATCAGGTCCAATTAGGATGGGGGCGTCCACTGGCTTGGCCAGATATAGACCCCTGGTGACCCTCGTGATGGAGAGCGTTGAGCAGAAAAGAGACAGGTGACTGACGAGGTCCACAAAGAGTGCAGATTGGGATCCTGAAGGACCCTGTCCCCAGGAGCCTGCAGGAAAAGTCACGAGGGCAGAAACAGATAGAAATCCTCAAAGGCAAAGGAGCTGGCACATGCTGTGTGGGCTCCATGCCACCAAGGACGTGGAGGGCAAGACCATTGGCTGAGAAAGAAGGGCCTAGTGGCAGGGGAGAGGAGAGGTGACAAGGGACAGAGATGTCAATGGCCTGAGGGCTCTGCTGAGGCTGGAGACCATCAGTCTGAATTATCAGCCTGTGTGGTGGTGTGTCTCTTCTCTAGCTATAGATACAGAGTCACAGATGGGACGCTGGGCCTGCTCAAGGTTGGGGATGGCAAAGTCACCATGAGGGCAGACCAGGGGGCACAGAAGATGCCGGAAGGGTGGCAGAGGTAGTACATTGAAGGATCAGGCTGGATGGAAGGGAGTAAGGCTGGGAAGATGGTGGTGACCTTGGAGGAGAGGGAGGGGTCACAGGCTCAAAGAAGTTAAGGGCAGGTATTGTGAGAGAGAGGCCGAGAGACAGAGATAGCGGGGGCCGAGGTTTCATAGGAGGGGCCATGCAGGGTGGTGGCGAGATGGAATGTGTAGCCGTGGAATGAATTTCCAAAGAGAACCGTGAGAAGCCAGCAGGAAGGAGCCCACAGGAGCCCATGTTAGGGGATAATGTCATTTACTAAATGTGAGACACAGGTCCAAATTCATCACATATAAAATCTCATTTAACTGGGATTCTATAACCCTATGAGGGCTAGATATTGGCATTAGCTGAGAAAACTGGAGCAGAGGCGTGACAGAACCTTCTGGTCATTGGAGAACCCAGGACCGGATGGATGCCCAGAGCCAGAGCTGGGGTTCTAGGCATTATGCTAACCTGCCTGGGGGGGGTGGTAGTTAACAGGGGAGAGTTGTCTCCCCTCTCTGGAAGCCAGTCTAGTTCAATTGTTCCTGGATCTCGAGGCCCCACCCAAGCAGCAGGGGTGAAGGAGGGACAGAGTGCGTGGGCAGGTAGGCCTCCTGTGTTGACATCTCTAGGTCCTGGGACAGACATCAGAACTCATCTGAAGTCCCGCCCTGGCTACCAAGTGAAGCCCTTGAGCCCAGGGTGGAAGGAGCCCCACAGCCCCGACAGCCTCTCTAGAGCTATTGTCCGCAGAGCCTGCCCTAGTATGAGGCTCATCGAGTCTCGTAATTGTACTCATGTAACAACACGGGCAAACAAGACACGTGAACAGAGCCTTGCCCACGGTCGCACAACTGGTAAGAGGCATGTCAGCGGGGTTCTCTCCACGACTCCACCCGGCCTCCAGCTACCTCTGGGACAAGGATGGTGTGTCCCTCCCAGGAAACCACATCTTTGAGGCGTTTGTGCAGGGAGGGAGAATCCACTTCCTGAATCCCTCTTTCTCTCCACCCTCCTCCCGCTGCTCCCGCCCCCATGCTTCTCCACCCCTACTGACTCCATCAGTGGAAGACACCGTGTCCTTCCCACTGTGGCTTTGACAGGGGCCTGCTGTGACAGGGGCTTAACCTGAGGGGCTGGGATCACAGGTGTCCAGACCCAGCCCTGCTCAGCACCACAGCCTCCCTTTAGCCTCCTGAGGTGGCCAGGGCAGAGCTGGCTTCATCCGTTTGACTTCTGAGTCAGGCTGAGCAATGGCCTTGTTCGTCAATGCCAGCAAGGTCTCCTGTCAACAAGGGGCACCAGACCCCAGGCGGCGGTCCCACAGCCGACAATAGTGCTTAAACAGGCATCAGATAAACCTGGTCTACATTCCTCGTGTACCAACCAGCCCTATGCCTCATAAGCCACGTGATCATGTACAAATCACTCAACTGCCTCAGTTCCCTCATCTATAAAATAGGCATAATGAAACTGTTTATCCCATAAGCTGCTGGGAACATTAACTGGGTTAGCATGTGTGGAAATACCTAGCACAGAGCCTGTGCTAGGCACATAGTAAATGCTTCATAAATGGCAGCGGTTGCTCTTTTTATTAATACTAAACGAAACTTGGTCATGTCAGAGGAAAGAGCAAAACCCCAGTGGACAGGCAATTCCGACTGTAACCAGTCTGGGGGATAATGGAGTCTCAGCTGTCATGACACCAGCTGGGAGAGGGACAGCCCTGTCTGTGGTTGTAGCGGAAGCCTGCGAGCAGCCCCTTCTCTGTGGACTCCTCCTACAACAAGCAGGAGCACTCAAGAGGTCCCGAGTGGCTCCAGGCTTCCTTTCTCAGGCATTCTGGATGACTGATTATTTAACTGATGCGTTGCAGGTCGTGCAGGCTCCCTTTCATTCATCCATTCACTCGGCAAGAGTGCTGAGCCCCAACCAGCACTGCCGATCAGCTAGCACTCAGACATATGGCTTAAAATATTGACGTGCTCCTTATTACTTAAATTCAAGTTAGTTAACATACAGCGTAGTTTCGGTTCTCCTCTGGAACCCTCCCATCCACCATCCACCATGGCAGCTGTATTCCTAACTCCTCCCCCAGGACCCTCCCCTACCAATGCTTCTCTGCTCTCCAGCAACTGATGGTAACCCTGTAGTTAGAGTGTTCCAGAAACAATTACTCTGTTGTAGAGAGAGGGATGTGAAGGGGGCATGAAGCACATCCCTTGGCTTTGACCTGCCTGGATTTGCTGGATCTCCTGGGAAGGACCAAGAACTGATCAGTGATCAGCTGACCACAATTTGTCAATTCCCCTCAGGTCTGCTGGGGCTTGGCCTGAGCCCCATGGGTGGGGGAAACTCTTCCGGATAATGTTTGTTGCCGCCTGCCAGATTCTGGCTGGTTTCCTCCACTGGCGGCTCTCCCAGCCCTCTCCCTGTCCCTCTTCCCTCCCCACCCTTACCGGCTCTCTCTCAGACTTTTCTCAGTGTGTTTCCTCACTGATCTATTAACCTGAATTCATCTTCTCCCTCACCATTCCCACAGCCATTGCAATCACAAATGATCTATTAATTTGTAGTCATTACAACCATTACTGCAATTATTACTGCTCCTTCAACTTGAGCCATTTTGATTAAGGGGAAGATAATGCGCTAAGTGGGGTTTGGTAGACAGCTGGTAATTTACTCATAAAAAGTAACGAAGGGTCTTCTTCCATCCCTGGAGTCAAGGGATGGATTTAAAAAAAATTTTTTTTTAACTTCTGTTAGTGTTTATTTATTTTTGAGAGACAGACAGACAGACAGAGCATGAGTGGGGAAGGGGCAGAGAGAGAGGAGATCCAGAATCTGAAGTAGGCTCCAGGCTCTGAGCTGTCAGCACAGAGCCGCACGCGGGCCTCAAACCCATGAACCATGAGATTATGACCTGAGCCGAAGTCAGATGCTTAATCAACTGAACCACCCAGGCGCCCCTAAATTTTTTTTAAATAAAAAAAGTTTAAAAAAGAAACAAAAATTTAATTTAAAAAATGTGTCCCTTTTATGGAGAGCCATGTGACAAGGCTTATGGTCACCTTGACTATAAAGAAGAGGTTGGCTGGAGGGGCTCCTGGGGGGCTCAGTCGCTTGAGCATCTGACTCTTGATTTTGGCTCAAGTCATGATCCCAGGGTCGCGGGATCGAGCCCCATGTCAGGCTCCATGGTAAGTGGGGAGCCTGCTTGAGATTCTCTCTCCCTCCCTCTCTCCACCTACACCCCCCTCCATTCGCTCTCTCTAAAATTTTTTTTAAAAAATGTAAAAAAGAAGACATTAGCTGGGAGCAAGGCTGGAGCAGAGAGACCGGTGAGAAGGAGGCTGTGTAATCTCCAGACGAAGCATGCTGTGAGAGTGGGCTAGGGCAGTAGACTCAGGCCGGCGAGGTAGGGATGGACTTGAGGGCCATTAGAAAGGTCAGGAATTCATACCTGACTGTATTTGACGATGGGGAGAGACAGAGAAGAAGCCACTCGTCCAGGGTCACGCAGCTGGGACAGCTGTGGAGGATGGGGACAGGCGTGCAGGAGGTCTGGCCCCCAAACCTGTGCTCCTATCCGGGCTGGCTGCTTGCGCAGGGAGCTGGGAGGCTGCACCTGCTCCTGGCCAAGTCCTCGCCACATCCAGGGGGGCTTGTGAGTCTCAGGAGGGGCTGTTACCCCAGCCCCCCATACCCTTCCTCAAGCCAGACTCACCCTCTCTGTCATCTCTCATGGGACGACACTCATTTATTGTCACCGAGTGCCCTGGTGTCTGGAGACAGCACTGACAAGTCTGCCCCCACCCGCCTGCAGATGCTCAAAGTGTGAGAGCACCCGTACCCACATTTACGTAGGCTCCGAGGACAGCAGTGCTCTCCGCCGCTGGCTGTAGGGCATCCCTTTGCTCAAGCCCGGACCTCTCCCTGCTGCCCCGGGACACGGGGGCACCCATCACTCCTTGGTCTTTCCAGCCTCTCCTTCTGACGGGATCTTTTTCCCGTCTTGATGAAATCCTCTACTTGTCTCACCCGCTGTGGGCTCCCCATTGCCTACAAGACAAAGTCCAGATTCCATCCTGTGATAGTCAGGGCCCTTCCTGATCCGGCCTTTCTCCCCCCATCTCACACCTGCATGGTGCTCCGGGCTCCAGTCCCTCCTTTGTAAAATGGTCTAATAACACCCGCTAACTCACTCACGCGAGTGTAAGGGTGCTCTAATGCTCTGCTGGATGGCAAGCGCTTAACATAGTTCCAGGTCCGAGGTAGATGGTCAGATAATGTTAGGGATTATTATCATGCCTGTCTCGGCGAGCTTCACGGAGGAGGACGTGGCATGGGAGGCAGCCCTCGATGCGGGGAGAGGATGTGGATGCGTGGTGTTTGAGCGGAAGCCGAAAAGAGAGCAGGGAGAGGTCTGCACCGGCAAAGGCATCCGTTGTGGCCGGGAAGGGTAGAGGCTAAAATCAGGAGGTGCGGAGCTAACCTGGGTTTGGAGTTCGTTCTATGAACGGGGGCGGGGGGGTGGGGCATGGAAGATGCTGGGCAGGGTCACCGCCTAAGCCGCCATCATCTCTTTGAACTCACGAGTCAGCTCCCATCTCTCCACCTCCTCTCTGACCCCACCCTAGGACTGCATGGCGGGGGCCTCGCACAGGGCCTGGCATAAACATCTGTGGACTGGGATGGTGGCGTGGGGGTGGCATGGAGAGGAGGGCTCCGAGCCGGCCGGAGGGGTGGGGGCTCTTCGGGAGCCTGCTGTGCTGGCTTGGGTGAGCAGTGGCACCTGGAGCCAGGGCAGGTGCATGGTGGCGGGGGGGGGTGGGGGGGGACCTCGGGGGAACTGGTGAGGACAGGAAGTGATGGCCAGGGTAGCAGAGGACAGGCGCTGTGACCGAGTGGGAGGACTCGGGCTGTGGCCAATAATTGGACAAGTGGACAGAGGAGCACAGGGCCAGGAGCAGATCCGGGGCAAAGAGAGTTTGAGGTCAAATGCTGCGCCAGGCAGGTGTCACTGTCCTGGAAGGAGCTTGGACTGGGAGCCACGAGGTGGGCTGGAGGGTTGGTTAGGCTTCTGGGAGGAGACATGGACAGGACCTGGGCGGGGGGCGCCCTCTTCCCTGAGCTCCAGCTTCTTTATAAGTTTTTTTTTAATGTTTATTTATTTTGAGAGAGAGAGGTGAGAGAGCATGAGTGGGGCAGAGGCACAGAAAGAGAGGGGGAGCGAGCGAGCGAGAGAGAGAGAGAGAGAATCTCAAGCAGGCTCCAAGTTGTAAGCACAGACCCCAATGCGAGGCTCGTTCTCACAAACCATGAGATCGTGACCCGAGCTGAAATCAAGAGTCAGATGTTTAACTAACTGAGCCACCCAGGCGCCCCCTGAACTCCAGGTTCTATGAAAGTGGGCAACACTGCCAACCTCATGGGATGGTTCTGAGCCTAAGTGAGATCACTCAGGTACCATCCTTAGCAAGCTGCTCAGCACAAAGTAAGGGCTTGAGACACCATCACCATCACCACCGCCATCATCCAGGGACTTGGCCACATTTCTGCGCTGAACTCAGGACCCTCAAATAACCAGGAAATAAAATCACCACAGAAGTGGCCCAAGACCTTGAAAGCAGCCACACCTTTAGTAGGCTCCTCCCTTACTTGTTCTAGAAGTCCAAGAAGCATCAGGGATCTCGAGAGCTGGAGGAGGCTGGAGGTCACAGGCCAGCCCTACCCAGCAGGTTGACCCCTGAGGCATCATAGGCGGGGGTGGGGGTGGGGTCGGGTGGGGATGGAGGAGGGTTGGACACATATCTTCCCGAGTCACTCCCAGGAGCTCCCAGGATCCTTTCTGGCCACAGCCCCACACTCACCCAACCTGGTTTCACCAACTTAAATAAGGCTGAGAAAAATCGAGCTTACTGAGAAAGACTGAAGTATCAAATGGGTCCCGGTGAGGCCAGGCATGGCTCTCCCAAGCCCCAGCCTTTCAAACCCAAGATGCCTGCCTTTCTGGTGTGATTCAGCAAGTCAGCTTGGTTGAACAAAGATGTGTTTCCTGGGTGAAGGTAGGAGGAGGGACGCTTGATGATATTTTTCTCCTGCTGTGGAAGAGGGGGTCACAGAGGAGAGGAGCCAGGCACCTTGGCCCACAGAAAAAGCCACAGGAGGGGCGCCTGGGTGGCTCAGTCAGTTAAGCGTCTCACTTCGGCTCAGGTTGTGATCTCACGGTTTGTGAGTTGGAGCCCTGAGTCAGGCACTGTGCTGACAGCTCAGGGCCTGGAGCCTGCTTCGGATTCTGTGTCTTCCTCTTCTCTGCCCCTCCCTCGCTCACACACACTCTCTCACTTTCAAAAATAAATAAACATTGAAAAAAATGCCACAGGGGATGCCTTAGTGTGAAGTGAGAGTTGGGCAGGGGTCCCCAGGGGTCTGGCTTATCTGCTCCTGCTGGCCCAGGATGGCCCGGACCTGGCCCACCCTCCCAGGCCCTTGGTCTCCACCAGGCCACCTGCCATGGCCACCCTGCCCCATCACTGTCCTGAGAGGAAGTGCCCTGCATTGCTTGGTTCTGCGTCCAGTGAGGGGCAGGCTCCGTTGGGGTTTCCCACAGAGAGCTGAGCCACTTGAGTCAAGGCCAGTTCTGCAGGAGAAGCCTGCTTCCCACCCCCAAGGTGGGTGCTGCAGTGTGGGCTGCGGCAGGGGCCGGGTGGGCTCTGGAGGCCCAGGCCAGGGGCCCCCACGGGGCTGCTGGGAAGAGCCTTCCTGAGGTCTCTGTCACCCTCTCTCCGCAGTCCCGAAGTAGCGTGCAACAGGGGGACCTGGACGGCGCCCGGAGGCTGGGCCGCCTGGCCCGGCTGCTCAGCATCACCTTCATCATCATGGGGATCATCATCATCATTGTGGCCGTGACTGTCAATTTCGCAGGTGAGGCCCAGCCACACGGAGCTGAGGAAGCCAGCTTGCTCGGGGTGCGGACCGCAGAAGAGCACGGCCCAGCTCCCGGGGGAGGGGGCGGTGGGAATGGGGTAAGAGCGTGCGAGGGCCACAGGCTGATCCTCTCAGAGAAGCGACCCCATCCCCGGCAGTGCCCAGCCCAGTGGGACTGGTTTCTGACCTCCCTTATGCTTGGATCATTAGGAAAGGGGGTAGAAAGAGCACAGGCTTGGAAACCAGCGGTGGTGGTCTCCAGCCTCAGCTCCGGGGGCCCCGGGTCCTGGGGCGGTGTGGTGTCTGGTTGAGCATTGTGTCCCCCGAGATCATGGATGTGATGCTGCTTGGCGAAAGCCGGGCCTGCCCTCTTCCTGTGGGCACAGCCAGCACATATGAGAAGTAAACTCCGCGTGGGGTGGAAGTCTGGAAGTAACACTTATGTGACCCCCCAGAGGTGGCCCAGGGGACTCATCCAAGCAGGGGCACCATTTTCTAAGGTGACTCTCAGCTGCTCAAAAGGCCAGTGCAGCTTTGAGTTTCTGGGGCACGTGGATCAGTGTGGTCCGTTGGCCTCCCTTCTCACGCTGGCCTCAGGAAGCCCCCAAGCATCTCTGCTGCTTGCAGTGGTCGGTCTAAACTTTTCCCCTAAACATCTTGCTACCCTAGATGCGCTGCGTGGACCGGTGGCAGTGCCTGCTGACACCAGGAATGTGTCAGAAATGCAGAGTCTCGGGCCCCATCCCAGCCCCACTGAATCAGAACCTGCATTTCAATAAGACTTCCAGCCCAGTCATTAAAGGAGGCACTGGTCCAGAACATGAGTGTTGGACTTCGGATTCAGCGGTGGGGTCATGGGCTACCAGCCTGCCCGGGTCCAAAGCCCACATCCTCCACTAAGTGTCTGAGCTAAAGCACCTTCCACTCTCTCTCTGGGGCTGATGGACATGCAGGTACATGGAAGGCATCAGCCTCAGTATCACCCTGTGGGCCTCAGCCTCCTCTGTCCTGCTCGTCATGTCAGTGTGACTTTTTTGATGGCAAATGACAACTACTGAACTCAAATTGGCAAAGGGAATTGTTTAAAAACTTCCGGCACAGATGGTTCTGTGTTTGGGGCTCCCGCGCCACAGTGAACCGGATGACTATTACCATCTCCCACTAGGAAACAAACACCCCAAGCCTCAAAACAAGGACTTGAAGGCTTGTTCTGAGCTCTGTTCTGCTGCGACTGTTCTTCCCTTTACAGTTCAGAAGATCTAGAACTAACCAGGGCGCTGTGCTGGCAGGGATGGCCCCCCGACCGGTTAGAGGCCTCCGCACACCGCCACCCACCGCAGGAGGGCAGGACCGCGGCTGCCAAGCGCCCACTCTTCCCTGAGCTCCCAAAGCACGAACTTGGAGGCAAGCCCCCAGGCCTCCCCACCGTCAGGCCCACATCAGATGTGAAAAGCAAGAAGAAGAAAGGAAATCAAACTTCCTATGAAACTGATGAATGCTGCAGTTTAGTCTCATGGACACAGTCCGGTGTTTGCCCTCAGTGTTCCCTGGCTTGTTTCTCAGCTCACAATCTCCCGGAATCAAGCAAGCAGCATATACTGTGTGTTGGAGGGGGAACTGGCCCCACAGATGAGACGGACTGTGATCTGGCACAGAAGCAGTGCATTCCCTGCATGTCTGGTGACCAGGAGCAAAGACGTGGGACTTTCTCTTTTGTATCTTTTTGGTGGGGCGTGTGTAAAAACGACTACTTGCATGCCTCATGCCCATGCTTGCTGCGATCCCAGTGCCCTGAGCTCAGAGGCCCAGCTGC
Organism: Hyaena hyaena; assembly: GCF_003009895.1. Classification (NCBI taxonomy): domain Eukaryota; kingdom Metazoa; phylum Chordata; class Mammalia; order Carnivora; family Hyaenidae; genus Hyaena; species Hyaena hyaena. The sequence goes on along the minus strand of NW_024080642.1, from coordinate 5,512,432 downwards.
CGCTCAGCATACGCCCTGGGACCCGCCGGGCACACAGGATGTACAGCTGCCCGGAGAGAGGTGACAGCCACCTTCGTAACAGGGTGGATGTTGGTGAAGACGAGCAGGAACTGCATGGCCCACACAACCTCTTCTCTAACTTTTCGGCCTCAGGAGCATCTCTGCTAAGAGCTCTGGTCCTAATACGTTTCCCAGGATGACCCAGTCTGCCTCCAACTCCCTCCCCCCGCTGTGCTGTCGCCTAGGGCACCAACCAAGTGGCCTGGGGTCTGGCCCCAGCCCACCTCAGCCAGCGGGGAGAAGCCTGGACCCGAGCTTGCCTCCTTCCACAGCCTCCCTCATGGTCTAGAGTACAAATTTGGGGCCCCAGGTGGGGCATGGGCTCTGGCTCCCATCCCGGCAGCACCCGCTGCTCTGTGCCTTCCCCTGTGCCCTGGCCATCCACAAACAGCAAAGGCGTTCCCTGGAGGAGATTTTGGGACCACCTCTGTGCGGAGGGCTTCCCATGGGCTTCCAAGCTGTTAGCAGTGTAAGTCCTGTTTGCAGGAGAGTGGGCCAGAGGGTTTTTTAATGAAGGTTTATTGTGCATTGGTTCTAGAGAGTTCTAGGACAGAGAGAAGAGCTTGGCCGAAGAGGCCAGTCTTTGGGAGAGTGGGAGGCCCTGGGCTTGAGAACACACTCACAAGCCCCGAGGCGGGGGTGATGCCATGGCCTCTGTCTCAGGACATAATGGGACACCTGAACAGTGTACCTTGAACTCCTGCCTGATTTCTGGCCCTAGGATTCTCCCCAGACCGCTGCCTGGCCCAGGCTCTACCCACAGGGGCCTCTCCTGCGCCCACCTACCTTGCTGGCCGCTCCTCCCAGACCCTCAGAGAGGGATGCTCCGGACTTTCCCACTGCCTGCCTAGCAGCCATGGCTACTGCCCTTGATGGGAGGGCACGTTCCCAGCCACAGCCAGTCTAGCCCCAGGCTGGCAAGGAACGTCTCCCCTGCACCCTTTCAGGGCCTTCGTGCCTCCTCTCAGGGCTCCTCCCTGTCTCCCTGACGCTCCACAGACTCCTGGGAGGGAGGCTGTTAGCTCTGTCTACTAGGAGGGGTCCCCTGTGCAGCTTTGAGCCTTCTAGGAGGGCCTTCGGGGCAGGAGAGGGGTGTAGGGCCCAAGGGCACTGGGTGGATCTCCCCGGGGGCCCCCATTTCTGCGTCAGTTCCCCACCTGGGGAGCACACTCCAACCTCTCCAGATCCTAAAGGAGGGGTTGCTTTGCTTTATAGGACCTTTGAGGCCAAAAGAGAGATGCCTCTGTGTGTTGGGGGAGGGAGGGAGGAAAGGAGCCCAGAGCATCTGTGTCACTTGTGAAGTCAGGGCAGGCCAGAGGGGGTCATGGGGTCTATGGAATTGGTGGCTTATGAGGCCGTGGTCTCCTGGCAGGCCCCAGGGGTCCCAGCTTCAGGGACCCCCAGGGAAGAGAGAGAATAACCAGCCAGCCAGCTTAGGCATGGGCTTGTGGGGAACACGATGGCCAAGTAGGGGCTCTGTGTGTGGCCTCGTGCCCGCTGTGACACGCCCAGACCTGCCCTGGCCTCCTGTAGTCATAACCCTCACATACACATGCTTGTTCGCACTCAAAGCCCAGAAGCGAGAGAGGAGCCACCAGCAGACAGCCGCGGGGCAGCTGGGAACGCCTTCCGTTCAGGCAAGGACAACTTGGGAATTTTCTAGTTGTACTGAGGACATAGCTCAGAGGCCTCTGAGGGTTGCAGAAGGAGCAGAGGCCACAGGAGACTGACTCCTGGGGCAGAGAAGAGCGCAAGGCCCGAACCCTGCGGACACTGGACCGGACTGGAGGGAGGGTCCCCGAACTCCCCTGTCGCCTCCACCCACGGGCAGCCTGGCCCGGGCCCCCCAGGCCTCACCCCCTGCTGGCCCAGCTCTGTCATGGGTCCAGCCGCTGGCTGCATGAACACAGCAGTCCCCCAGCTTGGGGCGCTGACAAAGCCCCTCCCTGTGTCCCAGCAAGAACCCCAAACTCCCCCCCGCCACACCCCCGCCACCACCTGGCACCACAGTCCCCAGCTGGCACCTCTGTATTGCTTGGCATGGAAACAAATAAAGCTGAGAGTGCACATGCTCTACGGGCCTTTGCTGGAGTCAAATGGTTCTGAACAACAGGGTTGGGGAGAAATTCACTCAGCCTGTCGGTTCCGGGGTTCCAGGGTCGGGGCCGGAAGCTGTGCAATGGGAAGGCTGGGCATACTTGGGACGTTCCCCTGGGCAAGTTGGTCCTCCCTGGGTCTCAGTTTCTCCAGTGAGGTATGTGGGTTCCACCTTCCCTGAGTTGTCCCTTCTGCATCTGAACAGAGATCTCAGGCGTGGAAAGATGAGCCCAGGAAACCGACACCTACTAACAGCCTAGCACATGCTGGGTGCTTCACATGCACGGGGAAATCCTAGGGGGTTACTAGTGTTAGCCCGGGGTTCAGATGGGTAAACTGAGTCTCAGAGACGTTCAGGGACTTGTCCCAGGTCACACCATGCCCAGCACACAGAAGGTACTGAATAAATGTTGGTGAACTGACCCTATCCCTAGGGCTGGCCCCAAAGTTGGCTTCTTGCCACCATGCTTTGCTACTCAGGGAGGAAAGCCCTATGGAAGGTAGAAGGCAAGTTCGTTGTGGGTGCGGTAAGGGGGGAGGAGGGATCCATTTCCCAGGCTGCAGGAGGGCCGGCCAGGAAGGGAGGTGGGTGTGAGCAGAGTGACACCCACCCTCTCTCTCTCTCTCTATCCCTTTGGGAGTCTCTTCACTGATCCCAGAACCCTTTTGACCTAAGCACCTCCCAAAGGCCCCACCTCCTAATGCCATCACCTTGAGGGGCAGGAGTTCAACACATGAACTCAAACTCGGGAAGGACACAGCAGACAGACCACAGTGTGGGTGCTCACCAGCAGTGTGCAGGTGTTTCAGTGGGTGCTCACAGGGAGAGCGTGGAGGGAGCAGCAACCTTTGCCCCAGAGTGGGAGGGAGGTTCCCCAAAGGACCCTGGGCTGGGCCCCCTCCCTCTCTCCTTCCACAAACTTGTACTAAGTGTGGGGTGTTCCGATCGGATGGGGGAGCCATCAAAGGTGGGATGTCCCAATTGGATGGAGGCTGGGGGGGGGGCAGTGTGTGTGTGAAAAAATCTACCAAAGGCAGAACAATGGAGATAGAAGTTTATCAAATACACCGTGAGAGAGCAGCGAGCAAACCAGCAAAATAGAGCCTGTCGGCGCCTGAGGCAGAGGTGACGGGCCACAGTAATAAGGCAGAGCGAGAGAGTATGGGGACGTATGGAGTTTTCCTTTCTTTGGTGATTTTAGGAACTGGTTATTCTGAGGTGGTTCCCTTAATAAGCCTATTTGCATGGCTGTTTGTAGTCAGCCCCGGGGTCTGGTCGCTGTGCATCCTTTTCTTTTACTCCGCTTTCTTTTGCTCAAACTTGTTGCCTAAAAGCTGCCTACTACATACCAGGCCTTGTACTGGACCCTGAGGACACAAAGATAAAAAGGACAGGCTTTCTGGACCATAGGACCTTTGACCTAAAGGGAAAGTTCTGGAAGGAAGGAGTTAGTTGCTGGGGCAGGGTAAGTGAATGTGCCAGCTGGGTAGATGAGGGCAGCTGGGAGGGGAACATGGGGCACAGAGCTGTCCTGGGAAGTCAGGGGAGCCGAGAGCAGGAAGGTGGCCTCCATAAGGAGACTCTCCTGATCTTTCCAAAGATACTTAAAGCACCCCTGGGAATCCAGACGAAGATGAAATGCCACCAGTGTCACGCTACCACTTTAATCACATTCAGGTGAAGGGACACTTCCTGTCCGTGGGCACTGCCAGTAACGATCGCATCACCGTGGTGCCTGGCTTGGCAGTGAAAGTTTTTTCGACATCGTCAGACACAACCCAGTGTTAGAAACTTTAACACGGGAAGAGGGTACATGTGTCTTACAGTCAGCGAGGGAAATCTAGGAGCTTCCACAGTGTAGGAAGCCTCCTATGACCGATGGCGGTGCCCTGGGACAAGGGGTCTGGCCTCTCTGAGCCTCATCTCCCCATCTGTAAATGGGTGATAATCTGCTCTGCACACCCCTAGGACTGTTGGGAGCCTGAAGGCAATCCTGGTGAACTGTGAGGGCTCAATACGTGTGTTGGGAGGGGGCACAGCCTGGCCCCCAGCCTGGAGAGCATCTCAGAATCTGGGTGGTTCTGGGCACCCTGGCCTGCCCCTTGAGTCCCTGCCAGCCTCCTCCCCATCTCCAGAACCCATGATAGAGGACAACGCCGCATGCCCTGTAAAGCTCTCTGGCCCGGGCCCCGAGCTTTTCACTCATTGTCTGTGTCTCCACGGGCAGCCCTTGGCCTCTCTCTGGGCCTCAGTCTCCTCAACTAAAGGAGTGAGCTGAGCTGGTCTAGAATCAACCGGGGGCTTAGGGACATGCTGAAGCCTGGCCGCCACTCCTAGAGAATCTGGTTTAAGTGGTCTGGGGTGTGGCTGGAGCATCTGGATTTTTCCTTCCTTTCGATTTTTTTTTTTTTAAGTAATCTCTACACCCAACACAGGGCTCAAACTCACAACCACAAGATCAAGAGTCACACGCTCCATCGACTGAGCCAGCCAGGCTCCCCCGGAGCATCCGAGTTTTAAAAAATTTCCATTGATCACCCCAATGGCCTTTTGAGGTTGGAAGCTCCTGGAATAGACTCTAGAGCCTTGCTACTCAAAGCGTGGTCCCTGCACCAGGAGCTGGCAAAAATGTAGAAACTCGGGCCACGCCCTGACCTTTAATGAGAGTATCTACCTTTTAACAAGATCCCCAGGCGGGTCCTTTGCACATTTAGTTTGGGGAAGCTCTGGGCTGGATGCCTGAAGGAGAGCTGGCGAGTCTCACCTTAGGCAACTTCTCCAGCGGGTGTTTTATTTCCCCTGCAAAAGTAACAGTCATTTGGATTTCTTTCTTACTGCAAGGATCTATTGTAACAAACTGAGAAAATCTAGGCGATAGTGAGAAACAGAACCCCAGGTAAGTATTGCATTTCCTAGCAGAAGAGGTCTGCACCGCTCTTCCCAGTGTTTGCCAGGGGGGCCGCAGCCCTTGGCGGAGGAGGCGGGTGGGGATGGTAGGCAGTCAGAAGGTCACGGTGGGTGAGCCCCCAAAGCACCATTCCCAAGGAAGCGAGAAACTTCCCCAGCCTCTGGCTCCCCACCATGCACCTGCTGGAACCTGCTAGGGACCAGAGAAAGTCAAACAGGTGTCTTAAGCTGCTGCTTGGATGGAAGCTTCTACCTGCAACCAAAACGAACTCTCCGGATCTCCTGGGCCTCTATGCGCCAGCCTCGGGGGCTCTGGAGGAAGAGCAGGGGGTGTCTCTTGCACCCTCATTCTGTGACAGGAATTCTTACCCCCAGGGCTGGATCAGCCCACAAGGTTCCTTTGTCTTGAGGGTCACACAGGTCCCACCGGGCAGAGGAGGTATGGAAATTGTAAAAAGGTCCCCTTCTTGGGTATGTTTGCAGCCCAACTCTCAGCCCGGAGCCCTGGGGACAGCTGATTTCCGGGAAGGATTTCAGCGACCCGAGCACAGAGGCCTGCCCACACCACCCCATGGAGGGGGTGCTGTGGAGAGTCCCTTCCTGGAGCCCAGGGCAGAGCCGGTCAGCTGAAAGCTGGGCCCTGCCAGGGCTTCAGCCTCCTGCATTATTGATGTGCTGCCTGGCCATGGACATGAATAATTCATCAGCGGAAGGAAGCACTGAGAAGTGCAAATTGGAGGCATCCAGGCTCCTTCCACCTCCGTGCTCAGGGTTTACTCCTCGTTGCTTAATGGGCTTCCTGGGAGGCCCTGGAATCTCAAGTTTCTCCTCCTGCCCATGGGTAGGCTCAGAAAAAGCCCTGCACGTTTGGGGTGGCCCTGAATTTGGCCTAACCGGGTACAGAGCTGCCCGCAGCCCCAGGAACCAGGCGGCCATCCTGGCGGTGCTTCTGTTCACCTGGACTCTTGAGTCACTGGGCCTGAGTTCACACACTGAGCCCTTTATCCTCTCTGATGGGCTAGATCGTCATGCCACTGTTATGCCCGAGAAGGTCCCAATGTCATCTTGCTCAGGAAACAGTAGCCCTTATTGTTGATGCTATTTATAAAAAATGGCGCCTCCTTTCATTGCCGGCAAGGTCTTGGGGAAAGGGCTGAGGGTACCAGCTGGGCACGGGTGAGCGCTGGATGATGGAGAAGACTGCCTGGTGTGGGGCGCAGTCTGAGCCTCAGGGGGGCAGGGCAGGCAGCTGAGGGTGGGAGGTGTGCGTGTAGGGGGGGCAACGAGAGAATTATTCAGGGTCCTTCCAGGGACTCTCCCTCTCTGACCAGACTTTTCCAAACTACAGTTTCAGGGGCTGCAGGGACTGGCGTCCTTCAGCTCATCCCTGACCTGACGCTGCGGATCTCAGGCTCAGTTCTGTTCACCGGTTCCATTTAGCACATGTTTATTTATTTGTAAATATTTTGAGAGAGAGGGGGGAGGGAGGAGGAGAGAGGCAGAGAGAGAGGGAGACAGAGAATCCCAAGCAGGGTCTGTGCTGCCAGCTCAGAGCCTGACACAGGGCTCAGTCTCACAAACTGGGGGATCACGGGTGCCCCTAACACATATTTTTGGAGGGTAATGTACAGCGTATCATCTCGGGCCGAACTCAGGTGTGCAAGAAATGCAGTTTCTCATTTGCCCCCATTTGGCCTGGTGGCAGAAACTTAAGCTTGGTCAGTTCAGATGTCTGTGCCCTTTCCCTGGGAATGACAGTGGGCTGAGGTGTTGGGGACAGGGGTGGTGACAATCTGGTCCCCATTCCCTTGTTCTTAGTCCCTGCAGATGACTGGAGGCAACCTTCAGTTGCTGTGTTCGGTGTCAGCTCTTGCTCCTCTGCCCTTGCTCCTCACGTGCCCAGAGATGGTTCCACTGTCTCCTCACTGAATCCACTTAGAAGTGCTTTGGTCTAGGGGCGCCTGGGTGGCTCAGTCGGTTAAGTATCTGACTCTTGGTTTCAGCTCAGGTTATGATCTCATGGTTCGTGGGTTCGAGCCCCGAGGTTCCAGCCGAAGTCGGACACTTATCCGACTGAGTCACCCAGGAGCCCCAGGACTCCATCCTTGAAGACGTTGGTTGTTTCTCGCTTCTGTCTTAGGTGGAGCCTGGAGCCTGTTCCTAACTACACCGTGTCTCCAGAAGCAGGGCCTTCCGTCTCACTGGGCTATCTACTCTTCCAGTTGCCCTATCAGAAGCAGATGCTTAACTTCTTATTGCTCAACTGTTTCCATTTTCCCGAGGGCACTAAAGCAAAGAGCTAAGATGAACGACATGAAAACCAGCTTTATTATTTTTATCACTACTACTATGTGCAGTTAGTAATTACTGAAGAGTACAAGGTGCTTTTTACTTGCTTTGAAACAGTATTTGCAATATGCCGTCAGACTTGACAAGTTTCTGTTCCTTATTCCCCAAGGCGAATCATAAATAAAACTTGAAAGATCCTCTAAACTGGGGGTTGGCATACTTTTCCTGTAAGGGGTCACATAGGAGCCCTAAAGGAGCCATAGATAATATAGAAACGAATGAGTATGGCCGGGTTCCAATAAAACTTTATGTACAAAAACATGCATTGGACTGGAATTGCCCCATGGGCCAGTGTGCCCACCCTTGCTCTAAACCCACTCAATATATTACTTTCTGTGGCAGAGAGTAGTCTTGTTTTTGGGGTTTTGTTTGTTTGATTTTGGCATCGGCCAAGGTCCAAGTGGGAAAGTGTTAGGCTCATACAGCAATCTCAGGAAGGCAGGTTAGTGCACCTGGCTCCTGCCTGGAGGTGATTACTCCCTTATTATTGGTAAATTAATGACAGTGGAGCAGATGACTGATTGCTCATCCTATGATGATAAAAGCCATCATAAGAAGGAGGGAAAAGTCAGATCATCAGTATCTACATTGCAAATGAACACAGATTCTAATTCCAAATTGTGTTACCACAAACTCCCATGTGCCAGGCCATGGGGTGGGCACGGGGGGTGAGGAGGGGAGGGAAGAAATGCAACCTCTACATCAAAGAGCTCCTGGGGCCTCCAGGGAGGCATGGGGAGCCAACCTTCTGCTAGAGACACAGTCGCCAGCCAGTAGGGAGTCAATGAGGCAGCCACACGCCTCGGCCCTGTGGCTGGGAAAGGGTTCTACAGGAAGGGGCTCTATTATTTTTTTTTTAAATTTTTAATGTTTTACTTATTTCTGAGAGAGAGAGAGAGAGACTGGCAGCGTGAGCAGGGGAGGGTCAGAGCGAGAGGGAGACACAGAATCTGAAGCAGGCTCCAGGCTCTGAGCTAGCTGCCAGCACAGAGCCCAACGTGGGGCTAGAACCCACGAACCGTGAGATCATGACCTGAGCCGAAGTCGGACGCTTAACCAACTGAGCCACCCAGGCGCCCCGAAAGGGCTCTATTATCAAGTTGATGAGGAAAACACTGAATTAAATAAGGCTAAATACAGGTGCTTGACGAGAAGGCTTGTCAGAGCCTTGAATACACCGACATGCAGCACGAATCTCCAAGAGAAGATAGAGATGAGGTATTTCCTAAAATTAATGCACTGCCAAGCCCTTTCTTTGAGGAGCAGTTTCTTGCAAACCTACTTTAGATTTGCAGAGCCGAGCCACTCCCTATGTTATTAAAGACGCTCTGTGAACATCCTTTATAGCGGCTGTATAATATGTATAACCCATCACTTATTATTTATTTGCTTATCTTTTCTCCCTTCGCTGGGCACTTCGGGCCGTTTTTTCTCTCCTCTGTCTTTTCCTGCCTATAATTTAACAAGAGTGCTTACGCACAGCGGGGGCAAAGTCTGAAAGTGCTCCAGGGGCAGCTCTTGCTATTGAGGTTTCACTGCTCCTTGGAGCCTGGGGGCAGGGGTGGGGAGGGGGAGAGCCCCACCACCTCACGGGGCAGCTGTCTGGTCACCATGGCATCCAGAGGGGCTGGGAAGAGAGAAAACTCTGGCAGGTGGGGCTACACAAGAGAGCCCCCAGGGCCAGGCGGCTGACAAGACCTGACTGTTGGGGAATCCCTGGCAAGGATGGACGGGCCTCCGAGCTGCCTTGACTTTTTTTTTTTTATGTTTATTTATTATTGAGACAGAGAGAAACAGAGCATGAGTGGGGGAGGGACGGAGAGAGAGGGAGACACAGTATCCAAAGCAGGCTCCAGACTCTGAGCTGTCAGCACTGAGCCTGACGCACGGCTTGAACCCATGAATCATGAGATCATGACCTGAACCGAAGTCAGACACTTAACCGACTGAGTCACCCAGGCGTCCCTGCCTTGACTTTCTTCATGGCTCCCGGCACCACTAGGCTACCAGGACCCTCAGCCAGAAGCCTCTTTCTCCCATTGTGTTTGCTCATCAGGGCAAAATGGGAGGCAGTAGTCAGGAGCTGGAAGGGTGAGTGTCTGGGGGCCGATCAGCCCACATTCTCGCCTCAGTGTCCTGCACGTCTCCAGAGTTTCCCCACTTGTTTTCATTGGATGGAGAATTTTCTTCTACATGTTTCTTAATTTGCTTTGAATTGTAGCTCCTCAAGGATGTTTAGCAAGAGTCCCCTTAAGCACAGTTGCCTGTAAGACGATGAGGTTTCTGGGTGAGAGGAGATCTGGTCTTCTTGGGACCCTCCCAGGGGTGCAGTGAGCAGGAGGGCCATGCATGGCATGAGGACCAATGTCCCAGGGGCCTCTCGGGCTCCATGAATGTCGTAAGCACCCCTCCTCCACAGAACTTGGTGCGCCCCAGCCCGCGCAATCTTCATTCTTCAACATTTTCTTAAAACATAAAAACAATACAAGCTATGTTCACCAAACTGAAATCGGAGGTCACCTTTGGGGTGGGGTTGGGGGTGACGCTGGGGAAGGGACAGAGACAGCCTTTCAGTTTTTATCCCATATGCCTTGTATCCTCAACGTCTTGCAACAAGCACTTATTTCTGTATTACTTTCACAATTTATAGTTTAATTTTTAAAAACTAGGAATGTAGGAGGGAGGAAAGATCTGCCCCATAATCCATTAGCTGAAGCAATCAATGTGAATACCTGAGCGCTTTTCTTCCAGGCTTCCAAGAAGGCAGTTGTTTTGAATACACAGCGAGTTGCTTTATAGTAACGGGGCTCAGCTGAGGGCTCTGTGCGCCATTGCTGGAGCTGGCCGAGACCTAAGTAGCCGGCACTCTCCGTTTCCCTCAAAACTGCCTCCTCACACGTGCCAGCCTCTCCTGACTGAAAGGACACACAAAACTGGCACAACATGGGTGGGATGGAGTGGGTGTTTTCAGAGGGGCTGGAAGCCCCTAGAAACTCTCTCTCTCTCTCTCTCTCTCTCTCCTTGGACCTACTGGGCGGATCTCCGGAAAACCTCCCTCTCCTGGCATCAGCTTCGCCTCCAGGGACCTCTCCAGTGTTCACTTCTTGCGACCTTTGCTTTGGATTCGATCCTTGCTCTTGGCCGTCGCCCTAGAACTGGATGCTTCGGTCTGGCTCTGGTCTCAGATCTCTCAGCCCCTGCCCCAGTTTCCCTTTGCCGGAACCCTGCCCTCCTGTTACTCCGCTGGAGGCAGCCACCTCCGGTGCGTCCTCCTTCCCCTACTGAGCTCAGAGGCCCTTCCTGTATCTGCTAAACTTTCCGAGGGCCTGTGGCTGAAGCAAGATGTCCACGTAAGGGACAAGTTGGGTGGTGGAAAGTCCATGTAATGCGATTCACCCTGGATAGGCCTGTGTGGTTTCCTTATGCCCCTCAAATCACCTCACAGCTCTCCCCAAGCCCATCCAATCTTTTGGGGGCTTTGAGAACCTGAGGGAAGTCCCAGGCTAGGTTCCCTCTAGGGTCTCAGGACATTCCCCAGAGAGGGAGACACACGGTTCCAGGTTGGGCCAGCTCGCCCTCCCAGAGGAACCAAGCATGATGAACTCATGTTTTGATCATGGCCCTTTTGGGAGCTGCTCTTGAGCTGGTTAAACAGTCAGGAGGTAAACACGCACCGAGGAGACCGACTTGGGCTCCCTGTGTGGCAGGTTATAACGATGACAGAATAACAGGCGGGGGACACAGGGAAAACACTCTCTTTCCAGCACCCCCCTTCCCCTGCTGGGTGTACACACCAGGCCCCCCGTGTGCTCCCTCTGGGTGACTCCCGGAGTGTAGAGTGGTTTCTTCCTTCCTTCATTTCGTTCTGATTACAAAATTAATACTTCATTGTGGCAAACTTGGAAAATGCAAAAAGTGTAAAGAACAAGCCAAACATGTCCGTAACTCACTCTATTCTCTCTCCTTCATATTCAGCAGTCTTATTTTCTTTTCTTTTTTTTATTTTTTTAATGTTTTATTTATTTCTAGGAGAGAGAGAGAGAGACAGCGTGAGCAGAGGAAGGTCAGAGAGAGAGGGAATCACAGACTCTGAAACAGGCTCCAGGCTCTGAGCTGGCAGCCAGCACAGAGCCCAACGCGGGGCTCAAACCCACGAACCGCGAGATCATGACCTAAGTGAAAGTCGGACGCTCAACCGACTAAGCCACCCAGGCGCCCCTTCAGCAGCCTTATTTTCAGTACAGCACTTACTAGCCTCTGAATTGATCTTGTTCATTTGTTTGTTTGCTTGTTTAGTGTCTATTTCCTCCCCGCAACAATCTTAAATGTCTCTTTCTTTGATTTTGAAAGAGGAAGAGAGCAAGTGTGGGAAGGGTAGGGGGGAGAGAGAATCTTAAGCAGACTCCACGCCCAGTGCAGAGCCGACGCGGGGCTGGATCCCACAAACTGTGAGATCACGACCTGAGCTGAAATCAAGGGTTGGATGCTTAACTGACTGAGCCACTCAGGTGTCCCAAAGTCTTTTTTTTTTTTTTTTTTTTAAGCATTTGCCATTGGGCTTTTGTTTGGTGGCTTGTGTGTACACAATGTATATAAATTGAGTTGCACAGAAGCCCAAGAAAAAGTCTGTCTTAAGTCCATCTTGTAAACAGCCAATGCCCAGAGCCCAGGAAAAGGCTGGGCACGCGGGAGGTTCTTCACTGAATATCTGATGAATGGATGGATCCAGGGCAACGTGTAGACTTCCATTCATTGTGATCACCCAGCTCGTGTTATTTTGTATGCCAATTTCTTCATGTGCTTCATGTAGTTGTGGTCGATGGGAGAAGAGAGGGTGGCTCTGGACAGGGAAAGGAACAGGTAAGGCAGTCTAATGATGGTGATGTCAGAGTCACACATCTGCCCCGTGTGGGGACTACATCCCCTAACTCTTCAGGTTGTTTGTAGAGAAATCTGAGGTTAATTGAACTTGCTCAAGGTCTTGCAGCTGGCCAGCAATAGAGTCAGGTCTGGAACTACAGATATAATAAAAGTTTCATCTTAAAAAAAAAAGAAAGTATCAAATCAGAGATATGAGTTACATTTTTTAAGGCAGGTTTTAATTTAAAAGCTCTGAAGCACATCTCAGGGACCTCAATGTCCTTTCATTCGAATACTGTTCTATCAAAAGACTTAGACTCTGCTGATTAATAAAATGTGTTTCACAAGATTGGATCCGACAAAGACGTGTGGTTAGCTGATTAAGTAACCGAAGCAAAGATTTGGGAATATAAAATTTGGCGATCTCTGTTCTCCCTCAATGCAGGAAATGATTTCTCTTGCTGTCAGTCTGGCTTAATGTATGGTTGCCTTTATCCATCTGAAATGGAAAGCTATAGGTTTGTAAAATACATTTTAGAGAATTGTGAGAAATTCTGGTTAAGGCAGGCGATGGTAATACTTCACCGACTGTATATACTCAACACTTCAAGAGAAATCTATCAATTGTACTTGCTAATTAAAAATAAATTTCAGACGCCTGGGTGGCTCAGCCGGTTGAGTGTCTGACTCTTGGTTTCAGCTCAGGTCATGGTCTTGCGGTTCGTGGGTTCAAGCCCCACATCAGGCTCAGGATTCTCTCCCTCCCTCTCAAAACAAATAAACTTTGAAAACAAATAATAAATGTCTACACCTCTCTGGGTCTTTGCTTTGCAGACCAAAAAATATCTCAGAGCGGCTTTTGAGGTGACTTTTGTACCTGCTGTCTCCCACCAGCAACAGTTCACAAGTGTGATCCAACAGGACAGCTTCTGTCAGTTTGTAGTTTAAAATCCTGTGTCGGTCTTTCTGTCCCCCAAATCCTGGCTCTTTCCAGCTGCCTCCTCGGATGTGTCAGCCTTCTTGCTGGTCACCTACGGCCATCAGCACTGACAAAGCCAGAAGACTAGATCTGGTCTGGATTTGACTTCACAGACCAAACCATCATTTTAATAAGAAGCCTTAGAATTTCTGTCTCTGGAGAAGGACAAATACTATATGTTTGCACGTATAGGAGGATTAGGAGGAACTTGACAGAGTAACAAGGGGGAGAAGAAGGGGGGAAATGGTGGGGGAAGGGGAGAGAAGCAAACCATGAGAGACTCTTGAATGTTGACAAAAACTGAGGACTGATGGATGTGGGGGGGAGGAGGGATGGGCATGGAGGAGGGCACTTGTGGGGATGAGCACTGGGTGTTATGTGGAAACTAATTTGACAATAAACTGTTAGGAAAAAAAAAAAAGAATTTTTGTCTCTGGACTGCCGCTCATGTTTCTGGGGAGTCTGTTCCTAAAGGTTTCCTCCAGCCCCGTTCTGGCCGCAGGGATAGCCCTGACTGGTCCACCCACATCAAGGGCAAAGTCTTGCTGCCCAAGGAGCCTCCTTGAGAAACCCATGCCCCGGCGGGCTGTAGTTCTGAGAGAGTTCCTTGTCCCAGGATGCTTTCCCAGCTCAGAGGAATTTCCCCAGGGCAGATCAGGGGCTCAGGAGGTTGGGGGAGGTGTGGTTGGGGGAAGCTGAGCCCTGGAGACTCGTTCTCAGGATACTTGGTTCTGTGGGGAAGGAAAACCACCTCCCTTGAGACTTCTCCCTCCTCAAAGGAGGATTTCAGTGAGGCAGAAATTAAGAAAACCCTCCATCTGGGGACATGGGCATGTGACTCGAGGGAACAGACATGAAGAAGTCACCCTCTTTACAGATGGCTAACAGAGAGTAGATAGAGCACACAGATGAGTTAAATAGTGAACTGCAGATTTTCACTTTCACCACAAACTTCAGTCTCATTTTGATTTTAATGTTTATCGATTTTTGAGAGAGAGCAGGGGGAGGGGCAGAGAGAGAAGGAGACAGAAGATCTGAAGCGGGCTCTGTGCTGACAGCAGAGAGCCCGAAGTGGAGCTTGAACTCACAAACTGTAAGATCATGACTTGAGCTGGAGTCAGATGCTTAACCTACTGAGCCACCCAGGTGCCCTCAGTCTCATTCTTTTTTAAAACATTTTTTAATGTTTATTTTTGAGAGAGAGAGAGAGAGCAGCGATGGGCAGAGAGAGAGAGAGAAGGAGACACAGAATCTGAGGCAGGCATCAGGCTCTGAATTGTGCACACAGAGCCCGACATGGGGCTCAAACTCATGAACCTCAAGGTCATGATCCAAGCCGAAGTCGGACGCTTAACTGACTGAACCACCCAGGCGCCCCTTAATGCCAATTATCTGGGGAAAACGTCATGAGATCCTCTATTCCATTCCCAAAAGCTCTATTTTACATGAACAAATCAGTCAACTGACATTTACTGAACATCCACTATGTACTACTTGCTTTCACATATACTATCTCATTTGATCCCTATGACAACCTATTTTAAGTTTAAAATTAAGTTTTAGTTTTCCCATTTTGCAGGTGAGGAAATAAGTGTTTATAAGTGTTGAAATTATTGTTATTACACACAGCCATGACCACTGGGGAATAAAAAATGACATCTTTGGCTTCTACCCTGACAGTAGAGAATCTCTCTTCAATCTTATTTTAAGTCCACAGTGTTTATTCTTCATTTGTAATTGTGGTAAAATACACATAACATACAATTTACTACCTATTCATTTTTTTAAAAGTTTATTTATTTTGAGAGAGCATGAGTGGGGGAGGGGCAGAGAGAAAGGAAAGGGAATCCCAAGTAGGCTCCATGCTGTCAGTGCAGAGCCTGATGCAGGGCTCGAGCTCATGAACTGTGAGATCATCACCTGAGCTGATATCAAGGGTCAGACACTTAGCCAGCTGAGCTACCTGGGTGCCCCTCTTACTCATTTTTTATTTATTTTCCAGAGAGAGAGAGAGAGAGAAAGAGAGAGAGAGGGAATCTTAAGCAGACTCCACACTGAGTATAGAGCCAGATGTGGGGCTTGATTCCACATCCCTGGGATCATGGCTTGAGGCCACATCAAGAGTTTGACACTCCACCGACTGAGCCACACCTCCAGACGGAGGTGCCCTCTGCCTTACACATTTTTAGGTATACGGTTCAGTGAGGACATTCATGCCTTCGTTCAACTGTCACCACTGTCCACCTCCAGAACTCCTTTCATCTTGTCAAGCTAAAACTTTGTATCCATTGAACACTCACTCCATATTGCCCACTCCTCCCAGTCCATGGCAACCGTCTATTTTCTATTCTATTTTGTCTCTAAGAATTTGACTGTTCTAAGTACCTCGTATAAGTGGAGTCATACAGTGTTTGTTTTTGTCACTGGCTTCTCTCACTCAGCATAATGTCCTCAGGGTTCATCCATGTTGTAGTGTGTGCTTGGATTTGCCTCCTTTTTAGGGCTGAGTAACATTCCACTGTACATACAAACTGCATTTTGCTGATCCATGCAGCCATCAATAGAAACTTGGCTCGCTTCTACATATTGATTATGGTGAATAATGCTATGGACATCAGTATACACATAGCTCTCAGAGACCCAAATTTCAATTCTTTTGGGCATATACCCAGAAATGGAATTGCTGGATCATATGCAAATCCAGACTGACAACCAAGCGTCGGTGAGGATGTGAAACGACTGGAATATTCATACCTTGTTGGTGGGAATGGAAACTGGGACGATTGCTTTGGAAAACTGTGATGGTATATGCTAAAGCTGAATATATGTATAACCTATAATCTAATATTCCTACTCTCAGGATTAAATAACCAACAGAAAGATGTACAGATGTGTCCCAAAACCCGTGTTCAAGAATGTTCAGGGCAGCACAACTTGTAATAGTTCCAAAGTAAAAACTATGCATCTATGGTGGAATAGGTGTGGGTATTCGTACAAAGAAACACTCCAGAGTGATGGTTCTCAGACGTGTGTCTGCATCAGAATCGCCTGGAGGGCTTATTATTCTGATTGCTGGGTTCCATCTGCCTGTCCCCTGCCACCTCGCAGAATCCATCTCACATTTCTCCCCCTTAGCTGCTCTTATCAGTGTTGAAATGGCTGCCAGCCCTCCCTGAGTATTTTCTCCCCCCACCCCCCACATCAGCAAGAGTGGGGACTAAAGAAGCATAAAAGGCCTACTTTCTGACCATTAGCATAAACACAAAGATCTCTCCTCTGTCAGGTCAGCCCTGCACTCCTGAATTTGCTGATGTGTTTATAAACTACCTCCCATAACTCTGACAGCATAATTAGAGTATAATTATGACAGAATTATGGTGCCCAGATTTATCCACGTTTTATAGAGAAGGAATTGACCATTAGCTGGATTAATTGCACGTTCCTGCTGCTAGGCAAAAGTAGAGATGAGATTCAAACCCAAATCTTCTGACTATGGGTTTAATGCTCTCTCCTCTGGTCTAATGCTCCCACAGCTGGCTGTGTCCCCAGAATGCCAGCCACGCTCCTCCCTCTTCTCCATCTATCCAGGTGCTACCAAGTTCCAGGTCTAAGGCAAGGCCCCCTTTCTCCAAAAAATAAATACTGCAACCCAAAGCAAGATGGTTCTGCCTGATGTGAATATAGTATTGTTTAGCTACCTAATGTGCTTCTAGGCATTAAAAGCTCAGCCCTGAAAGAGCTCCTTCAGGCGGTGTCTGCTGTTTCTGTGGCTAATTGGCTATCTAGGGAGGTGGATGCAGCTGCAGCAAAATGCTGATCTTCTCACCCTAATCACTAGGAGCGAGCTGGGATACCATTTCCGCCATGCATCAGCACTTCTGAAACAGCTGCTTATGACTTTGGCAGAGCCCAGGGGGAAGTGGGGACTCCCTGAGAGCAGCCTGTGGCTTAAAGAGATTCAGCACCAAGGGCAGCGACTCAAGCCCCACTGGAGGATAAAAAACCGTAAGAGCAGAGGTTTTCAGTCCTGGCTTCAAGGTGGAATCATCTAGAGAACTTAAAAAAAATTCCAATGTCTAGCCTCCACCCCAAGTCCAACTGGATCAAAACTGGGGGTAGATCTGGCGTGCGCGCGCGCACACACACACACACACACACAAACACCCCCTTCCCAAGTGATTCTGGTACACGATAAGGATTGAGAATGGCCGTAGTAATTAACCAATAAATAGAAGGAGGAGTGTTCCAAAGAATAGGTGGAGTCCATGAGACTTAATGAGTTTTAAAAGGAACCTTCCAGGGGAGGCCACTTAGCTCTCCGCAGCCCTGCTTCCGTGAAAATATTCCTGGCCCACTCTAAATGGGTGAGTGCTAGCTACTCTTTCCACTCCGGCATATCCTACTTGGGATCTCTTTTTCTTATTCCCACGAGAAGCCTGGATATTCTTCAGGGCAAATTGGAGCGCTCAACTACATCTACTTCAAAAAACAAACATATAGTACACCCAGAAAGAAGCCAAGAGGGAGCAGATGTCTTGGGTGTTGGCAGAATGTTTCCTTCTTTCAAAAACCTTAAAAATAAAATCTAAGTATTGATTAGTTATTCATAATGGAGTAAGCACTGGAAACTAAAATAGGGTGTTGGGGGGGCGCCTGGTTGGCTCAGTTGGTTAGGCGTCTTACTCTTGATCTCAGTGAGGGTCTCAACCTCAGGGCTGTGAGTTCAGGCCCTGCATTGGGCTCTACATTGGGCATGGGGCCTACTTAAAAAAAGAGAGAGAGAGAAATATAAAAAAAATAGAGTGTTGGTTATATTTATATAATTAAGCAAGGAGGAATTGGGTGTCTCTGTAATGAAATTTGGTGTGGCCACTGAAAAGTATGTCATTTATGAAAATGCATGTTCTAGTACATGAAAAAACCTGGTCAGAAGATAGTATGTACCACATGATCCCAACTTAAAAAAATATAGCATGTTAAGTGTTTAGATATTTCAGAATGAGAAACATTTCAAGTGTTAGCTATTATCACCGAATGTTGGTGAAACAGGTAATATTTATTTTCCTTAAATTTTTCTACTTTATCCTCATTTCTCCATAATAAACACGCATTTCTTCTGTCAGGGAAAGATAAGTACAAAACCTCCCAGATGCTGAACCAGTGAATTGATCGATAAGAGTTTCCCGTCTTCAAAAGAGGAATACAGGGAGTTTTAGGCTGAAATACAATTTCATAGTACAATCAATGATACTCAAATGATGATAACAATATAGATCCTTACCTATAATAAAGAACTTCTTTAAGGCAAATGTCCATGCCTCCTTGGAGTTAAATATTAATCTGATAGGGCCCAGCCCAGACTAGGAGATGAATTTTAGTTTATGTGAAAATTTTATGAACTAATTAGTGGGCTGGATCAAAGAGTAGGACCAGGATAGAGTCACAAGGAGGTCTTAGAAGATAAAGCATTTATTAATTCACCATTGCTTTCTTAAAAGGACATGAACTTGGACGAGGTACTTACCTACTGAGGATCAGAACGCCTACAAATCTAAGTCATGTCCCACGTGGGAAGCAGGGTTGGAGGCAGGGACGAGGGAGGAAATTAAAAAGCTGGAACAATATCCACTTAAACATAAATGTCAAACCCTGCTTGATGGGGTCTTACAGGGGCCATGACCCAGACGGCATCACTGCCACGTGCATGCCACCATAAATGATTAAATATGATACAATGTAAAAAGCTCACGGTTCCATTAATGTTTCACTGCCCCAATTTTCTACCAGTGTGGAGTTTCTGAAGTGCTCTTAGCTAAACAGAACAATCTCCATCCATCCATTAAAAAACATGTTTTCAATACTGACATTTTTCTAAGCAGCCTATTTCCCCTTTAAAAAGTATAAACAATTATAAAATGCAGTAAATGCAGGGAGAGAAAATAAGAGTCCTCCTCTATCGCCACCAGTTTACTCATTCTGTTTTCCAGAAGTGGCTGCTCATACCATCTCCAATATCTTTCCTGATATTCTACACACAACATAACCCATAAAAGTGAGCAAAATATTTAAACAGACATTTCACCAAAAAAGATAATATGGGTGACAAACAAATGACACCATTAGCTGTTAAGAGAATGTAGACTAACACCACAATGAGACATCACTACAAACCTATGGGAATGGCTCACACTTAACAGACTTATACCAAACTTTGGTGAGGATGTGGATGAACTGGAACTCTCACAGACTGGATTATAAAATGGTACCCTTTGGAAGACAACTTGGCAATTTCTTAAAAAGCTAAACACACACTAGCCAATTGGTCCAGTCATTCCACTCCTAGGTATTTACCCAAGAGAAAGGGAAATACAGGTCCATCCATAGACATGGACATGAATGTTCACAGCAGGCTCATTTTTAATGGTCCCAAACTGGGAACAACCCAAATGTCCAACAACAGAGAAGTGGATGAGCAAACTGTGGTACATTCATACAGTGGAATACTACTCAGCAAGAAAAAAGAATGGTCCATCATACATACGACAACATGGATAAATCTTAAAACAATTTTGCTAAGTGAAGGAAGGAAGATCCACTCCAAAAGAATACATATTGTACGATGCCATTTCTATAAACCTTTAGAAGATGTAAACTAATCTGTAATGACAGAGAGCAGAGTAGTGGCTGCTTGGGGATGAGAGGGTGAGGAGGGGTTAGAGGGAGGGGTTTACCAAGGGGCATGAGGAAACCTTGGGGGATGATGGATATGTCCACTATCTTGATTATGGTGATCAAAACGTTCACTTTAAATACATAGAGTTTATGGTATGCCACTTGTAACTCAATAAAGCTATTTTACTTATTTTTAACGTAGCTT
The DNA here is from genome assembly GCF_003009895.1 of Hyaena hyaena. Lineage (NCBI taxonomy): Eukaryota > Metazoa > Chordata > Mammalia > Carnivora > Hyaenidae > Hyaena > Hyaena hyaena. The sequence goes on along the minus strand of NW_024080642.1, from coordinate 5,492,302 downwards.
TTTAAAGTTTATTTAAGTAATCTCTACCTCCAACACGGGGCTCAAACTCATGAGTCTGAGATCAAGGGTCTTATGCTCTTCTGACTGAGCCAGCCAGGCACCTCAATAAAACTGTTTTAAAAACATATTTTGGGGGTGTCTGGGTGGCTCAGTTGGTTAAGCATCTGACTTCGACTCAGGTCGTGATCTCAGGGTTCGTGGGTTCCAGTCCCACATCAGGCTTTGCACTGGTGGTGCGGAGCCCGCTTGGGATTCTTTCTCTCTCCCTCTCTCCCTCTCTCTCCGCCCCTTCCCCATTTGCTTGCTCTCTCTCTCTCTCTCTCTCTCTCTCTCAAAATAAACTTTAAACTAAAAAATATATGTATATTATGTGTATGTGACACATGCATATCATTTTTTCCCACTTAACATATCTTGGAGATCATTCTGTATCAGGAAGTAAACAGGCTTTCTTTAAAAACAGTTGAATAATATTTCAAGATATAGATTTTATATGATTTAGCCATCTTCCCTCTGATGCACATTTCGGTTACTTATAGTTTTTCTTTTACAGTCAATGCTGCTATGAACCTCCTAATTTATACATCTTTTTGCACCTATAAGGTTGATTCTTAGAAATGGAATTGCTTAGACAAAGGTTATATTAACTTATGATTTTGATAGATACTATGAGACTCCCCCATTTCTCTCACTGGCTCAAGTCCTGCCTGCTTTGGAATAGCAGGGATGGTCCCAACAAGGATTAAAAGAACTGAGGCTCCTGGGTGGCTCGGTCGGTTGCGCGTCCGACTTTGGCTCAGGTCATGGTCTCGCTGTTCACGGGTCCTGTGCCAACAGCTCAGAGCCCGAAGCCTGCTTCAGATTCTGTCTCCCTCTCTGCCCTTCCCTGGCTTGTACTCTGTCTCGCTCTCAAAAATAAGTAAACATTAAAAAATATATACACATGAAAAAAAGGACTGAAAAGCAGCTTTCTGAATTCCACAAAGTGGGGTTTCCTTGATGGCCAGAGGCCATCAGAGGAGAGGCCATTTAAGCAGTGTCTTTTTTTCTTTTTTAAAAAATCGAAGTGAAATTCACATAACACAAGTCTTTTAAAACGTACAGCTCACCAGCATTTAGCACATTCACAACACTGTGTTACCACTACCTCTACGAAGTTCTAAAGCACTGCATCACCCCCAAAGGAAACCCCGTACTCATGAAGCAGGGCCTTCCCGCAGGTAGCGTTTTAAAACACCGAGAAGTGCTTCGTAGGAAGGCTTGGAAGGGAGGCCATTCCGAAAGAGGAACTTTACAAAGTCTTTGGAACCTCAAGCCCCTTGGGATGGTGCAGATGTGTGTGTTGCGGGGCTGAAGAAGTGACGGGGCGAAGCAGGAAGGGAAGGCTGGTCAAGGGGCAGTGAAGGTCACCTGGCCAGCTCGGTCCTATAAGCAGTTGGAGCCAGTCAAGGATGGTAAGGAGGAGTCGGTGGTTACGGGATGGATTTGAGTACTTTTCATCCCTGGAGGGACGCTGTCAACTTGAACATGAATTCAGCCTGAGCCAGGGCTTCTCAGTACTGGCACTACTGGCATTTGGGGCTGGAGGATTCTTTGCCAGGGCGGCGGTGGCTGTCCTGTGCCCTGTAGGGTAGTTAGCAGCACCTCTGGCCTCTACCCGCGCACTGCCGGTAGCCACCTCCCCGCCTCACCCCTGTTGTGACACTGCCAAATGCCCCCCCCCCCCAGCAAGGGGCAAAACGCCCCAGGGAGAGCCCTGGCAGCACCGGCACTCTGTACTCCGCCACCCTAAGAAGCGGGCAAAGCAGTGTTCTGGGAGGCTCTCCCTCCGAGCCGTGTGGAGACGAGAGGGCACAGGGCGGGACCACCTCTGAGCGCCGGGATGTGGGTCCTGAGCTTCCAGGCACAGCAAATTAGTGTTAAAACTTTGCAGTGTTTCTGTTTGTTTGAGTTCCTTTCTCCATTTAGTCGACAAGCACTTCATGCCTACCACGTGCCAGGTACAGAGGGGAGAACCGGGGGAATGCGTTCCCGGGAGGTGGGCGTCTCCTTCTTCCACCTCACCGTCCCCACAGAGGAGACCTCAACGGTGTGGGCAGTGTCTCATCCTGAAAGTGGTGGGGAGAGAGGAAGGCGGGAAGACCGAGGGAGATCGGGGAGGGGGGAGTGTGCGCTGGCAGACTGGGAAGTGTGTGGGGCCACTGGTATCAGCTGTGCCTCACCCTCTGCTGGCGTCCCAGTCCCTAACAGTCACTTCAGGGGAACGGCTGTGGGTTGGCGCGCACCAGGGAGGGCGAGCCCAAGGCCCAGGAGCCCCTTGGCAAAGATCCCTATGCCCAAGGTGACATATGTGGGCTCAGAAAGTGAACACACTGGGGCGCCTGGGTGGCTTAGTCGGTTAAGCGTCCGACTTTCGCTTAGGTCATGATCTCGCGGTTCGTGGGTTCGGGCCCCGCATCGGGCTCTGTGCTGACTGCCAGCTCAGAGCCTGGAGCCTGTTTCAGAGTCTGTGTCTCCCTCTCTCTCTGACCCTCCCCTGCTCACGCTGTCTCTCTTTCAAAAAAAAAAAAAAAGAAAGAAAGAAAGTGAACATACTGGGGTTACTGTGGCGTTCAGTGTGGATTAGAATGTCTGCCCCAAATGTTCTGAACATTGAAAGGCTCTTGGTAGCTTTGCACAAGCCAAGAGGCAAAGGGAAGGGGATGCAATTATGACCAAGATTCTTTTTTCTCCCCCGCTAAGCCAAATAGGACAGGGCTCTGAGTCAGATTTAACTGAATTGAGAAGGTATTTTGTGACAGTTTCTGCATAAAGTTCATACACATGACACGGGGCAACAGAACACTGTCCCGGCTCTCCAGGGACTCACCGTCTAAGGAACGCTCCCTCTGCCCCCACACTGCTTCCTGAGGACATTCTGAGGAATTTTGTGCCACTGTCATGTTTGGCTTGATTCCGTCTCTACAACCGCCTAAAGCCGCCGGGGTCCACTCTGCAGGGAAGAAGACTGAGCTTAGCGTGGTGCAGTGAGTCTGCCCGTGGCCTAAAGGGATCGGCTCCGAGGACTTCCGACTCCGCGCCTTGGTCTTCCTGCTCCGCCGGGTCGCCCTGCTGACTGCGGCCCACGGGGCGGCGGGCGGCTGTCAGGAGCGCTCTCACCTCCCGGGCTGGTTTGCTCGTGTAAACGAACCCTACCTCACTACGTGGACAGGAGGTTGTGTGACGTGTGCGTGAACGTGGCAAAGCTCCGGGTGTCTGTTCCGAGTGTTAACTCACTATAACACACGGGCGTACATAACAGGGAGCTGCCAAATACTCCTGAACAGAGCGAGGAGAGGCCGGAAGTGGGTCAGGAGGACAAACTAGGCAGCTGTGCGCAGAGCGGGTTGAGGGGGGGCTACATGAGAGGTAGGGCACCCGGCTCAGAGGGACATGTAGGGGGGACAGCAGAGGACAAGAGGGGACTGAGGACTTACTCCAGAGTGAAAAACACAGGACGTCGTATTCGTAGGGAGCATTGTATGAATTCTGTATGTGCCGCACTCATTTAGAGATACCTTGTGGCTCTGGGGGAAATGATTCTGTCTGAACCATACTTTTTCAGCACCGAGTCAAAAGTCGTCACCATTCATATTTGCCTGCTCTCCCTCAAGCTGTGAGCAATTTCATCAGTAAAAGGATGAAAGAGATGCTAGAGATACTAATTGGATGCTACAGATTATCTAAAAAAAAAAAAAAAAGCACTAATTAAGAGAAAGCGACTGTTTCCTAAGAGCCTTGTATCCCAAAGGAGGGAAACTGAATACCACAGATCAGGATAACAAATTAGATGAGGATTTGACCAGGGCGAGAAAATCGCCGTGATCTCTGGGATTCCTTGAAGCATTTACAGATTTTCGGCGCCCAATCTTCTCAGCTTTTTATGTGTTTCCAGAGAGTGAGTAACAGAGAGCCGCGAGCTGAGGACTCTGCCAGAGTGGGGAATCTTAGCCTGCGGAGCAGAAGGCAGCAGACGAAAGAGCATCCCTCTGTTCCAGCTCAGCCAGCAAATCGGCACCTTCAGGAGGAGGGACAGATTTTTCTCCAGCCTTTTGCTTTAAAAGAGAAACGAGAGAAAATATCCTGATAGCAAACATCTTCAGGGAGAGTCTCCAGCCACACTTTATATTTTAATTCCAGGCCTCTCTGCCATCAGACAAAGCATGTTGGGGCAGGGCCTCAGATCCTTTCCCCAGGAAAGGGCAGGATAATGGGAGTGGCCGCCCGTCAGAGCCATTGCACCTGGAAAGGAAAACGCACCCCTGCCACAGTGTGGGCGGCACTGGCTTCAGGATCTGCGCGGAGGTGCCCTGTCGGGCTGGCCCTTGGCCATCTCCAGGAAGACCTCTGGGGTTCGAAACGAGAAGGTCCGAAGAGCTGAGCAGGAAGTTTGGCTCGAATTCAAGTCACTAAAAAACATTTTTTTTTTTTTTACAACTTCAATATAGAAGTTCTCATAAAGGAAGTGATTTACAAACGAGTCTTCTTTATTAAGCACGTGGCCAATACTTAGTATTCCTTGAAAACAGTCCAGCCACAGGACCTTAAATAAGATTTACATTTATCATCATTGTGAAAACCAGGCAAAACGGGTGCTTCTTTCCTAGCTTCTCCTGTGATCATGCAGCACAAGTTATACTTTCCGGAACCAGCACGGCATTTGGCATCAAAAAGCCCTCAAGATTCAAATCCTTGCTTTTCTGTCCACTCTGGGCTTGTTTTACTTTCTGGGCTTGTCTCCTTACCTGTGAAAGGGACAGCTAACCTCGCTACGAGTGGTGATGGGCTCTACGTACGTCTACGTGGGGCTGTGCACGTACAGGGCTGGGCACGTGTTAGTAGCCAGAGAAAGGTCAGGATCTCAAGAAGGAGGGGGGGTACTTTAGAAGCCATGTGAACGGATGAGAGGGAAAAACTGGGGTGGCCAAATCAGTAAGAACAGTCTGGCCAGACAAAAAGGACTGAGAGTGGGGTGGAGAGTCACTGCTAATGGGGACAGTGCTGCTTTCTGGGGGTGATGAAAATGTTCTGAAGTTAGTGGTGCTTGTTGTACAACTAACACCCATCAGTACAGCCTAAAAGGGTGGATTTTATGGTATGTGAATTTTATCTCAATTATACTGTTATTTAAAAAAAAAAAAATGAGGGCGCCTGGGTGGCTCACTCGGTGAAGCGTCCGACTTCGGCTCAGGTCATGATCTCACGGTTCGTGGGTTCGAGCCCCGCGTCAGGCTCTGTGCTGACAGCTAGCTCAGAGCCTGGAGCCTGCTTCAGATTCTGTGTCTCCCTCTCGCTCTGACCCTCCCCTGCTCACGCTGTTCTCTCTCACGCTCTCTCTCAGAAATAAATAAAACATTAAAAAATTTAAAAAAAGATGAAGAAAACATGAATAAGAACACTTGGAGAGGTAATGGAAGACGAGGGATTTTCAAATTCCCTGGTGGGGTAGAGAATCAAGTTCTGGTCTATTGAATAAAAGGTCATTATGTAGGGAGGGTAAGAACCTATTTTCCTGGCTCAGTTCTAGAATTCTGCACTCCCAATCCTACCTTCTGAAGTTTCATTTTGGTAAGAGGTGTTCCTTCATTCCTGGGGCTACACTGTCCATGGCAAAGCCCTAGGACGTTTCTGAGCAACAGGCGCCAGGCAGCCTCTCAGCACTGCCTCACCCTCAGCCTGGGCTTTAGGACCTCACGAGGAATACCGATCAACAGCGAAGATTCCACAATCACCGTCACAGACTGCCTCGCTGGTGCGGCTTCAGTACAAACAACCACAGGCACAGCCATTTAGATTTCTAATTTATTATTAAATTACATAACAAAGCTTCTTCTATACAGTCAGAAAATGCACATTTAGATGAGAACAAAAATTAAGTACAAATACAGTAAATCTGGTTCCAAGAAGCCATTTTAAAAGCAAAAAAAATTAGAAAGTGCATTTGGAATAGATTTTTAAAAACCTGTCTTGGCATTTTACGTGAGGAAACGTCTTTTATCATGGTGGAATGTGACTGGAATGGATTTCCCTCTCTCTCTAAGAGCTGACGGGATGGGGACAGACGCAAATACTCTGGTACTGAGGGGAGACACTACGGACAAAGAAGGGGAATGGTCCTTCAACACATGGCTCAGCCTTGTCTCAGCTTTTCACCCAGTAAACACCTTTAAGAGTCACTTAGTCTCTCCGTATTTTCTTTGCCCATATAAGCTTACGAATATGCAGCTTTATAAAAAAATAACAAGATTAGTTTATAAAGACCATGATGAAAAGCTCTGTGTCTCTGTAGAGACCAGGCTAAATAACCTCTAACCCAAGAGGAGAATGGAACATAATCATTTCAACTTTCTGAGTAGAACCCATTTGCTCTTTAGTTATTACATTTGCCACCAACTTCAGCGTAATATTAGACATGGCCATTTATCCTCAAAAGCAAGTTAGAAAACTCAGTCAATTTCCAAGAAATCGTATCTGGCTAATGACCAAACATGAGGTATTAGAAGACCAAAAAGGTTAGTCCAGTTCTTTAAAGTCCTTTTCATCAGGTTGAGATTATTAACAGTGAAAGAGAACATTAATGGTGGGAATGCAAGTCCAAGGTGCCTCAATTCCAGAGAGGCCAAAAGTCATTACATCAAAAGGCTCGATAAGTACGTTTTCCTATTCAGACGTATTCAGGATCCAATAGGAAAGAACTAAAGTAAATATTATTTGGTTTCAGGTACAGAAAGTGCCCGTGAGAGGTTTCCTCTCTTCACTTGTCTCAATACTTAGGATTTTACTTCCACGCCTGCTCTGAGCACTGGGAAGTGGGGAAAAAGAGGCACTCTCTGTACAAGTGAAGTTTGGTACAAAGGAGAGAGGAACAGTAGAGAAGGAAAGCCCTTTTCTAACGTTAGAAAAATAAAGGGTGAGCAATGCAGGTTACAAGGAATCCTTCAGCATCATTGAAAAGACTAAGAGGAACGTAGAGATAGCCAGGACACATCACCCGAAGCACTGGGATATCGGGGTTTGAACTTAGTTGTAAATTAAACATTTTTAACTAAGGTTATCAGCTCACATTAAGACCAAATCTCAGAAGTATACCTTTAGAAATTTTGTCCTTTTTGGTGGTGCGGTTTTTCACACTTCTTGGTGAAATGGAAAGTTTTGAATTATTACTAAAATCATTCCAAATGAAAGGTCCATTATATGACAATGGCCAAGAGAGAATAACTTCCCTTAAAATGAAACTTCCTTCCTTCCTGACCTCCCAGCTCTGACAAGCGACTTCCTGTTGGCCCCTGAGCCTGGCAACAGGGCTGTAAGGACAGAAGAAAAGGTGGTTTAAAAAAAAAGTTAAATGGCACCAAACCGAAAGAGTTCAAGTCAGCTACCAGGGAATCCAAATCCTCTTCTTGTAAATGACACATTCGTATTTCCTTACTCCAGGGCTTCCTTCTGCAAATGGGGGAACCCCAAGAGAAAAGAACAAGCCCTGTCCTGGCTCTCTACATTCGGCCCTGGGCCACCTCACTATGGGCTACAGCACTGGGAGGTTAGTCGGACCTACTGGACACCAACATCTACACCAAACTTTTTCAACTTCCTTGGAAGAACTAGTTTATTTTCATAAAGAAAATAACCAACATAATTCTATTACTTCATTTAAGCATAACCCTAAAGGAAAGGCTCATCAGCCATCAAAAGTATTTGTTTGCTCAGTGCAGTAAGCAGCTCAGCTCCTAGTTTTACTTTCACACAATCAGCTTTAACAAATATACCAAATAATCAGACCAGTAAAAAAGGCTGGTAGTAAAATTAAATAAATAACTTTATTTATGATACTTCAGATTTTATAAATGCCAACCACATAGCAATGAAAGTCCCATAAATTCTAGCTGAGGCACAACCACCAATCAAGGCCCTTTGAAAAATCAAAGATAATAAAGTGTCAGGGGAGACCATTCTTGTTCTCCCAACAGAGAATTTAATAAATGAACTTCTCCGATCCTTTAAGATTCACATTGGGAAAACTTAGACTTTGTTTTAAGGGCACCCCCAATCAAGTCATCTGATCAATCAACCCATATTTAGAAAAATAAACCTCATAGTTTAAAAAAATGTATCCAATACCTTTCATATCCAGAACATAATAAAACTTTGCCAACAGAATGAAAAAGCTCTCAGTTTCTGTACCAGATCAGGGGTTAGGATAGCCATCACCCTGTGTGCCAAGTTCACCGGAATGCCATCACCCACCGTGATGCAGTTAAGAACTCCAGCTCACATCCTTTTATTCCCTGTGGCACAGTCTGAAGCTAATACTATAAATACCAGAGTCCATTCCAATGGTGAAGAGCAAACTTCTTTCTTGGTGAGGAGTGTAGACGCTGACGTCTTCAAACTACCTGTAGTAGTTCAGGTGGGTAAGTCGTAAGTTTATAGAAACAGAAAATGATTAAACCTGAAAAGAATTCTGGTGGGTGGTTTAAATTCTGTCACTGTCCAGGGATGGCAGTAGAGAAGACAGGTGCAGATACAGATGGATTCTGCCACACGCACCTTCAACAGTAAAACCATTCTCTGGATGTTTGGAAAGGCTTAACAGATTTGGAATGAATAGGTTTTCATAAAACACAGAATTCCTGGTACATCAGGCAGGAGTTCTTGAACTTCTGCTCATAAATCATGGGGCATTTACAAATGGAATTATCTGGCTGATGACCCCTCAATCAATGTCTTTTTACATGTGGCTTGTTGAACAGATCTCACTGAAATTGAGCAGTCCCCTCACTCAGGGCTAATCCTGAAGAATAATTGAATAATTGAATAATGAAGAATAATTGGGGGCACTGACAGACATTGGCTCTTCGTTCCTTTTACCATGGTAGAACTGAGATTTCATTTTCTTGTAGTAGCAAATATTAATCCAATGGAAGAAATAAACAAAATACCAAACAATGATGGACAAGAAAGCCTGTTATTCTTGATGCTTTTCCAGCAATACAGTTAATCCCAGTGTGCATACAATTTAAAAAAAGAGGAAGAAAAAAGCTTTTCTGCAGTGTTTGTCTTCTGTTTCGGACAACCTCAACTGTGTTGAAGTTGACCTGTTAGCATCTCAAAGAAAATGTGAAAAATGTAATTTTTCTTGAATACCAAAACAGGGACACAGAGTAGAAATTTATAGCACAGCTTATCAAGAAATGACTTGTGATTTCTCATCATGAGTGTAAAATAAAAGGACAAGAACTATTTGTATTCACAATCCAATCTGGTGGCGGAAGGAAAAGCAGTCTTTGGATACAGAGAAACCTGGTTTTCCGGAGTCCAGCTACGGGTGGCTTGTTATCAGCCTCCGACACTATTACCGAAGCACAGAGACTCTGTTTCTGATTGGTTTACTTACCTCCTGGGAAGACAAAAGCAACTGAAAACTTTTTTTTAAAACTAAAATCAGAAGGAAATGTGTGTTAGAAAAGATAGCACAGAAGTTCTGTGGCTTCAGCTCAACCTGACTGTGTCACAGAGTCCATCACCATCAGTCTTGAATTAATCCTGTTGGCCAGGCTAATCACCAGGACAATCAACTTCTCCTTCCTACTTTTCCTTGTTCCGGATCGGATCGGGGTGTGAAAGTGGTGGCTGTCATGAGTCCCTGGAGATGTCCCATCAGTGGAAAGCATACAGCAGCAGGAGGATGGTACAGACACCAATTACACCGCCCAGGATGAGGGAGTCTCGGCGTTTCCTCAGATTGATTCGCTGGATCAGGCTGTTCACAGCAGGAAAACGATCTTTGGGAAATCTTTATTAAGGTCATATTTGAAGAAGCCTCTTTAGTGAAAAGTCACGAGAGTCACAAAAATAGAGATCAGTGGAGTCCAGAAACAATAAATAATGACAATACAGGGGAAGAAAATGACACTGACGGAGTCTTTAAAAGACACGTGCCCAAACTGGGACTATCCTACTGCTCAAGGTCCCAAACCAACTGAGGAGTCAGCACCAGGCTGGGGCTCAGGGCGGGAAGCAGTGTGCGTAGGACACAGGAGCTCTGCGGGGCAGGGAGGCGTAAATACAACCAACTGCCACTGCTACCACCACCCTACTCTTCTCCCTTTCTCTCCCTCGCTCTCTCTCCCCCTCCCTCTTTCTCTCTCTGCTTCCCTCCCGCCCTCCCTCCTGGTTTTAAACCCTTTCTCTCAGGAAAGTGGGAAGTTTAGCCAGAGGAGTTCTGAAGTTCCTGACCCTCCCCTCACACGGTAATACCCCCCTGGAATCAGGCAATAGCGGCAGGAAGCAACCCTAGGGTCTGAATAAATCAGTTACTGGTGAATTATTTAAAATCTGTAGTTCACTCTGCAGCAGTAGGTAGGACATGGTAGGAGAGTGGGCTACACTGTTCTAGTTGTCCTACTTGGGAAACAAAAAAAGAGAGGAAATTTCCAGTTTTAGAGGTTTAGAAAAGCAGTCACAACTATATTTTACTTAGTATTTCAAAATATCTTCATATTCTTGTTTGTATGTTGTAGACCAAAGCACATGCCTGTACATCCTAAATTATTTTCTTTTTTTTAAAGTTTATTTATTTTGTGTGTATGTGTGTGTGAGAGAGAGAGAGGGAGGGAGGGAGGGAGGGACGGAGAGAAAGAGGCAGAGAGAGAACCCCAAGCAGGCTTTGTACCAGCACTGTGGAGCCCGACATGGGGCTCGAACTCATGAACCACAAGATCATGACCTGAGCCAAAACCAAGAGTCAGACTGACTGAGCAACACAGTCACCCCTGATTTGCGTTTCTTACAATATACCTTCAGGTGCATCCTCTTTGTTAATATAGGTGTACTATCAAAGTCAGTACACCTATATTATGTACTGTTTTAATACATGTTTTCTTTTAATCTTAGGGTTCCCTGTCTATCCAGAACTGGGCTTTACATATTGTAGGCGTCAATGTGTTTTCTGAATTAATAAAAAAAAATTTGCAGAAATAATTTTTAAAAATATTGAAGAACAGGAAACATGAAATAGGAGGCAAAAACCTTTACGAGGTACAAATCTCATATAGAGCCAATGCTTAATCTTTTCTTGCTTGGTAAAAGAACCAACAATCCCTGTAGAGTACTTGTGGCATTAGGGAATTCTGTCTCCAACAGGCATATTACCTTCAGGGAAGCCCCTCTCTCTCCTTCTATAATAATCTAGTTCAGCCCATGTAATAGTGTAGGCTGATCTTGTCCTCTGCCATTGGGTATATTTACAAACTCAGGACTGGCCAGGAAGAATATTCCCTCCTAGTGACTTAAGCTGGGGCAACCACAATCTTCTTAAGAGCTTCATTACAGCTATTAAAAAAGACCCCAATTTCCATAGGGATTTTTTACTGGCAGAAGGCGACTCTTCTCGCCATCTCTATCACTATGTGGAGAAAACCTCTCTGAAAATGAGGCCAATCACAGAAAAGCAAAGATAAGAGATGGAGTAGGTAGGGGAAAAAGAGAGAGGAAAAGCTGATTCTTGACAATAAAATCTGAGCTTAAGTTAAATTCTTCCCCTGAATTTTAGATAAATATGAACAAATTAATTCCCTCTTTTGCCCTATTAAGTCAGTCTAAATGAGGTTTCTGTTACTATCTCTCTATGGAATCCTGACTAACACACGCATTCTTCTGGAATTATTATAATTTGTGGTAACAGCAAGATGATACAATGTATATAACAGTACTCTGTAATCTGTACAGCCCTATATAAAATATAAATGATTGTGGATATGTTGTTTTATACTTAGCATGATAGCACAGGAAGAAAATTTACAAAAAAAGTTGGAAAATACAAAATATACTTCAGGATATTCCTTAGGCAAATAAGTATCAAACTAAAAGTGACCTTAAATTATCTAGGACCTGGGTGCCTGGGTGGTTCAGTCAGTTAAGCGTCTGACTCTTGGTTTTGGCTCAGGTCAAGATCTCATTGTTGATGAGTTCGAGCCCTGCATTGGACTCTGCACTGAAAGCATGGAGCCTGTTTGGGATTCTCTCTCTCCCCCTCTCTCCGCTCCTTCCCTTCTCATACTCTCTCTCTCAAAATAAATAAATAAACATTAAAAAATTTATCTAACACCAGAAGATACTCAACTTTTTTGGCCCTTCCCTCTTAGTAATTGGGGAAGGAAACTTTTTTCTCTAAAAGTCTTGACTTCTCAGAAAGTAAACACAATGTTTCAGGGTCACAGGCTTACCAGTTCCCCCCCTGGGGTTCATATTATTATTAGTAATCCTAGCTCAATCAGGGACCTCAAGAATTAAAAAGGTAGAGGTCACAATAAACAAGCAGAGAATCTATTCTAATATTCAGTTTTTGCATAAGAGTCGCAATGAAAATACTCTAACAGCAGTTATAACTCATCTACATGTATGGCTGTCTCCTTCTAAACATCCGCCAGTGACTTATTCTCCAAACTGAAAAATGGAGTAAGAAAAAGCATATAAGTTATGATGTTGAGGTAAGAATAATATATACTGTGGAGTTCTAACATGGATTTAATAGCTTTTTAAAAAAATGTTTATTAGGGTACCTGGGTGGCTCAGTCAGTTGAGCATTTGACTTGGCTCAGGTCGTATGAGTCTGCGTGGGGCTCTGTGTTGACAGCCAGGACCCTGGAGCCAGCTTCCAATTCTGTCTCCCTCTCCGTCTGCCCTTCTCCCATTCACGCTCTGTCTCTCTCTCAAAAATAAATAATAAAACATTAAAAAAATTTTTTTAATCTTTATTTTGGGGGGAAGAGAAAGATAGAGAGAGAGAGAAAGAAGCATGAATGGGAGAGTCTGATGCCAGGTTTGATCTCACAACAGTGAGATCATGACTTGAGACAAAATAAATCAAGAGTCAGGCGCTTAACCAACTGAGCCACCCAGGTATCGTAAGAGTTTTTAAAATGTAAAATAATTTGAAAATTCACATTTATCATTTTTTTCCCCTAAATCTACTAATACCAGACTTCTGGTGTAGAATCTTTTACAAATGGTACTTAACAGTACCAACTTTTATAGAGCAGGAATGCAAGGCATAGTCACATGTAACTACTGATAGCCTCAACTGCTGATGATGGCAACCTGGCCAAAACCAAAACCAAAGAACACACAGACCCCCACCCTCACCTCAAAACCTGGAGATTTCAAACTTTCAAAAAGGATACTGGCCAAAGTATTCATTTTGCTCTGAATGGACTTCAACATTCCTCTCTGTGAAGTCATATTTTCTTTTGTTGCCATAGCAATGCTGAAGGGGGAAAAGAGAAGTTAATTACATTGGCATTTAAAATTATCCTGCATGGACCCATCAAATCTTAAGAGAAAACTAAGATAAGCAACATCATCTTGAAAAGCACAGGCAGGAAAAAAAATCGTTTCCGAAGTCACCTTCCCACTGTCTTTCCCTGCATGTGCACTCTATCCCCACTGCTATCTTCTGATGTCTTTTGGGGCAGCAGGCCATTTCCTGTGACTTTTCTCAAAGTCACAAATGAATAACAGACAAATCTCTATTACAAAAGCTTCTTAAAATGGTTTTGAAAGGGGCCAGCTACTAAAATATCCTTAATCAGGAAAGCTGTTGAGAGAGAAGTAGGAAATTATACTCATAAAAATAGAACCAAAAGTGTTAACATACCACAAAATATTCATATATAACCAGCCTTTAAATTATGAAGAGATTATGTTCCAGAATTCTACTAGAACCAACTAGGCAGACTTTAGTAGACATGTGTAGTATTATGTTGGGTTTCCAAGCCAAGTGACAAAGGTTACACATTCATCAAGTGACTGAGAGAGATGGGGAATGTCCCTTCTTTTATAAAGACTTTACTATAGTCTCTTCCATGTGACTATTCTGATGTCCTGTTTAAAAGAATCTCAATATCTTTTTGCTATCACTGCCAGGATTAACTTCAAGAATCTTATCTCCCTGGACATTAGAATTCTAGAGGACAGGTCAGTATCCATTTTTATATATAACACAGAGGGGAGTGCTACAGATACTGATAATATAAAAACCAATAGGAAATAGAATGTTCTTGAATAATTCTGAAAATATGTCAAACATTGGGGGGAAAAAGCAACAAAGATGAAGAGATTTTGGGAAGATGATAATCAAGTACAAATCCCTGACCCCATCAAAGGCAGATATGATGAGGAAGGGTCCACCTGAGATCCCATGTTCTTTTGAAGTCTCCAAGGAAGAAAGCCAGGTGAGCTATACTCTCTCAATCAAGGAAGAACCAAGGAACTGATGGCAGGGAAGACACAATTTTTCTTCAAGCCTGGGGCAAAGTCCTAGGTTTCAGTGCATCCTGAGGAACCCAGACAACGGAAGATGTGGATGTGGGTGTACAAGAGCTGCAGTGATGCACTGAACTGGAGCTGGGAAAGGGGGGTACACACAACCAGAGGAACCTATGAGCCGGGAGCTGAGAGTCCACCAGCTGGTGTGATGCCCAGCCCTGAAGGCGAGAAAACTGCTGGGGCGTCTACCACCACCTCGTATGGCACTGCGTAGGGGTCTAAGAGCCTGACCTATCTGGATGCTGACCCAACACACTTCTGAACAGGCATGACCAGGTGTCCTGCTGGAGGAAAATGCTAGGGGCACTCGAAGCAAATGACTAATCAAACTGAAATTTCAAGATTTGAGAAGGCAAAGAAGAAACAAAAGTGTGTGTGGGGACAGATCAAAGGATACATATGAGAGCACTGTTTGGAATAGTAAGAGACAAACAAAACACTGTCCCAATGGAAACAGATTATGGAATAACCAAAGGGAATGGTTTAGCAGATTATGATATAACCAAACTATGAAATAATATTTGGTTATTAAAAAGAATAAGTTGGGATTATTTCTATTAAACTAGAGAGATGTTTATGATATACTGAATAATTAAAGCAAGCCACAGAACGTGTAAAGTATGAATCCTTTTTTATTTTAAGCAATAAAACATCATTGTATGTGTTTGTATGACAATGAGAATGTATTAGAAAGATACACAACTGACAATACAATTAGTACAAGTTACTTAGGGGATAGGAATGGAGGGACACTACCAGAAAAACTTTTTTATACATTTTAGAACGATTTAAATTGCTAAAATGAGAACACTGTACTTTTCTAAAATATACATATCTAACAAAGAAAATTACAGGAATTCCTCGAGTGATTAAGAAACATGAATAACATTATCAGCGCCAAATCTACTGCAGTTATTTGCCTCAGTACCATGAGGAGTCAAGCATGACTTATAAAGGTTTTTCCCAGATCCTAGAAAAGATCAAGATTTTAAGAGATCAGGTATCTCTGAAGGCAAAACTGTAGACTAGGGCTAAAAATGGAAATTTGTACAGGAAATTGCCGGACCCCTAAATTACCTTCCTAAACAATGCAGTCAGGTGACTGCCCCCAGTTCAGAAGATCTAACCTAGAAAAAGAGACCTTACAGATCCTGACACTTTGAAGTTCCCCACAAAACAGCCAGGTCCCTTTCTGATCATCCATTGACAGGCCTACTGCTTGGCAAGCCCCACCACCTATGTACAGAGAATTAGCTTCTAATTACTGGATTTTTTGGAGCCTCACTCTGAAATATGAACAAAGAATCAAGAATCACTACAAGTTTGAGAAGAGCGTCTAACATGAAAGGCAGAGATCCAAATAAAAACCAGCAAACAGAAAACTGAGTCTGAGGAAATAGAGACAATGAGAGAAACGCTAAAATCAAATTATATTTAATGTCTTCAGAGAGAGAAAGAAAGTATCACATCCGTGAAACATATAAATATATGTGTATGTGTATGTGTGTGTAAGAGTGTACCCACCCCTGAGAAAAGAGCCGGTGTAAATTTAAAAAAAAAAAAAATGGAAATTAAAGTGTAACAGAAGTGTTAAAATGACAAACTGAGTAAATCCCTCAGAAAGTAGAAAAAAAAATAAATGGAAAATGCAGAAAGGGTAAAAAAAAGGAACAGAGGCCCAACATATTACTTTTTAAAATCAAAACAAAAAAAAAAAAA